>NC_056542.1:5880456-6210456 GCF_910596095.1 Thunnus maccoyii
TTGTAGAAGCTATTATCAAGTGTTTGTTCACTTTAAATTGATGTATAGCTGAGTGTATGTGTAAGTGTTTCTATTATATGTGAATGTCTTTGTGTGCATATCACATCATTACATTTTAATAATCTGTTTTTTATTTGCATACAGCAATTTAAATTATTCATTTTAATCAAACCCTATTCTGCAGCGGTTGAGGTCGGCACCCAGTGACACCACTAAGTGAGTGAGAGTTATTGTATTATTTTGATTTGATCAAAGTTTTATACTCTTTATTGGTAAGAAAATTGGTTTGTATTGTGTGATCTTTCGCATACTTGTTGCCATGCACTTGGATAACCTCTCATATTTAATTCACAAATAGGGAAGTGAAATAAATGCACATGGGAGTAAACCAGTGCAACATGATTGGACACTGTTGACATGAATATGAACTGATTTCTGATGATTGGTTGGATATGGTTCAACTGATGTAGAAATGAGGAAAAAGATGCATATAAAGAGCACAGCAGTGTGTTGTTTTACAGGATTTGATGCCTTTTTAGTTGAATCATCAGACTCCAGGAAGAAAGCGCTCGCTGTGTCCGGGTCTCCAGGTAACACCTTTCATTTCTTTCTGCATCAGATCATCTTAGTAGACCAAGTTCTAAGTATCCAGGCTCTCTTGACTCACTTTTCACTGTCTGAGAATAATACTTTACAAAACATTTTACACTGCATGTATACACATATCTCAGCAGCAAATAATGATAATTTGAATAAAATACCTAAATGTGAAATTGGCCTCTCTTGGTGCAATGGGAATGGTGGTATTTTTTCCAGCATAGTCTCATTTCAAATCCTTCTGAATCTCCAGTGTCACATTCATTATTACTGTTATAATTGCTCCTCCTTAGTTAAATCTTACGATGTCCCATTTGACCCACATCATCACACACAACTAACAGTATTAATAAGGATAATAAGTGTGAATTTCTTAGTGTATAATGACCGTCATCTGTCTCAATCAGAATGATGAAACTCAGCATTTTCCTTCTGCTCCTCATCCTGGGGATATGCTCGGCTTACACTTATCGTAAGTATGATATCTATGAAATCATATTATAAAACCTCACAGACACAAACACCAGAAGCAGCTGCACAAATTTCTGAAAAGAAAAACATTGGTGACATTTGACAATTATGTGTCATATATACTGGAAAATATACATTTTAGAAAAACAAGGAGTTAGATGTTGGTTTGTTCTTTCATCAAGAAAAGTTAACAGTATGATAAGCCAGAAATCTTTACAAATTAAGGTGAACTGAATGGACTTTAGCCTTAATCTTTTATCACGGATTAACTGCACAAAATATGAGAAGTGTGAAGCGAGGGGTTACAGGACAGAGATTTTTTAAGCATTACATAATGTTCAGATCAAATTTGACCCATTACGGCAGTTGTGTAAAGCAATAAAACCAGTAAAAGCAGTAAAAAAAAACCCTAAACACCAGAATATGCAAAAATACAAATATTTCAACTTTTTCTATTTTTGTGCAGCTGATAAACATTTTTGCACCTACTGTAGAGCATGCTCCTGGTTACAGTTGATCCGTATATATTCAAAACTTCAAAAATCACTATTCATAAATGTCTTGTTCTCCTGTTTTAGGTAGCATGGGACCATAATGGTGTGATTGTAAATGTTTTTTCTCCATAAACAAATGGTCTAAAACCTGAAGAATATACTCTCTCTGCTCTCTGAAAGTTTCATTAAGGATTAATCACCCATTTATTAATGACTGAGAAGGTATTTATGAATTTAAAAAAAGATTTGTGGTTTAGAAGTTTGGTATAGATAGATAGAGTAATTATTAGATGAGTTACAGTTGTGCAAATGATCAGTTGATGCTCTTAACAAGTTGCAACTTTCCATTATATATTTTACGTGTTTTACACGTGTCTCATTCATAGAAAATGTGGCCTTGCGTGGAAAAGCGACACAGTCAGACCGCTATGAGCACATGTTTGGATCTGCCTACAGCGCCATCGATGGAAACCGTGACTCCACTTTCGCGGCCGGTTCGTGCACCCACACTGATGAACAGACTGACCCCTGGTGGAGAGTGGACCTGCTGGACTCCTACATCGTCACCTCCATCACCATCACCAACAGAGGAGACTGCTGTGAACACAGGATCAACGGGCTGCAGATCCACATAGGAAACTCTTTAGATGAAAATGGTACAGCAAACCCGATGTGAGTAAATATTCTTTTACCTTTACACTTATATTTCATCTTTACTCATTTTACCTAACAGTTTATGTTGCTTGTTATATCGCGGACATCATCATATTTTGTTGCGCAATGTGATTGGGTAGTGTTCCTAACGTAGCCATGGAGATTGTAGTTTTCACTAAACTTCCTTATTGATATTTTGGTCTGTACCTTTAGATAATTTGTAATGTATTGTTTAATTAATCCCGGTTGTAATAATATAATGCAATTAAAGCTGCAAGCAGCGTTGGTCGGGACCTCGCACTCCCGTTGGGATCAGATCATTTTGCTTTTTAAAAATGAGGGATATTTCTTACAAGTGTGGTGTGCTTTTATTTTGAAAGTTTGATTGACATGTGTACTGTCAGGTGTGTAGAGACAACAAGTAACTGCAGCTGGACACAGAAAAATACTCATATATTTGAATGAAGAGTGTGAGTGAACCCACAACTTTTTGAACATTTACTGCTTCCACATAGTTTTAGATACACACAAAAAACAATACGGTCCTCGCCCTTAGGGGAGGACTACTGTTTTAGAGTAGTCTTCTGCCTTTTGGGCTTGGTCCCTAACTAAACAAGCCGGCTAGATTATAGCATCTGGTTACCATGGAGACAACTGAAACTTTTCATGAAAATGTCGCATGACTTTCTGTTAAGGGACACTTATCAAAAGTGTCTAGAATCTATGATTATGCTAATTTTGTTCATTTCAAAAGTTTAACTGCTGGACACATCATGTCTTGTATTTCACTGTAAAGCCCATTCTCAGTGTTTGTGCACTGGAGGCTTCAGGTTCCCACATCACACTTGTGTAAGTTGAATATTGGACCAGGATTGGCTTCCAAACTAGTTGTGATGTCACAAATCATGCTCGTAGGCCCATCTCTTAAAATCTGATTCTTAATGGGCTCAGATGAACTTTCCACTTTCAACAGATGAATGTGAAAACAGCCTTCTAGTGTCAATATAATATATAACATATAATTCATGTCCTGCTGTCTTTCTCCATCTCGCTCTCTCTCTGTTAGGGTTGGCACAATTTCTGAAATGGCTGCAGGCGACTCATTCACTCTGACTTTCACTGATCGTGTAGAGGGACGTTATGTGACTTTGATTCTACCTGGGTCAAAAAAGATTCTTACACTCTGCGAAGTGGAAGTCTATGGTTACCGTGCCCCAACTGGTGAGATTTTGAGCTATTACATAGATGTGAACACAGTATTCAGTAATTCTCATCTTACTTGGGGGTTATATTATTGTATTAGGGTATTTCATTTAGGGTGATATGTTTATTCGCTTTCTTATTGAGAGTTAGATGAGAAGATCAATACCACATTCATATTTGGCTGTTCAATATGAGGCTACAGCCAGGAGACGGTTAGCTTAGCTTAGCATAAAGACTGGAAACAGAGGAAAACTGTTAGCTTGGCTCTGTCTGGAGGTAACAAATCTGTCTTGTCTTTACCTCAAGTTTCCCAGGCAACAAGTGGAGACTCCAGGAAGTTACTGCACCCAACCACAAAATGGCCCCACATGCCCCATTCAGTCCTACAGGAATTGCTCGGCTGGCGCATACGCCAAAAAAAGTTTCTAGCTTCTGGGTTTGTTTCTGCATTGTGCAACCCACTGAATATGCGCAGTACTGTTTCCCCCAATGGCCCCGCCTGCGAGTTCCTGCTAGCCCATAGACTTTACATTGTGATGACGTCACAGATTTTTAAATCGCTTTTGTCGGCTTGAGGAAAGTTTTACAAATATAAAACCTCCATGGATCAAAAGTTCATAATAGTAGAAAGAGTCATAATTGACGTTTGCAGTTTGAAGTGTCTTGTCAACAGTTTTACAGATGTCTCTGTTACAATGGTGGTCTATGGGGAAAATGCTTTTTGGGCCGCAGGGGGATTTTTCACTGCAAAACCGCAAGTGGCCACTGGGAAAAATTGGCTGCAAGACCGAGCAGCGGCGCCAGCTCTTATAATATATCCACGGTCCCCCCCAAAAATCGTTAACAGTCCTTTTTACACATTGGTTTTTGTACAGATTAAACAAACAAGATGTAACATGTTTTTAGTGAGTTTTAGAGGCTCCCTGTTTCCATGTTTTTCAAGTTTTCATCATAAGCTAAGCTAACTAGCTGCTGGCTGTAGCTTCATATTGAACATACAACCATGACAGTGGTATCCATCTACTCATCTAACTCTTGACAAGAAACTGAATTAGCTTATATCCGAAATTGTCAAACTATTCTTTTAACTTCGTAGTATTTGTTATTATGTGACCGTGCTTACAAGCTACATTTATCTTGTATCTGAAATTATGACCGCAGGTGCAAATGAAACACATTTTGTTGAGTCATAAGGGTACTGAAATTGAACATTGCAAGAAATTATGTGCATCTGTATTTCATAGGAAATTAGAAGTCATACATGTATGCTCTTTTTGCAGGTGAGAACCTGGCAATCCGAGGAAAAGCATCACAGTCATCACTGCATTCATTTGGCATAGCATATAATGCCATAGATGGAAATCATGCCAGCAAGTGGGAAGAGGCGTCGTGCACTCACACAAACAATGACATCAGTCCCTGGTGGCGACTAGACCTGGGGAAAACACACAAAGTGTTTTCTGTTAAGATAACCAACAGAGATGATTCCTCAGAACGACTTGATGGAGCTGAGATCCTCATTGGAGATTCTCTCTCTAACAATGGCAACAACAATACCAGGTAGTTCACAGACTGTTAATATAAAGGATGGGAGATGGCAGCTGGCTACATTATCTGTTCTGAGTCACAACGGTCCTGTAAACTGACATGATTAGTTACACTACATGAGCACCTAACTCTTGTGTTCTCTTAACTTCTCCTCTATTGCACCATCATCAGGTCAAAATTTCAATTTCAACTTCAACTTCAGTTTATTTAAAGTGCACGTCACCCAGAGAGTCTCTGTATGAGTCAATAAAAACAACAGAAAAAAAACTTTGGTTTATTACCAAGTGCCTGCAAAACTAATGACAGCCGCAGCCTCAGCTTTGTGTTTAGTGCCAATTAGCAAATGGTGACATGCTAGCATGTTAAACTCAGAGAGTGAAGGTGATAATATGAATGATATGTAAATATGCCATCTGTTACACAACAACAGTTTAACACTGTCAATGGCAGCATAGAGATGTTAGCATTTAGCTCAAAGAACCACTGTGCTGATGCTGATGGATGGGAAAGATTGGAGAGATTCCTATGTTAACAACTTGACAAAGTTACATTTTATCCATTAAATTTGAGTTTTATTACAATAAACAACTGACTTTGATTAAAGATCCCAGTCGTAATTACAACTTGGAGGTTGACGCTATTTACAAGTAATTATGATAACCCTGATATGACACGAATGCACAAAGCACAGGCTCAGGAATTCCCTAGTGTTGCTGCAAACTCTAAGTCTTGTTATATTAACAATTAATGAAATTACCATGTATAATGTGATTAACCCACAGATAATTATCACCCAAATGCATTTCCCCTCAGCTCTATGGAGCTTTTTAGCATCTTTCAGTTCATTGTTTTGGTTTTATGGCCTTCAACTTGTCTGTTGTGGTTCACTTTCACCGCTCTCATTAGTTATTTTAGACGTTACCAGATGCCGTTAAAAACACTGATAAACCGACTGCACACTAACTGTCAAACACCAAACAGTAAAGGTTAGCAACTAGATGATGAACACAGTGGAGCATTTAGCAGCTAATGAGCATATTTCCCTCAGGAGTTAGTGAACCATCTTGAGGGAGAGTGAATATTGGACGTACATCTGTCAGGTTGATAAAGACACAACTTCAAATGAATGTCAATGTTACTCTGTGTAGACAGGAAGAGTAGACAACTGTTCACTGACAAGTTCACCATGACAACTTAGTGTTGTGTTTAAGTATTAAGTTCTTGTGCTGCATCAAAGTGGCCAAAAATTCAATAATTGCAGGTTTATGAAAAACATGTCAAAAACATCTAAACCCAAGAGTTTAGGTCTACAAAACACTGCTTTATGTTGCTCTCCATGTATGTGGTATTGAAAAGTAGCAGAAATGTGCATTGTGCCAAACTATACATTTGAGTGTGCTGAAAATGAATTGTCTATTTATGGTATTCAACTAATCTTTGTTGGAGTCAACTAATAAATATCTGTTCTTTCAGGTGCGCTGTGATTACAAACATCCCTGCTGATGGTGTCTCTGATTTCAAGTGCAACGGGATGGACGGTCGCTATGTTAACATAGTTATCCCAGACAAAGAAGAGTTCCTAAGCCTGTGTGAGGTGGAGGTGTATGGCTCTATCTTGGATTAAGTCAGAAGAGGTTCAAAATAAGCAAATAAGGAGCAATTCAGACACAGCTCATGTCATAAAAACCCTGTCTCCTCTCACTGTTGATTCAACTGAAGCATATTCTGTCTTATCTGTGTACAAAGGAAACTTCAGCCTGTCTACAACATTTTTGTATTTGGTCTGCTTTTTCATGTCTAATGCTGTTGTTGAGTTGCAATTTTTAATACTAAACTTGTCATTGTACTGTCACTGCCCTCTCTGCTGCTTAATACTGTGGATGTCATTGTTGCTGAAATAAAAAAAAAATCATTGAAACAGCCTTCTGTATTGTCCTTTTGATTTCATCATTATTGGTTTTTTTACAGTTAGTGTAATCTACCACAATTGAGTGATACATTTTGTTGTACTTTAATTAATTTATTTGGTTATGACTGTAAATTTAACAGATATATATAACTTTTTCTAAGACCTGTGCTAGCTCTTCCACTAGTGAGCAAACCTGCTAGCATGTTTACTGCTGGTTTACCAGTATTAGGTGTGCAAGAGACTGTGGGGTGGGACTGACTTGTTTTATGAGTTTTTCTACTTTTTATGTTACAATAGGTATCATTCAGTTGGAACTGACTATTCAAAATTATGCCCAATTGTCTTTTTACTACATTGAGCTGTGCCCTCTTCATTCTATCTGATATTTTTCCAACCAGACATCCTGAACAGAAACATTGCAATTGCTGAGCAACAGACCCACACATTTAAGAGTGAACTAGAATTTATGTATTCAAAGGTGTAATGTAACATATTTTGAAGGGCGCTTACTACAAGATTTTATATCTTGTTTCTTTATTTCTTGTTTGTTTCTGTCATCACTTTTACATTTGAACATTTTTTCATAATGTCCTGCCTTGTCAAAGCTAAATTTAGATGGAAGAAGAAGGAAATGAAGCAGGGTTGGTTAACCAACAGGCCATAGCTGTTCCTCAAAAATCTCCCCTTTTATTTAATACATTAGCGCTGGCAAGACATTAACAACTGTTAATTGAGTTAAATTTGTACCAGGTCTACATTGGTAAAAACTGCCTCCAGGAAATAGCCATATGCTCACACTCTAAAGTCTGACACAAAAAAGCTGACAAAAGCTCTTTCCTTATCCTGCCTGTTTGGCTTTTGTACTGTTATCAAAATAGACTGTTAACAGACAGTAGTCTCAGTGCTTGTTAACCTGTTAGCCTGTGGACACTATTCCCTCTGCCTGCAGAGATTGCAATACTAATCAACTGGCCAATACAGCAGATAGAATAGAATAGAATAGAATTGTTAGACTATGTATCAGGTTTATTAAACACCTGTTTAACTAAAGTAATTCATTTAATTGCCTTTAATCTTATGATCTATGATGCTTTTATACTGCAATCACATGTCTAGAGCAGATGTCTTGCCAGATCTTTGCCAGAAGTCATTCTTATAGAGGGAAGTGAGACTGACGAGGGGTGAAACTTGTGTCACACAGGAGTCACACAAACATGATATATAAGTTACTGATCATGCATTTTTTCTTCAAAGTTCATTGATGCACTGCTTTCCATGTGCATGTCATAAAAAAGTCTTGAACTCAGAAGCCCGGATTGAGACTGCAAAGTGGAGGTTTATGGATACCGTGCCCCAACTGGTGGGAATTTGAGCCATACTATGTTGTGTAGATGAAATGAATGTGACTGATATTTATTCTCAACTAATCACTATATAACTCACAGATCAGAGGATGATGTCAGACCGTCCAGTCTGCAAGTCCCACAAGACCCACAGCAGATTTAAGTATTGCAAGGTCTTTATTTTCCAAGGATGTGGATGGGCATGAACAGTCAATATGCTATTATGGACCATGTAGGCTAGACAGCCTGTTACAGATTCAGGACCAAGATGTTCTTATTGTTCATGTGATATATTTTTTTCATATATCTACAACAAAACTGAATGAGGAAACAGGACAACAAACATTTTCAGTTCAGCCCAAATCAGTCCATCAGCAGTGTAGACCGCTGTCCATGGTGCTGAACCTAATGATGTGATCTCTGAAAAAGTTACAACACAGCCTATTACTTGAGTGCACCAAATTGCTATTTGGCCAAAGTTTGTAAATAACAGCTATTTTCCACAGGGAAACAGCATTTTGTATTGCACTTCCATAAAGCTGAAGGGCTTGCCAGAGACAGATTAAAAATATATCCAACATATCTAAGAGAACTATGAGTAAAGCTCCAAAAACACTGGATCCTGCAGTTTTCAAAATGCAACTCACTGGTCTCTCTGGTTAGACCCTCCCTGACTAGTAAAACCCACATCTTTCCAACTCCACAGCCACATTTCAGAAAATCCACAATTTGTTGGGACTTTATTGTGAATATAACACTGAAAAAAAACTCTACTCCACGTTTTTGCAGGAGAGAATCTGGCAGTCCAAGGAAAAGCCACACAGTCATCATTGTATTCATTTGTATTCATTTTCCTGGGGAAAACCCATAAGGTGTTTTCTGTTAAGATAACCAACAGAGATGCACAATCACATCGACTCAATGGAGCTGAGATCCGCATTGGAGATTCTCTTGAAAACAATGGCAACAACAATCCCAGGTAGTTCACAGCCCCAATTACAATAACAATATTATTAAAAGTCAGTCAAATGGATTTAGTCAGAGCTTAGCACATTGGTACCACAGGAGGGAGAATATTTAGCTCCATCAAACATTCCCTGCCAGACTGGAGCTAAATACTAATTTATTATTTTGACATTAAAAACTGTGATGCCCTGTTTATGACACCATATCTCCAATCTTTACAATACAGCAGATTGTATGGAACTGAAAGTAACACCTGTGGTAAAAAAGGAATTTACTACTTTTTAGCAAATCTTTGCAGAGTCAACTAAGTAATTTCTGTTTCTTCTGCCAGGTGTGCTGTGATCACAAACATCCCAGCAAGTGCTGCTGTTGAATTCCAGTGTAACGGGATGGATGGTCGTTACATTAACATAGTCATCCTTGGAAGACGTGAGTACCTGACCCTGTGCGAGGTGGAGGTGTATGGCTCTAGACTGGATTAGGTTTAAGATGTACTTAATCTGCAGATACTGCTATATGCACTCAGATGGATCAGAATTATGGCTTTAGCTTCAATTTGATTCTCAGCATGAGAAACCAGTGAAATTGTGTGCAAACCCATTCATTCCCTGTATAACCCTGTATAATGCGGCGTTCATGTCAAATTGGACTACTCAGAATTGCAAGATTCCAAATTGTAAATGGCTCAACAACTTGCAAGTTGTAATTTTGACTGGGAAACTAGGAAATATGGAAGTACTTGAAAATGTAGCAAAGGGGGACACCTCACATCTAGTCAAAGTCTGTTGTTCATAGTGATTAAACCAACTCAACAAGTTGTCTGATGACATGAACGCTTGCAAGTCGTAAACATGGGAATCTTTGCTATCATTGCCATCAATCCCAGATAACATGAACGCAATATTAATATAAGTCTACAACCACCATATTTTATCTACAGTGTATTTTCATTTCTAATGCTGTTTTGAGCTGTCTTTTTAATACTGTACATACAATACTGAGCCTGACATGTTGGTCTGGATCATAAAACACTTGATATTAGAACACAACTAAATGTGACACAGAACCCTGTCAGAAGCCAGATGCAAGCTCAATGCAATAAGACTGATGGGATGCTGAGTAGAAACTGTTGTGCTGTGTCAAAGACTTTCCCTGTCATGTCTATGTGGAACAGACACATTCATCTCTGGTCGTGAATTGATCTGCCTGCACAGTTCAAGTTGATTGAACTTTGACCCGTGAAATCACAAGGCACTCCAATGTCCAACCAGTTTGAGAGAAGGGGAGAGATTGTTGTTTAAGTATTTATCTTATTTTGATGTAAAGGTAACTTTATCTTTGGAATCAGTATTCTGTTTGTCCATTTTAAATGGATCAGTGTTAGATCCTGTCTGAGCCAGTAGAGGGCAGTAGTAAAGACCTTTTCAATTAATGCTGGCAGAAAATGTATGTATGATTCCTTTCTGATAACGCTTGAAAGTTTGATTTATGCCAAGGTCAGCTATTTCTGTGTTGAGTCATGGTTAGCAGTTAAGCTCTCAGTCAATACTATACTTTTTCTTTGCAAGTGGTCTCATGTTAAAGCTGATAACAGACAGTGGATTCAACAAGTGTTAAGGTACGCTTAAGGACTGTTGGTGATAAACTGCAGTGTATAAAAGGTTTAAGATCCTCCACACATGTTTGAAGACATATAGCATGACTCTGGTTTGAATAATAATTTGTGTCTTATGCAGCTTTTCCACAAACAAGTTCACTTAACTAATTAGAAATTAGGCCTCTCCTCCTTCTCCCTTGTTTAAAAATCCACATCACATTTGTGTAAGTTGCTTACTGGACCACAAATGGCTCCAAACTAGGAGTGATGACACAAATCATGCTCATAGGTACACGCCTTAAACTCACTCTGTGAGCACAGAGAAACTTTTTCCTCCTTCAGCAGATGAATGTGAAAACAAACTGCACAGTAAAGCTCAAACATCCAACTGATGGAGCAAGAAGAAAAACACATTTTATGTTTGTGGAGGGGGACTTTAACATTAGCTCTAGTTTGCGCCTCTCATGATGTTATTATGAACTGATAATGTCTGATAAACCCTAAAGGTTGTTTAAAAACACTTATTGTTGTATTTCCAGAATCCCCAATGACTCTTCTAACCATCTGGATGAAAAACTATTCTGTCCACTGAATGACTAAAAGATGTTTAGCTCATTTCACAAGTTACGCTTCTCTTTTCCAAATCAAAACAAAGATGGCGGCCAATCAGCTACTTAATTAGTGTTAATTAATTAGTCTCTCTGCTTGCTGTAATTGAGACATCTGAGTGCATTTCCAAGACGTATTCAAACTGACTCAGTCATCTTGTCCTTTCGTGGTGTAAAATGTAGAATTAATTATTATAATTTTGTGTCACAGTAGATATAAATACTTTTGATAAGACAATTTCAACAGTGGAGGTTTTTTGCATTTTTGCACAAAAACATCTGCGACATGGTTTAAGTCCATAAGGCTTAATAACAGCAATGTGCAAAACATTCCTGGTTACAGAAAAGTTAAGAAGCAAAATCACTCAATTACATTTTTCAAACACACATTTAAGATACAAAAGCAGTGGTGGTGATGAGAAATATTTTATTTTTTTTAAATACAGACAAAATAGACAAATATTATAAAAGACATCTGAAACACACCTAGGCCTGTGACAGGAATAAACTATTTATGTCAAAATGTACCAGGAGGTGTGACAACAGCCCCACTTCCTAAAAACAAGCACTTGACTTACAAGACCACTTCTACACTGTGAAATCTTCAGTTTTTATAGGCGTAGTACATAAACCAACAGCTCTGCAATTAAATGCACAAAATGTAACAGATGAAATGTGTACTGTATGATTTGTTCAGCCGCTCGCTCTAGCACGTTTGATTTCACCACAAAAGCACTTTCTGAGTGCATGTTTGTTTAAAACATCTCACCAATCTAATTCATTCTTTCACAGCATCATGGTGCCCAATCAATGATCTGCACCAAGGTGTGTTGCACTGAAATGATTTCAACCAGTTGCAAGTTCTTACACAAAAAATACATTAAAGCCAAGAGAGAACTTGCTGCATTTTTAGAACAGAAGTCCATCATGAAACATTTGATACAGTGACCGATGATTGTGAAAGACACACCATCATGTTGGAAGAGTCAACATGAATCAGAAAATTTGCTAACATCCCTTTGATAAAGATGCTGCCAAACGTCTGTGTGGTGGCCACTTAAATTCACGTTTTCACATGAGGAAACAGTCTCCTGTTGCCATTCTTCCAACATGGTGGCAGTTAGCTTAGCTTAGCTAAGACTGGAAACAGAGGGAAACCATTAGCCTGACTCTATCCAAGCACCTCCATAGCTCACTAAATAACATCTTTCGTTTGTTTAA
Organism: Thunnus maccoyii; assembly: GCF_910596095.1. NCBI lineage: Eukaryota > Metazoa > Chordata > Actinopteri > Scombriformes > Scombridae > Thunnus > Thunnus maccoyii. The sequence goes on from NC_056542.1 coordinate 5,893,068, forward strand.
TTCATACAAAAAACAAAATGGTTTAATGGGGACTTGTGTTGGACTGTTTCTTGACCAGGGACAATAACTTGTTAAAGTCTTGTGTCACTGTACAATACTTCAGCACACAATGCCCCATAAACCCACAACTTGCCTGTTTTTGTACAGATTAAACAAACAAAATTTAGTGAACTTTAGAGTTGTTGGTAGATGGATTTTGTTACCTTTAAGCCAGGCTAGCTGTTTCCTCCCGTTTCCAGTCTATGTTAAGCTAAGCTAAGCAGCTGTTGGCTCTAGCTTCATAATTAGCATACAGACATGAGTGGTACCTATTTCCTAATTTAAATTTCAGCAAGAGCACAAATAATCTCAAAATGTCGAACTATTCCTTTAAAAAGACACAGCTGTTCAAATCATTTTAAGACAATCACTCTGTATATTGTCTTATTCTGTTAATTTCTAGAATGATAATTTAAAAAAAATCTGAATTAAAGAGATTCTGTGTGTTGTAAAGCTTTGCAGCTGCTGCCTTAAATCTGAAAAGTGGCATCAAGCTTTGGCAGCAACAATGGACAAACATTTAAAATGTGTTGTGTATGATTTAAACAGGTGGGGATGTGACTGCAATTTAAACCAAGTCTGACAATATCAGGACTACATGGCAGCTATGGTGCCACTGCTTATCTTTACCTGCAGTGGATGTAAAGGACACTTTTTGACAGTACAAGCTATGAATGTGATCAACAAAACTGTTTCAACTTTTGTAAAGAGATTCTTTGAAATGTGCTCATTAAATCTGTGAATACCTACAAAATGTACTTAACGGAATAGTTTGACATCTTTTTAAAAACATGCTCATTCAGATCGATAACACTCTGGTGCCTGTTCAGTAAATATGAAGCTACAGCCAGCAGCTGGTTAGCTTAGCCTAGCATAAATACTAGAAACAACAGGGGAACAGCTGGTCTGGCTCTGTCCAAAGGTTAAAAAATCCACCTACCAACCATCACCCCTAAATATCACTTGTTATGTGATATTTAGGGGTGGGGGTGTCTAGGAAGTTACTGCACCCAGCCAAGAAACAATCCAGCACTTAAAACCACAACTTGTTTTTACACTTTTGTTTTTGTACAGATGAAACAAAAGAGATGTATCGTGTTAATTTGTGAGTTTCAGAGGTGCTGGCATTTTTCTATGGACAGAACCAAGCTAGCTGTTTCCCCGTTTCCAGTCTTTATGCTAAGCTAAGCTAATTGCCTCCTGGCTGTGGCCTCATATTTAGTGTACAGACATGAATTGTATTGATCTTCTCATCTTAACTCTATTCAAGAAAGCTTATTTCCAAAAATGTTGAACTATTCTGTTAAACAGTCATTAATGTGGGCAGAAGACAGACCCACAGACTGCTACCATTAACATTCATTGTTATGAATAGTTTGGATTGGCTGTTGCAGAACTCACAGAACTGATGGTTCTCACACACTAAAAACATATCTCGCATGTGCTACAGTACCCCAAATACAAAACTTTAATATCAGACTTCCTTTGGCAAAAAACAATAATTAAAGAAACACAAGGAACCTCTTAAAGGCCGTACATTGGTATTTTACAAAACAAATGTTTGGGTATTTACAAAAAAAAGTTGTTACATGGCACAGCTGGGGGAAAAACTTTCAACATAAAGTTGAAATGGTTTTAAATTCAAAAACGGCAAATGGTTCGCCATAAAGAAATTCTTACTTTCAAAGTATAACTGAAGTAAGAACAAAAGTGAACTTTTGTTAAAAATCTCATTCTGGATCGACTGAATTTCATCTAGAGGCCAATACTGAATGATATGTATGAAAAAGGTTTTTAAAAGCTTCCAAACACATGAACAGGAATTTCCCCTGTGATTCCAAAGACTCTTAAAACGTTCTTCGCTTCTAAAGAAAATGTCTCAACACCTTGAGGTTTGCATAAAAATACTCACACAAATAAATTATAAAAATAGTATACTACTGAAAAATCTTTTTAGAGGACAACACTGTGCATAACAACAGAAGAAGTCAGCTTTTGTCAAGTTTGCAAAGGGTATTGCTTCACAGTATGTGGACATCATGGATTGGTCCTGTCAGACAAAATGTACTTCTTAAAGGGGACATATCATGCTTATTGTGATTTTCTATCTATGTTATTTTGATACTGTTATGATGTTGGATGTTTATGTGGTCAAAGTTCCAATACATGAGATGAACATATGTAAAAATGCTTTATCTGAGTCAAAAGCCAGGACAAAGTTTGCAAAGTTACTAAGTTCCCTACTTCCCCACCGAAATGACGTCAGATTGTTCGCACATGCCCACAAACGGCCATCTGTTCCATTACCTTTGTTGCTAAAGTTGTTCAATGGGTTGTTCATGTTGTCCGCTCACATATTTCTGATCAGATTTGGGCTTGAACATGTATGCATTTGTTTGAGAAGTTTTTATTTGAGTTAAAAAAAAAAAAACGAGAAAAAGAAGTGAAATCCTACTACTACTATTGGTTTACATAGCCACCGGAGCTGGTGAAAGTCTGAAGAAGGGCAGCTTCAGAGAGCTGGCCAGTCAGAACATAGTGGTTTCAGACAGAGGCTGAACTGAGAGGCTGCATGAAGAGTCAGTACAAGATAAATGAGTTTTTGAACTGTAAATCATGCAAAGATATTCCAGTAGAGCCCCAGAATAAAAATACAGACCTGGAAATGTGTAATGATATGTCCCCTTTAAGCTTGAATCACAGAAAATCAATTCTAAACAGCAATAAAAACAATACTGATGTATGAACAGCATCTCTGAGGACACAATGTTACTTAAAATAGGGATTCTTTGTAACAGAACCAATGCAGCAAGCTACATGAAGAGCTACAACAACTTTTAGCCTTCACTTGGGCACCAACTGGAGCGTAATGGGAACAGGGGGAAAGATGCAGCAATAGGGTTGATTGGCAAAATGTAGTGAATCAGGGGTTTCTTTAAGTCATAAATACCGAAAACCGTTACAAGTTGTTTTGGCGAGTCCGACCAATATTAGTCCACTGCCCAGTCAATCAGAGCACCGCAAAAAAGGGGAACTATGTGTGTTTGAGTTTTGGGAAGTAAAAAGCAGCAACGGCAGTGACAGACCGAAAAAAAATGTGAAAAAGAGCAAGTTTGGCGCTGAACCAGTCCATCCCACGCTGTTATCTGAGATCTTTGGTGACTTTGGGGACTTTGAGAACTTTGTAAATGTCATTGGAAAAGACTGTGGTGAAGTGAGGCCGTGAGTTCCTGGACATGTGGGTGCAGAGAGGAATTTTACCGACATTTTGGGGATCCTCAATATCCCAGATCTCTGGCATACTGCACCCGGGTCTGGGCGAAGAGAGAGGGAAGAAGAACAATGAATGAGAGAGAAAGAGGGAGAAAGGAAAACAATCAGAAATAGGGACAATTTGTGCAGCATTTTAACAAAATTACAAGATGTGCATGATGAAGGACTGAAATGTACCTACTGAATAAATATACCTAAGTGCTGACAGTGTGTGGGAGGAGATTTTTTAGTTTTGAACCACTTCTCTCTGGCTAAAAGCAACAGTTAAAAGCCTAAAATCTAGAAAAACCAAATGATCACAGGTAACAATGTGCACTATTGAGGTACCTGGTTCTCCTGGTGCACCACGAATCCTCCAGGACGAAGAAGTCCACTCCGAGCTTCATCAGGTTCCTCTTTACGGTTTCTCCAGACATGCGGCTGTACATGGAGTAGACCAGCTTGGTTCTCTCCCTGCAAGGAAACAATACAATGACAGACACAGTGGAGGACAACTTGAGTCTCATTGTAAGTCCAGAAGGGTTGAGTCAAGAGTAACTGTGACTTGTAGATTCCTGAAGACATCTGGTGAACCGAACGATTCAGCGTCTGTTTGTTATTCTGAATTTACATGATGGAGAATCCAAATGTTTTCAACGGCCAAGGGCTCAACTGCAAAACTCAGATCAGTCACGTAGTCATGAGTGATGTGGTGCTTGTCATACTGACCTCAGACCAGCGTCTTCATAGTGTGGGTGGTTGACGATGGGTCGACCTGTGGACAGCTTCACACTGGCCATGGTGGGCATGGCTCCCGCAAACACAGAATCTGTATCACACACACAAAACATACTGTTAAGGAAGTAACTGCATTAATCATATAACTGTGTGATCAACTATGTATGTGTAATCATATAAACTGTGTGTTTAAAGTATGCGTGGAGGCTGAGTTCAGCTGTGTGTGAAGGCTTTAACAGTGGGTGGCTGTGTGCATATCTGAAAACCTTGAAAGGACAAAGGGCATGTACCCAATAGAAAAGAAACTTAGTGAGCAACAGTTTGATCTTTTGGAAAGGTCATGGACAGACATCCATCTGTGGAAAGCTAAGACAAAGAGCGAGTATGAACAACCACTGTGGCATCATTAAAACTAATACATAAACTAATAATGGAGATTATTCTAAGTGTCAGGGACATATGACAGAACTTGTTGACCCCCCCCCCCCCCCCCCCCCCCTTTTTTTTTTTTGGCTGATCCGAACAATGATCCGATCCGTGACTCAAATCTGTGATACGATCCGAACCGTGAGTTTTGTGATCCGTTGCACCTCTAATAGAATGTATCTATTATTACAACTTCATACCATGGCGATGGCTTGCAGGTGTCCTTTCAAGTTGTTTATTAGGACAACATAACAACAGTTGTTCTACTGATAAATTAAAATGCAGGTAACCATGGCAACACTCCTTGTGAAACCTAATCATGAGTCTTTTTCCTGTCTTTTTCCTGTGATGAGTGGTCATAGTATAAGAAAATACTATGATATAATTCATATCAGAGCCTTTCTGGGGTACTCAGACGTATTAATTATCAGATTATCTGATAAAATAAAGCAACAAGGACAAAGTGCCCATTTATCTGTATCACGGGAAGGAGTTCATACAGTAAGTAATCATGTATCATCACATGTACCAATCAAGTCTTCGTACAAGGTGAATGGAGGGCTATAAAAAAAGAAGCCAAATGTTTGAGAGTATTTTAGCAATGAAGGTATTGTTTATGTGTCTGATTGTGCAGGATGACATCATCTGAAGTATGTAAGGGGAAGGTTTGTCAATTTTATCAACCATAATGAACATCTCTCAGCTATGGGGCTTTTTTCCTCTTTATTCAAGAGCGTGGTCTTTCAGTTTGAGAGCATGATTTATTGATTTCACATTCAGATTTTGTAATTCTTTCCTTCAAACCCTGTCCTCGTACTTAAATAACCCCTGCTTGCGCTTAGATTTGCTTTGCTTCTACTCAAACTGTATGCTTGCACTCGGATATATTGTTGCTTGCACAGATTATCTGCTCCAGCTTCAGCCCTTCTCCTCGCACTCAGGCTGCTTCTGGCCCTGCCTCCTTGCAGGCACGTTCACTTTACTTCTTAGAGCGTTTACTTCTTTAAGCGTCCCATACAAGCGTCCTGGACATATAACAGCAGATGTATAGCTCACCGACAAAGTATTTATGTGTGTATATATATATTAATTAACTGTCCTTTTATTCCTTTGACCTTCAAATTACAAAATTATTGAACTTTTCACACAATAACTTTTGCTTTGTAGATTAGTAAGCAAGTAACTTATACACACACACATCACGGAAGGGAATAATACTTGTGTTCAGCCTGAAGAAGCTGCACAAGTAAATTTCTGAGCAGATTCTGCTGTAGTGTGCATGATCGCAGAGCTATAATGACATTTAAAGTGGAAACAGAAGCTCTCTTGGCTTTGTATTATAACCGTTCATCATGAAGTTATTATGTAATCATGGAACATCTGCTGCAGTCTAACAGTTTGATATGAGGTTTACAAAAAGCAGAGTAAACTTACTGTATTCCTCAAATCAAGACTTTCTAGATTATCACAACAATGAGCAAAATACTTAGGATTCATGGACGCCTACTGTGTACAGTTGGGAGGGTGAAACATCACTCACCTGGCCGGGTGTTGTCCTGGATCCAGTCCAGCAGCTCCTCCTGCGGCAGATTGCTGAACTCGCCGATAATCGCCCACTGGGCCTGCAGGTTGGCCACTCCCTGTACAGCCATGATAGCCAAGACAGCAAACACTACAACCTGGTGCTTAAACTTCTCCCCGATCCAGCCGAACAACTGACAAAACAACCAGGGAGGACGGAGAGAGAGAGAGAGAGAGCAGTATTGAAGGACAGCTTCCGTGCTCAACAAACCTTCAGCCAAATAGATGATTTCACTAGAAATTCTTAAAATGCTGTAAACATAATTTAAGTTTACAGATGTAGTATTTAAGTGTTTAAATCATTTCACTTCACTCGTGGTGAGAGACAGACCTGTTTGGAGCAGATCAGCGAGGCCATGATGCACATGTGCGGCGTGAGGAAGAGCTTCAGACGCATGATGAGGACGGCCAGGACAGCGAACGCCACCAGCTGCAGGCTGTGATACACCAGCTGCAGAGCGACAAGTTTACAGTCTGATCAAAACTGACACGAAGGCACAGAGGAAATGAAACAAGCTCGAGGAGTTGGAGGGATCAGGTGAGCTTAACACAACCACAATAATCTACCAGTATAAACTCTGACCAGTCCACTCTACTGAATTCATTTTTCTGGGGTAATTAAATTCTTTGGATTCTTTGGTTGCCTCAAATTTGTTTTTTTAAACAGTTGAAACCCAGAAATGGTTCTTTGATATTTCTGTACTTTATTTTCTTGTCATTTATCAGCTGACATATAGCTGATATATCTGCAATCTGTAGTCAGGCTCTTCTGTATGTTATTTTATACTGCAGCATTATTAATCATTGATTACAAATGCATTAAGTATGAGAGTTGATTTTACTTCCCCAATAGACACTTTTTTTTACTGTCAAATAGTGCTGAAATAATAGGTCGATTAGTCAATTAATAGAAAAGTAATAAACAATACTGATGATCATTTCAGTCATTTATAGAGAATTAAAAAGCCAAATAGTAACTAGTTTCAGCTTCTAAAATGTGATGATTTGCTTATTTTATTTTTCTATTTTTATATACTAACAAATTAAAAATCTTTTGGTTCTGGACTGTTGTTTGGACAAAACAAGTAGAGCTGCAATAATTAGTTGATTCATATTTTTGTCAATCAACAGAAAATTAATCATCAACTATTTTGTTTTTTTGGGTTGTTTTTTTTAGCAAAAATGCTAAACATGTGCTGGTTCCAGTTTTAATATCTATTGATTTGATGCTTTTTTCCGTTTTACATAATTATAACTGAATATCTTTAGGTTTTGGACTGTTGTTCGGACAAAATGAGACATTTGAAGTTGTCTCTTTGGGCTGTGGGAAATTAGACACTTTTTACTTTTATGTGACATTTTATAAACTAAACACTTAATCAAGAAAATAATTAGCAGATTAATCAATAATGAAAACAATTATTAGTTGCAGTCCTCAAAACAAACGATTTGAAGACAACACCTTGGACTCTGGGAATTTGTGACGAGCACCATTTGTCCACTTATGATATTTTGTATACAAAACAAATAATCTAAAAATGAATTGATAGATTCATTTAAAATAAAATAATCCTAAATTGCAGCCCTACTGTCAGGAAAGCAATTATCTCTGTAGAGGAAACTCCCCTCCAAGTTAAACTCTCATCTGAGCTCTGAAGAAAAGCTACATTTCCTGGATAAAATATATAATGAAATAATGTTTTGATCTAAAGTACTTTTTTTTTTAGCATGGCTTCCCTACGCACACTGGGAACACCCTTGGGTTTAGTCACTGAGCCATACAGGAACATTAAAGCAATGATATGGGAAACTGCCAGACAACGTGGCTGGTGGATGAACATCTGAACATTTTCCTGCCCTGGGAGAGACATTAGAGAAGATGATATGAAGCAGCTGGAAGAGAGCTGAAAAAAAAAAGAGGTACAGAGAGAGATTTCATAGCAGAAGGGAAGTTGCATTGCAGTTCTCAGTAATGAGAGGAGGGATGAAAATCACTTAGGGGCACAGCGACTGAGCAGACATTACAGCACTGGAGGAGTCTAATCAAATAAAACAGGTTTAGAAAACTGGAGCAATGCTGTAAAAATCCCTGAAAGTTCACACTGAGGTGTTAACAAGATAATGTGTCTGTATATACTACACTATGGAAAAAAGAAATGAAAGCATATTTTTTCTCACCTCTCCCTTTGCGACTATTTCAGGCCTGCAACAGAGAAGAGTAGAAATATACTGTTTAAACTCAGCTTGTCCAATAGGGGACAAAAAAACATGCAAAAATTTTGAAATATTAAAAAATATATATATCATTCATGAAGACGTTGCTTATTTAAACCTGCAATGACTAATTTTTGGCCACTTGGGGGCAGCAGAAACAAGTAGTGAACACAACACTGCCATATCACCTTTTAGGTTGATATGTTGAACTTGTTAGCAAACAGTTGCTTATTTCCACATCCAGCAGCTATGGAGCAAAATTATCATTCATTTGGAGTCGTGTTTCTGTCCACCTGGTGAATGTCAGTCCAATATTCACTCTCTTTCAGCTCTGTTTTCCTTCCTACCAACTCCTGAGGGAAATATCTGGTTATTTAGCTACTAAATGCTCCACTGTGTCTGTTTGCTGTTTGCTGCTGAGCAGGTAGTGCACAGTTGGTTTTTTAAAGATTTTTCTCTGAAAACATCTGCCTGCTGTATCAAAAAACGACACTATAAGAGTGCTGAGAGTGAACCGAAATAGTAGAGTTGCAGCCAGACAGCTAAACAATGAGCCGAAACTTGTTATAAAACTCCATAAAGCCGAGGGGAGCTGCAGATTCTCTGTAGGTTAATCACTACGAGCCACACACAATGCATTACACACTGACATTTGATACTGTTGTCATTATGTAAAACAGCAATTATAGCTGGTTTACAGCTAAAATAACATAATTACCAAATAATTCAGATTTTCCTATTTAATACATGTAATTGATAAAGTGACTCATACTCAGAAGAAAGGAGGAAGCTGTGAAATGCAACAAAATAAGAGAATCCATTTTCCTTCTTTTTTCTGAGTATTTTAACTGATCCGTTTGGGAAGCGTTTTCCCACCGTTTCCCATTGAAAAAGCGAACAAGACAATATAGTGAAATTGGCGAGGAGGCCTACGGATGCTCACCCTGCAGCTTCATCAACATCGTCAGTCTTGACAGACGCCTTCCCGCCGTCCCTCAGGAATCTGATTATATCCTGCACGGTCTGGAAAAAGTCAAATGTTTAGAAAAATATGAAAAGAATATTCATCTACGTGTCATGTTTCCAACAAACAGTGCACTGAATGTGATGAACCTCCTACCAGCTCGCTCATGTACTGCACGCCATGCTTTGTCAAATCGGCTCATGTATTCTTAGCTTAGCGTGGGCACGTTGTAATAAGATTAGAGTACATAAAGAGCAGTTCCTCAAATTATTACATTTTTTTTTTCTCTCTAGTGTTTCTCCCTTTAAAATGTTTCATGTAACAGGAATCAGGAATAAGTGTCTCTTGTCTTTACTTCTAAAAGCTTAAACATACGCATGTAAATGTCAACTACATGCAGGGCAAATAAAAAAAACAAACAGCAATTTTCGGACTGATAAAGTAAAATCAGACTTTTAAAAGACTGCCGGCTCTTTCTTTCTGCTGCAGTGAAGCAGAGTCTCAAGGCTCTAAAGTGATATGAATTTCATGTTTGACTGCTCACTGTGTTGCTCTGAAAGGTTTCATACTGCAGGCCTCACACTATCTGGCAGTCAAATCTGTACAATTTCTGTTCCTACAGACTACACCGAAGACTGTTCATTTCCCACAGGTTTTGAGAAAGTGAAGGAGACGTTTCTTATTAATATTTATTTTGTGTTGTCTTTTCCCTGCCTCTCCTCAGGTGCCTTCTGTTTACTACGAGCTGTTGTTATTTGTAGGGCTGCACCCTAAACGACGACGATTCGATCCATCAGTCAAGAAGCCTTTAAGTCTAATTGCCTTTTTTTTTTTCAACTGCGTCATTGTACACAGAGAAGGCAGGGTGACACGATGCAGAGCAGCTTAATGCAGCATCTAACCACGTCTACCGTCCAGTGATTGACCCAGGCACACTTTTTATTTCTCTGACTGTGTGGAAATTGATGAACAACGGCACTGAAATGCGAGTCTCACAGGTAAAAACATGAGACTCATGTAGACTGTTAAAGGATCTTAGTGTAGAGCAGCACCAGCGCATGAAATCAAAATATCCAAGTTATGAATTTAATCAATTTCTGAGGTCTGGTCCTCAACAGAGAACAACTTACCCTCCAAGCAATGAGAGCAACCACCAGCATGTTGATGGGCAGCAGCAATGTTTTGATGTAACGTACAGGAGTCTGAGGGGGAGAGAGACAACAGTTATCTCATAATGTTATAAAAACACATGAACTGGAGCGCCCTGGTAACTGAAGGGTTACTACACATGCCACATAACCACAATGTTCCTGTTTCAATTCCAGCCAGGGGCCACTGTCTGCCACTTCACTACCTACTATTCAATAAAAAGGCAAAAAGCTGCAGTCTAGCATGAACCTTTTCCAAAATGAGCTGCCTGGCTCTGTTGTCAGATTTCTATTTCCCCTCAAGGTTTCCTCCACACTGAGCCCCCGCTGTGAGGCAAAACCAGCCACTTCAATACAAAACAGCAGGAACTTATGCATTTCTGATATCGTCACAGCAGACCGCAGTGACATTTTGAAAGCGAATGTCTGCCGATACCTTCACACAAAACCACCAGAGACTTGCTTTTTATCAGTGAAAGGCTGCAGCTCACTGAGCCACACTCTTCAGTTATCACTACTTTGTGGCAGCTCTGACCAGAGGAAGTCGAATGTCAGCTCTGATGGAGGTTGTGCTTTGGGGGGGGAGGGGGCGGAGGGAGCTCAAGTGTTCAGCTGAGACGTACCTCTAACTCCATGAAGTCAAACTCTGCAGCACATGTGTACATCAGAGTGTGGAAGTCCTTGTAGCTAGTGAACTTAGACTTGATCAGCCCACTGATGTGAGCCTGGAAAAAGAGACAAAGAACCAAAACATTATGGACATTGTTGGACATATTTCCTGTACATTTTGTATTTCAAAATGTTATTTAATCCCTGACTCATATCACTTTAAGTTTTGTTTTTTCCAAACTACTACTAAATATTTCTACATGTAGACACAAAAACCAATTTTCCACATTCCTTTCAAGTCTTTGTAATCATATTAAAAATATTTTTGTCATCATATCAGGAATGTAATTGACTGTAAACACGTTTCAAAATGAATATTTGCAGTTTTATTTAGAAAGTTAAAGAGTAATTCAATACAGACTGGGACCAGGATCAATTAATAGTGTTAAAAAGTGACTGAACATATTATTTACTAACACACCAAAATGGATTTAGTGTAAAATAATTCTTTTAGTTACAGTAGCTTACATCATCAGAGGCACCGAGGATTGTGGACAGCATGAATTTGAAGAGAACGGTGGAGCCGACCCAAGCCAGACCCTGCATGACCTGAGGAGGAAGAAGAGGTTCACACTGGTAGTTTGATATGTACACACACAAACCTCACTCAGACAATCTGCAATCTATAAGCCAAAAAAAAAAAATCAGCTAGTTCCATTATTTCACCTCTTTAAAGCCTCAGCTGGTTTCATGCTAAACTGACTGATAGAGGAGTTGAAACTCACGGCTGTATGGTCAATAGCCTGTTTGTTTTCTGAGATGATAGTTTCTGGATTTAAACATTTAATAAGAAATGACGGATTTTAAGCCACGTTTGTTTTTTGTTGTGCCAGAATTAAGTGTATCTCTCTAAACAGGTGGAACGGAAATTATTGTTCAAGAAAATACTAAAGTCTGTTCAAAGTTTTGGTAAAACAGTTTCTCAAAACACTGCAGGAACCTTTATTGAATTGTGTGTAAACCAGTGAAAACTTGTGTAAGACCTAAAATGTAAGACTGGGTTATATATGTATTCTTATACCCTTTTTCTTGGAAAAATATATAATTTAATTGTGAGAATTAAACTTGTGGAAAGGATTTATGTTTATCAAGGATGACTAGTTATTTGTATGGAAAATTGTGAGTTTGCTATGAATTCCTGAGGAGTTGTGATTGATTTATAATTCTGTATTTGGCTTTAATGTCCTGTTGAAAGGCTGACAGTTTTCTTCTGTATGTGCCTGACTGTTGATTCTGTAAGATGACCTGGTTTGGTTGTTATGTTTATGTGTATGTATGACTGTATGTGTGGTGGGTGGATATGTGTGGTGGGTCTGCTGGTGCTAATGGGGATCCTAATAAAGAAAGACAGAAACAGAAACAAATAATTCATACCCAGGTGACGATGCCAGGTTTGAAGAATTGAGCAAATCGATCCCTCAATGCAATGATTCCCTAAAAAAAACAAAGAAAAACAAATCAGCAAGCCAGAATTCAGAAAAACAAACCAAGATAATCCAGACCCACCCAAAACGTTGTTATTTTAGACCAGCTGGACACATTGATCATATTTAACTTAACTTAATGAACCGGGACACTCTAAAAAGGTCCCACTCACCCAGATGGAGACGAGCGAGGAGGCGTAGAAGGACGTGAGGAGCATGGAGTTGCCAAACATCAGGATAAAGCAGACGGCGAGTGTGATCTGCAGAGAGGTGAGACGGGAAAGGAAGAAGGAGAGGAGGCTTTATTCACCGCCCTCCTGTTGTATTCACACAGCTGCGGACTGCGCAACCGGTGATGTCAGTAGCTTGATGTGTACGATCTGTCTGTGTAATTAGAAATAATACTGAACATGTGAGCTTGGCACCGAGCTCGGAGGCACAGCCAGCTTCTGTGGTCTCATAAAAACACTCAGTTACATTTTCACTGCTAAAAAAACTAGAATCTCTTCCCTCTCTATAACACGAGGGTAGTCTGAGATAAATAAGTGTCAGAAAGAATTCCTCTGTGTGACAGTGTTGTTGAATACACTCCAGAGATTAAATTCAGTGCATTAGACTCTGAATACACAGCGACCATCACAACATAATCCTATTAAATGAGCTCTTGATGCTTAATCCCTCAATGAAGAGTGAAATAATGCACCACTCTGCAAACATACTGTATGGAGAGAGCGGGGTGACCGAAAATGCACATTTAGGTAGTGCTGAAACAACACTGAGAGTTAATAATTATCAGAACAATTTACTGTTTCTAGAGCAGCAACAGAAAAATCACTATATAAACTCACTGGAAACAAATCTAAATTGTCAGTAAAATAAATAATATTTCTGACTGTAATACCGAGTGAAGTTCAGAAAGAATGAAGGACATTCATCCTGTTCTTTGTCTTCACTCTGCTGCTGATGTGATTCACTGCTGCAGATACGGCTGGCAGAGGGAGGAGGGGCTGGTTTGTCTCATTTCTGTAGCTACGTTTACAAGAATTTGCCAAATTTTAAAGATTCATGGCAAACTAAGATAAACAGTTACTTAAAGACAGCTTTTGTTTTTAGCTTGTTCGTAACAATTCGCTATTAGCTTAACAAGCTCGTTGTGGGAGACTGTGGGCAAAGCAGGTGGAAATATCACTTTTCTACATACTCATGCTTGTTGAACAGGTGGTTTGATAAAATACTTTTTATTCACAAAGGTTTTATTGCACTTACAGTATTGAGTGCAGTTGTGAGCAATCTTTGAGTTATTTTCACTTCACTGTGTCTACCAGCTTCTCTGCTCTGCTGTTCGCTTCGTGTGTGTGTGTGTGTGTGTGTGTGTGTGTGTGTGTGTGTGTGTGTGTGTGTGTGTGGGAGCTGAGCCCCACCCTCTGTGAAACACAGAGAGCAGAGGAGAGGACAGAGAAGCAGTGCGACCATAAATGACAGTAAAAGTTTTTATCATTTGGTTTAGGTGCTGTGATCTTTCTTATATATATATATATATATAATAGAAAACTAAGGAAACCAGCAAATAGCCACATTAAAGAAGCTACAACCAGTAAATTCTTGTCATTTTTGCTGAGAAAAATCACTTATTTGATTAATAGAGTTGTTCCAAATAAATTTTCTGTCAATCGATCAATTGACTTTCAGCTCTACAACTGACTAATAATTCATATTTCAAGCTAAAACACCAGGCATCCTCTGATTCCAGTTTCTAAAATGTTGCCTTTCTCTGTTTTATAGAACTGTAAATTTTTAATGGTCACTTTGGGAAAATAGCAATCCTCATTCATTTCTGACATTTTTAGACCAAACAATTAATTGATTAATTAATCAATCATAAAAATAACTGACAGATGAATTGATGATGAAAGTATTTGGTAGCTGCAGCCCTACATGTTTGTACACTCTGTAACAAGTGACACTTCTCAGGCTCACTAACACTGCTGTAGGTCATAGAGGACACACGCCTCGCTGTGCGCCTCTGTTCATTTCCTAAACATACACACAAACACACACACACACACACACACAAAGCCAAATTCATCATTGCCAAGCTTTCTAAATTATGCAGAGCCATATGCCTCCCTCTGACACAAATCTCCACCATCTTACCACAGAGGGCCGTCTTATCTGTGGAGCACACAGGCCCTCGCTAACAGCGCCTGCTGAGAGGATTAGGAAGGGAAGAATGTGGAGGAGAGGGATGAATGGCCACAATAACACACACACACACACACACACAAACATCTTTACGTCCTCACATCGGCGCAGATATACTTTTGTCCTTGGCGGAGTGAACCAAGTTGCCGATATATCCTCTCTATTTCATGCTACAGCGGACTTTTGCAAACACGCGCACAGATGCATGACCGGTATCATCGTTAATACTTAAGAAAGTCCTTCCTGTCTCCGCTGGTGTTGTCCTCACAGCTCTTGTGAAATTGTCCCCCGGCCGAGCGAGATAAGAACCGAGGCGAAGCACATTACAACTGAGAGGACAGCAGCTGGAGAGCAGCGCTCACTCATGGTGAGCACAACAGATGATCCACTCAGTCATGGAAAGGCAATGTAATGTACATTCATGATACATCAAAACTACAATGTCTTCTATTTTCTTTCAGTTATTTGCTTTTCTTTCTTTATGCAGTGTTTGGTTTTTTTTGGCTCATCTGCACAGCTGGATTTTCTTTTTCCATTTTTAATCATTTTGTTGTCTGTAAATGGCTTTCGTGTCATTTTTATTACTGTTCAATCAAATCAAGCTACAGCAGCGCAAATGACCTGCATGATGCACCGGTGACAAATCAGTGTCAAGTTAGGAGACAGAAACACTCTGTTGGATTGATTGATTGACTGATTGATTGATGGAGGATGTGGAAAGGTCGTGTACTGTACCATATGAGTGACCAGGATAGACTGCATCTTTGCGGCGCCGAGGTAACCCAGGATATACGACGCAAATAGAGAAGCCACCTGAAAAAGACAATAAAAAAAGAGACGACATCAACAGTAAATCACTTATAAACAACTGTGCGGTTGTAAAGTTCTAGTATCTGGAGTCAGGAACAGAAGGTATGAAACAGGTGATACAACTGAGGATGAAAATGTTGAGAGAGAGAATAGAAAATACTGTTATTATTAATTAATCAATCAATTTTGAGATTTTAATATGGATAAAACAGATCCAAATAAACAAATAAAATACTGACTGATTGTGATTAAACACAGTAAAAGTCTATAATTATTCCAGTGGCACACTCCAGGCTCCATAGCTATGTACATGTATGTAACAATAGAGGGATATAAGGTATGATAATATTATAGAGATTAATACCAATATGTAACTAATTGTGGGATTATAAAAGATATAAAGACCTGGAGCATACATCGTGTATTTGCCAGACATATCACTCCTTCCAGACTGAGGAGTTTCCCCCAGAGACCATCACCCTGTACCAAAAACACCTCATACCAAATCTCTGAATGACTTCAGACCCAGAGTTCTCACACATATACTTAGCAAATGTATGGAGCCTCTCATGTGTAAAGAGCTCTCATCTCAAACAGCTGAGTTTATGGACGCCATGCAATTTGTCTACCGGAGCTACTTGAGGTGTTGAAGATGCTACACTCACTCTCCTGGATAATGGTCGTCTAGACAGCTTTCACTTCTGTCTGTATTCTTTTTATGGACTTTTCCTCTGCTTTTAATACAATCCAGCCCCACCTCCTCTTAAAGTGTGACCTGAATGTCAGCAGCAGTCTGGTCCTTTGGGTCAGAGAATCCCTGAGAGAACAGCCCCAGCGTGTCTGCATCAACACCACCCTCTCTGACTGCAGGGGTCCCTCAGGGATGTGTTCTAACTCCCCTGCTGTTCTCAATATGCACAAATCAAGTGCAGTGTAACAGCAGTGACCTCTCCCTTATCAAGCATGCGGATGATATGGCCCCGGTCGCCTGCCAGCAGAATGTGAACAGCGCCTCCTACTGCCAGTACATCGACAGCCTTGCCTTCTGGTTTGATGACAGCTTCTTAGACCTTAATGTTACCAAGACCGAGGAGCTATGTCTAGGAGGCAACAAGCCGATCAGTATGGAGGGACAGGAAGTGGAGCTTCAAATATCTGGGAACAGTAAAAAGACAATAAACTCACCTTTCAAGATAATGTCAACCACATCTACAAGAAAGCAAGACAGCGCCTCGTTCTTCTCAGGAAACTGAGGAGCTTCAACACCAGCCAGCCAACTCTGTCCATGGTCTACAAATCACTAACTGAGTTTTCCCCCATTGTCTCATGGCATGGAAACCTCTCAGTAAAACAAAAAAAAAAACTGACACTGGTTGTCAACCAGGCCAGTAAGATCACTGGAGACAAACGACTCCAACTCCAGGATTTATTCTCTCAATCCACAATCAAAAAAGGCAATCCAGATCTACAACGACCTCACCCATTCTCTACGCTCAGCATCTCAGTTGCTGCTATCGAACTGCAGACTGAAAGTCCCAATGGCCGGGAAGAACGGTTTACAAGAAATCCTTTATTCCATCAGCTGTGACCTTCCTCAATAAGAGCCTGTTTAAATAGGCCCCTTGGAACTACCCCACTCCCCCTCAAAAACACTTTTTTTTTTTTTACCCTTTCCCTTAAGCCACCTCCTTTTTAAGGCTGCTCTTTGGGACTTTCTGCAACCAACTCCATCACCTATGTTAATGTACATGCATTTATTTGCTGTGTATTATGCATTGTTGTGATGGTTATGTCGGCCTTTCATGCCAGTGGGAGAAAAATCCACTCATCACTTTTATTACTGCCACTTAGTCACTTTAAGATTCCATCACATCTTAATAATTATTGTGTACCGTTGTGTATGGTGTCTCATACGCCAGTGCTAAAGACAAATTTCCATTTTATGTAAATCTATCTGACAATAAAGTAATGTGAATCAGAGCGAGGGTGGATATATTTGGCTGCAGGTTGGGTCACGAACACAGCGGATGAGACAAATAGGTTCAATTAGCAAATTACAAAGATGAAACAAAGAAATAACTGCTGTAAAATAACTTGTCTCGTGTTAAAACCCCTTACTGTGCGGCTGGCAGCGTGGGCTAA
Source organism: Thunnus maccoyii (assembly GCF_910596095.1). Lineage (NCBI taxonomy): Eukaryota > Metazoa > Chordata > Actinopteri > Scombriformes > Scombridae > Thunnus > Thunnus maccoyii. The sequence goes on from NC_056542.1 coordinate 5,910,677, forward strand.
ACTGTTGCTAAGCAAATATGCTCGCAGCAGTGACCTACTTGTTCTGGAGTCGCAGTTCAAACTCCGACTCTTCTGTCTGCCAGCCTACACTCCTCAACTTATTCCACTCTTAGGATTTTATATGCGTATTTTTTCTAAGGTATATTGAGAGACCTTTAATTCAATTAAATAAAATCGTGTATTCTTGGTATTTCTGCTGTATCCACTCGCTTTCTTTCAGTCTTTCCTGCCTGTTATTTTTTTTTCTGCACTCCTTGCACCTTCTTTGTCCTCTTCTATCAAAGTCTCTATTTTCTCTCTAATCTCTCTGCCCCTTCTCCTTTCTTCCCACACTCTCTCTCTCAATGTTTCTCTGGCTCTCTGTTTACCTGAGTGAGCAGCACGAACTGGGCGAACTGCCAAGGCAGCATAAAGCACAAATTGGAGATGCCCAGAGCAACCATGGCTGTCCTGCTTGGGTTCCGTGTCCTGGGGAGAGAAGCGAGACAGAGATGGAGGAAAAAAAAAAAAAAAAACAGGTTGCTGAGGAAGTGTTGGTTTAGGGGAGATAAGAGAAAATGCATTAAGACGCTGAGAAAACACAGACAAACGGCACACGAGCACAACACATTCAATTTCAATTTGTACTACAAAGACCGGTTACGTGCGAGCCAGACTCGGTTCATTCTCTATCTAAAGCCGGCGGTAGAAGAAGTCACAGTTTACTGGCTGCACTCACAAAAAAACACAAGGTGGTTTCAACCGGTTGATGTGCAGCGAGAAGATTACAAGTGTCTGTGACAAGCTCTTAGCTCACCAAAGAGCCTGTTTCAGCGCGCTATTGAGCAGACGACAGAAACAAGCTTTGCTTCACCCCAGTAATTACAACACAAAGGGCAAATTGCCTGTAGCCTGTCTTACTTTACAGTCACAAGGTAACAGTTTATGATCATGTCTTGCTTGTTTATTTCACATATTTATGGTCCAACACAAAAAACAAATGCTTCTCCATGTTTTCGACTGAGCATCCAGCTGTGAAAATTTTTTATAATTATTCCAATAGAAATTCCACACAGCAAGATAAAACTGAATTTTGGAATGAATACCAAATGTTTCAGTGTATCCATTAAAAAAAATTATAAAGCTGCAGGTTTTATAAGATGATTGTATTGAGAAATGTTTAGAAATATGTGATGGCACTACATGTGGTACAGTATGTGTGCCTACACTACTGATAATCAATGATAACAAGGTTATGTTCAGGTGATGAGATTTTCATTTCAAATTTAAAGAAGGGAAATTGGCTTTTGGGTTATTTTGATTGTTTTATGCTTTTAGTATTTTTTTATGTTATTGAAACTTTTAGCAAGGTAATCTGGACCATTATGATTTTAACCTGAGCTGATAGAGAGTTTAAACGAATGACTCAATATTTATTTTCGTGTCATATTATTAAAAATGATCCAGCCCACATGCGATTACACAATTGCAACATCTCCCATAAGGAAGTAATCATTTTTGTTTTTACTGAATAACCTCTTTCAGTAATCATAATACAGAGTGAATTATGATTAATTATAGAGACGGATGGTGGTTTTACCGCAGGATGTAGGTGAGAAGCAGCATCTGCAGGACAAGGAAGGGGTAGGCAAAGCTCTCCCTCAGGGGCGGAGTCCACATCACACGAGTGCTCTGATAAGATGCATAAATGAACACACACACACATTAAAAAACTGATCACTTTATCGTTTTGTAACAGACTGCTGCTGGCTGGCATTTCATATTAGCTTAAGTTGTCAATCAACATGTGGCTTGCCATAGAAGAAGTTGCGTTATATTATATTTATTCAGCTGAGGCTTTTGTCCAAGTACATTCAAACCCCACAGGAACAACAGTTAGTTCAGCGCTACAGTACAAATGCTTGGCCAGTAACTCTGTTGTCCTAACTTCGGTGGGAAGTTCATTCCAACACTGTGAGGTCAGAACAGAGAGTCTTGGCTGAGATGAGCAACCACAGTGTGCAGCCACAGATAGAGAGTGAGAATGATTCCCTTCCCTGAACGGTCTTGACCTGAATGGGACTTGCAACAGAGAGCTAGGGCATAATTAACAGGGGCCATAGCAAACAGTAGCAACTGGAAGTTTAAGCCAGCGACCGCTGATTGTGAACTGTTGCTTGCGAATGTGCTCGGCTGTGCGTAATTCATTTTGTGAGTCGGTGTAACAACAAAAAATAAAAACTTTGGGCTGCTGTCTGATTTACATGATCACTCTCTGCCAGTGTCTGTACTATTCCCTGCACGCTTAACAAAGATGTTTTTGTGTTTTGTTTTTGTCACTTTCAATCTAAAAGCTTTAATTTGGACCTCCAGGATTCAGGGTTGTGCAGCACTTTTGTATAATTTGGTGACATCAGGTTTACCACTAATGTAATATCTTAATATACTGGTCATTTTTTTTTTCTAGAACGAACAGGAAGACAAAGCATGGCAAGTTAACACAGAAGTCAAATGTCAAATAACTGCCTTTATTATTTCATAATGCATTTATCTTGTTTAATATTATGCTGCACGTTCTTTACTGTTAGTTAAAGGGGAACCAGGCTTCATCGCTCGATAACATGTCACACCACTATTAATACATAATAATAACACTTCACACTGCAATCTCTCATGTTTATTATCTCAGAACATTTCACATTACACTTATACTGCTTCCTCCAAAAATGTTAAAACCACAGACGCTTCATAAATGTCATAAAACAGCACTGGGCTTGGAGGTAGAAGAAAAACTGGTAAGAGGAGTGTAGGATGTATGAGAGGACTGAGAAACACCTCTAACTGTTTGTAAGTCCATGATTGAACTGTCAAAGTATTGATCTGGAAAAATAGAGGCATGCTATTTGTTCTGAGGGGAACTGGAGAGAGAGAGGAGGTGGGTGGAGGGGACTCAGTTTTGAGTGCCAGCCAAAACCAACTCTAAGCTCCTTTGAGGCTGAAATGAGTCCTTATTAACCACCCTCTGCTTTTCTGTCTGACTGCTTTTTCATTTTTGCCTTTTTACACATTTCAGAAGCTTACACCTAGACTTACTCGCACCGAAATACAACGTGCCGACTTTAAATCTCCCGACTCTGATATTAAAGGTGGACAAGGGCAGCGCACTCACCTCGCCGTGATTGAAGAAAAAACACACCGTGGTAACGACGCCGCCCAGCCGACTGCCGCTAGAGAGAAAAAGAATGGAAAGAAACAAGATAAGAGAGGCAGAAAGTAAAAGACAGAAGACAGAAAGGTCATCCTCCATCTGATCCCTCACATCCAATATTCTTGGCAGACACAGGAAACAAACCATAAAACTTCACTCCTCACTGATGCTCATATTATCACTATCATCATCATCTGTTTTTTCCTCTATCACGGTTTGACAGCTTATAACAAGCCGGCGAGGTCCAGGTTGGGCAGCACACTCCCTTGTTTTTGATTAGTCCTACTGCCGGCCACCTTTAAAATGCTTTAAAATGACGTCATGTGGTAAATGGGAGTCAGAGGATACGATATCTGCTGGCAAAATAATTCCGCAAACTGTGGTAGACTGAAAAAAGTCAAAGTAGCTTAGTCCCTCGTTCATCTCGGCTCAACACAAGCCAAGGACACCACAAGGAACGTTAAAGTCCTGAAAGTGATCGGTTTTCAGAGAGCTGGCTGCTGCTGCTGCTGCTGCTGGTCCGACTGATTGACGTCACTCAATGTATTTCCTGTTAATGCTTGTTAACATGAGTAAAGTTTTTTCCTCTGACAGACTGTTCTGGTTTAGTTCTTGTTGGAGTGATATACATATATTTTTATTTTTTCCAAAGAGGACTGAGTATTTTGTGTTTTTTTATGGACTGAATAACAAACTCTTGTTACTAAACAACTCACCCCATAAAATAAAAAAAATAAAATAACAGTTACACACAAAAGGCGTCACAAGCTGACCGATGAGGAATGAGATGGACCATAAAGACTCATCTCCTCCACTCTGATGTTCAGTGGAGATGTAGAGGACAGAGTAGAGTGTTGGGCAGCAGTTACCTGAGATAAGCACCGTACATGAAGAAGAGGCTCATCATCGCGCCGTTCAGTAGGAATACACAGGTCACGTAGAAATACGCCGGGTCGCCCATCCCTGATGTGCACAACACACACACACACACACACACACACACACACACACACACACACACACACACACACACACATCCAGACAGACACACAGAGAAGATGTTGAGCCTTTTTCAGAGTTAAAGGGTTAAATCGGTGCTAATCGACCGATTAGTCGAAGAACAAAAGAATCACAGCTGTTCGGTTAATCAATTTGAGTAATTTTTTAAGAAAAAAAAGTTATCTTGTTCCAGCTTCTCAAAATTGAATATTTTCTGGTGTCTTTAGTCGTCTGTGATAGTAATCTTAATATTTTTGGGTTATGGGCTCTGTTTCCTCATTTCTCATCTCCTGTGTTGTATCAAAGAACAGCAAAATTTCCCCCAAAATACTTTAAAATGTGAAGATTTTGTCTGTTGTATATCACTGTAAATTGAACGTCTTTGTGTTTTCAACAGTTTTACAAAACAAGTAATATAAAGTACAGCTGCATCAATTAGTTGATTAATCGACTGACTGAAAAATAATTGGCAACTATTTTGATAATCGATTAATCAAAAGCAAAAAAGACAAATATTTGATGGTTCCAGTTTCCCCAAATGTGACGATTTGCTGTTTTTCTTTGTCATATATGACAGTACATTGAACATCTTAACATTTTAACAAGTTAGACAAAACGAGCTTATGAATGTGAAATTGTGAATGCCATTTTTACACTATTTTGAAATATTTCAAAGACTTGACAATTAATCTTAAAAAAGTAAATCAGCAGATTAATCAATAATGAAAATAATCATTAGTTACAGCCCTACACTAAAGCTGAACTGAAATCACTATGAGAATATGTGGCATATTTGACATGTTCAGTACATTTGACCTGTTAGTTTGTGTTTCTTTAATTAACATGTGCATGTGAGGTACTACACACAACAATAACGTGTCTAAAACAGAAACACAAGTTTGTTCTCAGAGATCTAAAGGACAGATGCAAGTTCAATGTTTTCGTGACCATAAATACTTTGTTCCACCCTACTGTTTAGTCAACTGACTGCAACCGTAGTTATATCACCATCAAATCATTTCCTCTCAGCAGTGCTTCTTCCTGATCTATTCTGGATCTCACAAAAAGAATGTACCGGCTGACAGTTACAGGAAATGTTCCCACTTTCTCTGTTAGCTCTTATGCAAGGCGGCTTGCATCGGGTTTATGTAAACACTGTGAAAACAGCCTGTACATCAACCCTGAGGCACATTACTCCTCTAATGAGACTGACAGAAATATAGAGATTGCAGTTTCACAAAGTAAACTGTTTTTGCTTGTTTACTGTCAGCAGATTTAACCTTCCAGGAAATGTTCCTGCAAACAAAAGTGTGTAATAGGTTAAAAGTGTTTTTCTATAATAATCATTTTGTTTTGTAAATGTCTGATATGATTCTGTGAGCCTGCATGTAAAGATCATAACTGACTATTAGAGGAAGAAAAAAATGATTCTTTAGTAAAGTGTTGGGGATTTTTGTAGAAAAAAAAAAGAACCTCTTTTTTACAGGTTTGATTCAAAGTCAAAAAGAGATTCCTATGTTCAATTCTTTCTGCGATATTTATACATCTTCTCTTCACTGCCAACTCTCCATGAGGCCGTTTCGACTACATCTGTCTGAGTGAGAAAAATGATCAAAGTCTGTGAAGAAGTTAGTCATCCAGTCAACTCAGTGCGAGACTGTGTGAGGATTTTAACTGTTATGTGTAGCTCTGTGTGTGTGTGTGTGTGTGTGTACGTGTGGACAAATAAGCGTATTTTGCAGATCTAGAAAGTGGCTCCATGGCAACAGTCTGTACCTTCACAACTGTCCACAGGCGTGAGTCCCTCTCCTCTGTTGATGGACCAGCACATCTTTGTAGGAATCCCAAAGTAGCCCATTACACCTGTGTATATGCGGTACCAGCTGGCCAGGACCACCTGAGGAGCAGAGACGCACAGCAGGAGGGATGACAACCGGTGAAAAGCCTTATTTCAACAATATGTTTGAAAGGGGTCTTTGTTTTGTTATCTGTGAGGAGCACAGATACACAGGATTCCTGTTGTAGACCTCCTCTAAAATGAGCAATTACTTTTCCAGAACTGTTTTTTCCTTCCTGAGCAGATAAGGTTGGTCTGTCTTAAATTGTTTTTTTGTGGTTTTTGCTAAAATTGACCTACTTGTACTGAATATAGGAAGTAAAAACATGTCATTAATGTGTAAAACCAGCTTTAAATTACATTCTGGTGTTGCCTTGTAAAGTGGCCCAATTCCCTGATATTTTCTGCCAGCGATACACCTTTTAAAATTTTAAAATATTCCACAAATTCACTAACCAGTGGAAATACCAACACTCTGTTACCAGGCGCACTGCAAAACATATACCAGAATTACTTTTTTCCACTTTATTCCTTCAGCTTTATTCCTGCACAGCTAAAAAAAAAAAAAAATGTCTTTCTGATTAAATTTCAACACACACCAGATCTCTCCATGCGATAACAGTTTTGTTCAGACCTTCTCACTAAAAACTCTCGTAGCATGTGCAGAAATAAACTTCTAGAGGTCTGGTGTGTAGTGAGATTTATATTTATATTATTGTTCTTGTGTTAAATATGTCACTAAGCTTGGAGGCAACATGTCGAATACTCTTTCTCAATAATGACAGCATCTCATTATCGTTTCTTGCCTTTACTCTATTTCTAGAGACACGTTAGCACCCTGCTGGTCCACACCTTTTCTGTGTTCCTCTTGCCATTTAGTGCCAGTATTTCTGCACATATTGAGCATATTAAATTTTCTCACTTTCCCTTTTTTCAATGTGACAGCTCACTTCCTTTTTTCAATGTAGCGAGATTTGAAATTTTAATGTAGAATCTTTTTTTAAGCTTTGGAGGACAAAGTCAGTACGGTCTGATAACAGCAAATAAAATGTGTTATGATTGATTTGTGTAATGCGACCACGCTGTAGCTAACATGAATTACAAACCAAGATTACCTCTGGATAGAGATTGAATCTCTTCAGCGTGTTAATAACCAGGGGGTATTCTGTCAGACGATCGTTCATAACCATGTGGAGGCCATCCAGGAAAGACGGAGCCTCAATAATAGTCTTGTAGTAGGAATAGTACAGACCCTGGAACCAAAAGAAGATACATAAAACACATTCAACTCATATAGAAGAGTGATACAGAGATAAAGAGACGTAGAAACAGGCAGACACTAAATATAACTTTACAAAAAAACTCAGAGGAAGCAAGAAGGAGTTGTACAGGCTCAGCAGATGGTAGCAGCTCACAGCCCATTTGGTAGCGCACAAAGAGAAAAATATTGTTTTTGCATATGATTAAATCATCACCTTCAGTGTCATCTCACAAAAGGGCATAAAGCCTTCGCCGCATAGTACCATCAGCAGCTTTCATACAGCACTAATGATGTTTCACAAACATATACTACATAAAGTGACACATATTTGCTGATTTTACCCTTGTGGAGTTGGATTTATAATGACAGAAAGTGACAAAAAGAGGAATACAAGAAGATTTGAGATATTATTATGGGGAAGACGTATGATTATCTTTAAACGTGCAGATGATGTGGTGTCACAGAAGTTAGGGCCCGGGCCATGTCACACTTCCACCCTGTAAATATTCACTCTGTATCCTCTTCACTTCAACTGAGGCCTGCACAGATTAAAGTCTACATTTCAGCAGACTTGCAAGTCATAGTTTACCCAAAGTTGAACAAATTTGGCTTGCAAATTTGCACAGCTGGCTGATAGGCTGGCTTTTTGGAAAAGTTTAAGTCGATATTCCAGCTCTGTGTCATGACCTTGTTTTGTACTAATATTAAACTACCAGAATACAAACTGCAGCAATGTTCTCACAGACTGTTTGCACTTCGTCATCGCTCCGCTCACTTTAGTCTGATGAAGAGCAGTAGTGCTTCATAACGTCACCTTGGTGCAATAAATTCTAAGTGGACATTGGAGTCGTGCAGCGTGAGTTGTTTCTCTGTTTTATTCCGCATTGAAACCATGACATCACATCCTTCTTCAGGGCTGAGTGCAGGGAAAACTTATGTGACTGAACCTATAAGGCTGCAACTAACAAGAATTTCAATATCATTAATCTGCACGTTATTTTCTTAATTAACCAATTTATTGTTTGGTCTATAAAATGTCAGAAAATAATGAAAAATGCCTTTCACAATTTCCTTAAACTCAGTCTTCAAATTGCTTGTTTTGTCTGACTAACAGTTCAAGCCTTCAAGGTATTCAATTCAATTTAAGATTAACACATAAGGCAAAGAAAATCAAAAAACCTTCAAGTCACAAGCTGAAACTAGGGGATTGTTTTGCATTTTTACTATAAAAAAAAGACCTAAATGATTGATCCTTACACTGTGATGTACATGACTCATCTCAACTACATTTTAATATGATTTATTCATTTACTTTCATACTTTGCTTATTGCAGAATTGCCATTTTATACTTCCTTCTTTGTCCTGTAAGTGTGTTATCTAATATGATTGTCAAATTAGCAAAAGAATCACAGTATCAGGGCTGAAACGATTAGTCAATTAATTGATTAGTCGATCAACAGAGAATGGATTTGCAACAACTTTGATAACTGATTTATTGTTTGAGTTGCTTTTCAAGAAAAAAACATTTCCTGGAATACCAGCTTCTCACATTTGAGGATTTGCTACTTTTCTCTGTTTTAGATGATTGCAAATTGAATCTCTTTCTGTTTTGGATTGTTGGTTTAACAAAACATGACATCTGCAGACGTCATCCTTATTATGTGTACTTTTCCGACTTTCATAGAGGAAACAATGAACTCATTAACTGACAAAAACAACTGTCAGAGTAACTGAAGCAGCTTACAACCTTAAGTTTAACCTGTTGTGTACTTGCATGTGTCAAATTATATTGGCATCAGCTTCAAAACAATGTTATTAGTGTATCTTTAATAAACATTTTTTTTTTTAAAAAACACAATGCATTATTTACCATTTCTGTCCGAAAAGCCATTTCCTTCTCCAGGTTAGACAAGTGAGAAAAGTGTCTGTCATTCTCAAAGAGCTGCGTAAGATGATACCTAATCATAGAAGGAGAAACATGTGATCCAGCTGCTGCATCCACAAGAAAACACAGCTGTAATATGTGAGTAATAACACGCTAATAGAGCAACTTACCAGTGGAGATATCCAGTCAGAGAAGCTGTGGACAGAGAGAATTAACTTTCACTGCTGCTAAAAAGAAAAATGCTCATTCATGTCTTAACAAACTGCAATGACTTCCAGACAGAAGGATAGAAATGGCAATGACACAAACACCGAAGCAGTTCAATTACAAGGGAGAGGACTTGATAATGATATAGGGGGGACAACTGAAGAGTGAAACACCATAGACTGGTGTTAACACCATAGACTGTAAAAAAAATAAGGGTTAACACGTGTGGGGTTGATGGGTCGCATGAACTGAAAAGGACACCGGCTACTTTGCTGGGATTTTAATGAAAAGCAACAATGTCTGTGAAGACTCCCAGTCATCCAGGTTATGGTTAACCAAGGAGGGTTGAATCGAGGGCAACTAGACTTCTTGGTTGTAGATACTTGAGCTTGATACTTTTCAAGTATCTACAACCAAGAAGTCCGGTTGGTCTTGATTCAACCCTCTTTGCAATAGCAACAACGAGTAACAGTTAGCTAACGCTGGTGAGCTAGCGGATAGGTGAGCTAGCGTTAGCCAGCTGATGAGCAGCGGAGATAACTTAATTTAGCGCTAATGCTACTAGTGTTAGCACTCGTTAGCTAAGGAGCTAGCAGGCTAACGCTCCTAACTTACCGAGGAGGAGAGTGATTCCCAGCTTCGCGACTGTGGAGGGAGTTAGCCCCAGCTTGTGTCTGATGCCGGAGAGCCCGTTTGAATGAGAGCTGTTGAAAGCTTTGCCATCCCTGCCTGGTCGCCTAACGTTACTTTTGCCAGGGGGCGAGACGAGCGGGCTCCTGTCGCGGTCAGCCGGGGTCGCTGGACTCTTCCCGGTCTGTTTTCTGTTTTTAGCCACCATGATGGTCCCCAGGAGGAGGCGAGGCGAGGCAGCGAGGAGCCGTTGAAAAACCCGAGGGGTGTGTGAGCTCGGCAGCTCCACACGGTCGCTCGTATCTGGTCCTCGGATCTGCCCCTTTAGTACCAGTGTTTTCACTTCAGACACAGACGTGGAAATCTTATGAAACTTCGCCTCCAGCTGGACGTTTGGCGTCACTACAGAGAGCTTCTTATGGTAACCATAGCAACGTCAAAGTAGTGGGTACCACAGAGAGAGAGAGAGACAGAGAGAGAGAGAGAGTGATAGTGAAAGGACAGGTTCACAATTTTTCAAGTGTGTCTTAAAATAACAGTCAGTTGTCAATATGAACACTGACAGAGGTTTTCCTTGCTGTAATCATTCCTCCTGTTCATACTGGCTATTAATAGATCCCCTTCAAATATCCTTTCAATGTCTACACAGTCATTTTGAGCAAAAATGCATTTAAAAGTTGATCTGAAGCTTACATGAGGCTTCAGCAGTCTGAGTTAGTCACATCAAGTGGATATCTGCCACATTTACCGTCTTTTTAGCATCAAATTCCCTCTTTGCGTTTCCTCTGACAGTGTTTTCCTGTTGAGCTGCGGTGGACTTTGGCACTAAAAAGACTGTAACGTTGAAAGATATCTTGATTTGACTAATTTGGACAGACGTAGCTTCATATTAGCTTCAGATGAACTTTTAAATACATTTTTGCACAGAAGGAAGACTGGATTTTGTCCCTTGTCACTTACATTGTAAGTGCATTATGAAGGGATCTTCTAATGGTCACCTTAACCTATTTCAATGTTTTAAGACAGACTTGAAAAATAGTGTACCTGTCCTTTAAAGAAACATTATGAGGCCAAAAAAGGTATTCAAACCTGGGCTGTAGCTACCATTTCTCTTGGAATCTAGCATTTTTACATTCTACAATTTAAAATCATATACGTGGTGGGTGCACAGGTCTATTTGTGTATTTTCTGACTCAATAGCCTACAGTGTAAAAGTTATTTCACGGAAATTTACTGTATTATTTTACAAGTTTTTTTTGTTTTTCCTACATTAAGTGTAAATACCATAAAAACACAGTAAATTATTTTCATTAAAAATTTTCACCATAAAATAAAGGCTGTAATCTGTAAATGAATATAATGGAATATCATAGCTTCAATTCAATTTCTTAATGGTCTTGAATGTTAAATTACATTGAATTACATATAAAAATACAAAAAATACACACCCTATTACTGAATGTAAAATTAAGGCAACTTTCTGTTCTTTTACAGCAAAATTTTAAATTTAATGTAAAAAAAAGTAAAATAAATAAATAAATAAATTCATCTAAATTCATCTGTATCATATTTATGAATTTTTGCAATTCAATTCAAAACAAACAAACAAAAACATTAAATAAGGCTACATTAATGATTCATTGTCGCTAAGCTGTTTGTGACCATGGAAATATATCATTTCTGTTCATTTTAATTTAGAAATGAAGAGGTATTTTTCATTTCATTTCACATCAAGACTTGTGTGAGCAATGTCACACTGCCTGTGTGGTCATATCACTTGGCTGGAACTCATTGAAATTTGCTTTTCAACCTGTCAAAAAATATCTTAAGATTTGTGATTGCATCTGAAATGGCCAAGAGCTTAAAAAACAGAATTGTGAAAGGATGAAAAGTTTGACAATATTGAGTCAATTTTGTCACTTTTCCATTATGAACACACTAAACACTTAAACCTGCTATATACTGAATGAGTGAGCCAACTGTGGTGAATGATGAATGAAGCAGAATACGCTGAATGAAACTTAATGACTCTTTTGTCCACTACTGCTGTGTTTTTTAGATATATATTGTATAGTCTGAATATATGTTCATATTTCTTTCTCCAGTGGATTAGAAATGTGTTTTAATTCTTTAGGGGAGACATCAATCAAAGACAGTCTATACAGGCCCACACACTCTTAAGTAGAGGTCTAATCAAGCAAAATAGGCAAAAACACCTCTGTGGGTCTATTATTAGGGGCCTTTAAACTGGGAGAAGCAGAAGGATTTAAAAATATATTATGACCTGGCCTAGGAGAAACCCTGCAGGGTTATCCCCCTTCACTCAAAAATGTGTTTTTCTTCTTGTTCCTTAAGTTGGTGGTTTCAGCTTCACTGTGCAGAATGATGTATGTGCGGTTTGACACCAGAAGGGTGTTTTCACATTCATCTACTGAAAGTGGAAAGTTTCTGTGCTCATTGAAAATTTAGCGCTTAAGGCCTGTACCTACGGCACTATGTGTGACATGACAACTATTTTGGAGCCAATCATGGTCCAGTATTCAACTTATACGAGGGTGAAACTTGAAGCCTTCAAGTGACTGAGACACTGAGAATAGACTTTACAGTGAAGTAGGAGACATCCTGTGTCAAACTGTTAAACATCTGACATTAAATGTATTTACATATTTACAGATTCTGGAATTTTAAATGAGAGAGAAGAGGTAGATGTCATTTTAACAATTATAACAATTTTAACAAGATAATTGAACTTTTTTTGTTGAAGAACCAAAAACAGACACAAATTATTATTCAAAGTCAAGTATTTTATATACATCTTAAAACATGTTTGGAGGGGATCTTTACATTTGACCACCACAATTTAATTTCGGACAGTGTGACAAATGCTTGGTCAACATTTTGTAGGGATTGAGCACTTACTGAACTACTACTACAACTACTAAACAGATGAAGATATGAATGATGAAAATAAAAATTAAATTCTCAAATTAAGTCAAAAGTACTTATGGCTTAGTAAAATGATGATACTATCTCATAATTTTGACTTCACACTCATCAAAAGAGCAAAAAGTTCAACCTTAGACTTATTTGACAAAGTTTTGACTTAGTATCTCATATTTTTACTTACTAGGTTGTTAAATGCAAGATACTAATAATGACTTTGTATTTCAGAATTTAAACCCTAACAAAGGCCTACAAACTGAAATGACGACATAGGCTACTACATCAAAATACCTAACATATAATAGAAGCACTGCCTTACATACATTTTAAAAGCTGTTGCAAACAAATTAAATATCATATGTCATTCATTACCCAGGGCAGTGAAATGTGTTTTATTTTACAGTTAAAAAAAACATTATTATGTCACAGTATTTATTCAAACAGGGCTGTAGCTACCATTGAGAACGCCGACGTTATGTTCTTTGTATTCTGTCATTCTACAATTTAAAAACTCGACATGCTTTGTATTTTGTTGGTAAATTTCTGTTTTTTCTGAATCATTATTTGACTACCAGAATTTAATTCCTGACAGTGCCGAAAAGGCTTTGAAACAGCATCAAATAAACAAACATAAATATATGGAGGATAAAAAAGTCAAAATTACTTGTTATTATTATTGTAAACTAATAAAATATCATACAATTTGTTTTTAACAAACTTTGTTTTTGATTAATTAATGGAGTTGTACAATATGGTACAGCCTAAAGTTAAGAACAAAAAATACCAGCAAAGCCACATACAAACAAAAAACAGTAAACATAAAAGGTATAAAGATAACATAAAGGAAGAGGGTAGGCTACACAGGCACTAATGAAATAACAACAACCACATACAAACATATTATGTGTTTTTACAGATTTTCTGTTTAAGTAATAATAGAGATACAGTTTTTAATTTCATTAACCAGAGCAGGAAAAAATGTATTTGCTGTTAGAATATTTACATTAATTGAGGTAAGATTTGGCCATAAATACCAGTATGATAAAATGCAGCAGGTATAATTTGTTATATCATGTCAGCTCCACCAGCATTTTGAAACCAGTAGATGTCACTAAAGGATCACAATACATCTGGACCCTGAGCACACGCTGAAACATTGTTCACTGCATCTCATAACAGCAGCTCAGGTTGTCTGTTGCTGATTAGAGATTTAGTTTACAATATTATTTAAAGGGGTATACATTTCATATGGGCTTCACACTCCCCAACTGTATTTTCCAGTGTTAGACCTGCTTGTACAGCCCTCAAAAAGAACTCGTCATGGGTCTGATCCCTCTCCAGTCTGGACCAGTTGAGTCAGCTTGTAGCAGCCAAACCACAGGTGCAGCATCATCATCATCATCCCTGAATTGAAGAGATTCTGCAGATTCCTAAGCTATAAAAGGGAGAAGGAAATGTGTAGTTTCATTTAAAAAAATATGGCAGTTGAGCAGACGAGTAGACATTGTGATGTTGGTCCGAGACATGGGTGCCATAGTTTCAGACTGGATGATGAGGTAGTCTATCTGGCAACAAAGACAGCAACATCAGGAAAGATGAGTTGAACTCATGTGTTTAGCTTGGAGAAAGACTGGGAGGGGGTGGGAGGGGTGAAACTGTCTGCATCAAACTCTACAAACAAACACCCGCCGGGGAAATCTGCACGCCAATTCCCGCTCAGGGTGATGTAGTGGTAGCAGGACTGGGAGGGGTATGTGGGTGAGAAAACCAGGGAGGGATGAGAAGTTTTGGGAGACAGTGTGTTTGTTTTCTTCGCTGGCACAGTGCTGCATGTGAGAATCTGTGAGAATCACAGTAGAAAAAAGAGACGGAAGATGAACATGGAGTCAGAGCTGTCTGTGCAGAGATCTGCACAGACAGCCAGGTGTTGCATAATGAGGTCATCAGTCTAAGTATGTCAAACTAGGAAAAATATGTTAGATCATTTGATGGGACTTTGACCATTGCATTTTATGTAGACATAGTTTTAGCAAATAAAATTCATTATTTATTTGGATCCCTATTAGTTCATACTATGGCAGCAAGTGTTCTGGGAACGCTTTATTTTACAGGTTATTTCTCAAGTGTTTCTTGTATAAAAAAAAAACAACACAGTTTGATAAAGGGGAAGTACAATATTCTGAGACAGTTGTTTGAGTCTGTTCTTTTTTCACTTGCAATGAGCAGTTGTTGATATTCAGAAGAAATGTTAAATCTTATTTCACTGGAAAAACTGATGAGTCAATTTAAACCCAAATAACTCGTCATTTATTTTGGGAAACTTTATCTTCCATATTTTTTGAATCACACATTTGCCTACTCTCCAAATGCTCCATTATTTGTTGGAAATCAGTTTCTTATAACTATTTTGTGACTGTTGTGTGTAACTTGAGATTTCAAATAATTTTTTTCTGTGATTAGTTTGGTGCTCACCAGGTTAGCTTGACCATTACACTAGCTGTGTGAGGCTAATGTTGCACCAATGGCACGATCACGTCATATCATACTTGTAATTATGAGATTCTAACTTGTAAATAGCGTTCACGCCAATTTCCAAATCATAAGTATGTCTGGGAATCTGACTTGGCGCTTTATAACATGGAAATACTTCAAAATATAGTAGTTAGGGATACCTCACATTGGCCAAAGTCTATCATTCATGGTGATTAAACCTACATTTAATGAATAAAGAGTCATATTGTCGGTGCACGGTATTTTTAACCATCACTTGACAAACTTTGCAAGTCAAAAACATGGAAATCTTTCCCATCAACCCCATATGACAACAACAACATGTGCTAATGCAACATCCAAGTAAGCTATAACTGTTATGCTAACTATTTGTACTTTATTTACCTTTTTATTTCTTGCAAACTCTTGTGAATGCAGTTTTCATGTTTATGGTTTGGTCATCTATGTTTTTTCTCTTGTACTTTTCTGGCATTTTCTTGTATTTATTGTACAAGAAAATGCAATTTTTATAATTGCATTTACTGTAAATGTAGTCATAAAATGGGACTACAGATTCCTCACTGTGTAATCGCCTTATTCGAACAGGCTTTCTCACTGCCCACTCACACGTTTGACAGAATGCTTATTGTTTTACCGCCCTACAGCAGTTGTTGTTGGAGCACCATGTATTTGTGCCCTCCCCCATTTAGCCTGTGTAAAGCCACTCCTGAAAACCCACCAGCACATGTGGACATCGTGTGGGATAAAAACCCTTCTCTGCATGCCACATCTCTCAGCATCAACCCCAATTTCTAACCCAGCAGGAGCCCCATGCTCCTCCTCACTCTCACGGCGGTATTTTCTCAAACTCCCGGCTGATTCATGGCTGCAGGGCTCGGTCGAAATACAATAACTGAAGCTGAGTTGTCGTCAGGGCTGTCAGAGACGTTGAGGTGTCGCTGGAGGGGATGACGATGATGAAGGACAAGCTATTGAAAACTGTTAACTCAGCTTGTGATTACACTGAGGGAATTTGTTTTTAGACCAAACACAGCATGGCAGAGGCACTGGCCGGGTGAGAGTGTGGGTGGGTACAGTGACAGTCAGGGTTTTTGGCAAAGACAGTGTTGTAGCTGGAAGTTGACGACACTTCTATCCAAAACGCTTCATGTGTTGCTTAAGGGACCTTTTGCTAATTAAAGACAGCTGGCCTGCACAAAGAATAGCTCCGTCTACACACCAATTAAACTGTCCACACTACAGAAAAGACACATTTTAATGACTGGATTTTGCAGATTACAGTCATCTAAGCACCTAACTTCAAAATAGAACATTTATTGTGTTTTTTTTTTGAGTGTGTTTGTCCTGCTTGTGTGCTGGCTGAGGTGTGAAACAGTGAGTGGTGTTTATAAGCTGCAGCTTTCAGAGCGCCGAGGTCAACTCTGCTGCACGAGAGACTGTCCTACCAAGAAAAACGACAGAATAACATCTCCCAGATGGCTGAGGAAGCGGAGGAGGAGGCTTCTGGTCTGGACAGCTATGGGACCCATTGATGCCAAAGTAACCAAGGGACACTGGGAAGACGGCTGTGTGTGTGTGTGTGTGTTTGACCCTGAGTGACTGTGTGTATGTTTTACTCAATCATGCAATACAATAGTTAGTAATTACGAAATTGCAAAACTGTGAATCACATTTTGTTGAACTAACCTTCTTGTTGTAATTGTGGAGCAGTGGGCACGATCCGCTGTGTGTGTATGTACATGTATGTGTGTGTAAATTGCTTTTCTTTGGTTAAATATAATTTATATTATGTCTTGATTCATATTAGTATTTGTTGCATGTGCGTATGTATGTATATGAGATGTGTGTGCTTGTGTACTTCTGCTATTCTTGTGAGGACCGATGTGAGTTTCAGACCTCTTTGAGGGTTAAAACTTGCTTTTAGATTTTAAGGTTAGGTTAAGATTCAGGTAAACATTGAATCAATGTGTGTATTCACAAATTTTTAGATTAGTGGATAGAGAGTTGAATTGTGTCAAATATCATTTTTCCACCACAGGAACTTAGCTCACGGGTGGACCTATCTCAGTATTGCAGGTACCTTCCTTCACAGGACCATGTATGATTTCAGTTAATTGTGGTTAATAACTGTCTTTATAATTGAATTTACTGCAATGAAACCAAGTGATTTTCTGATTTGAACTTCAATAATGGCTGTTTAGTCCTAAAATCCTGTCATCTCACACAAACCATGGAGAAAGCATCATCTTTCCACAAATAAACAACAGAAAAGCTCATGTGTACAGCTTCAAAATGTTTTATTTGCATTACTACATGCATGTTTATCTAATTTGATGTCTCATGCATAAGAAATGGTATTGTGAAAACCTGACCTATAAAATCCAAGTTGTCTGCAACACTGTGTGTGCGCGTGTGTGTTTGCATCTTGAGCTCTTGATCCTGTAAAAACATCTTGCACTGGAGCCCGATGCCACTGGTCTAATAGCTCCTAGGTTACAGTTCCAGACCCCTAAAAAAGTCCCTCTACAGGGGCAGAACTTTTTTAAAATCTGTAACAGATACTTTGAAAAATAGCTGGACCAACAAGAGAATTAAAGAACTGTTGAATGTCTTTATTTTTAGAATGTGGTGTAAAGGTAGAGAGAAATATGCTGAAGCTACTTTTAGCTTCTGTGGTAGCTCTTGAATATTAGTTCATCGGGCTCTTTAATGCTAAAAGGGCTAAAGAGGGTCCTCACAAGTGTAGTAGTGTGTGTGTGTGTGTGTGTGTGTGTGTGTGTGTGTGTGTGTGTGTGTGTGTGAGGCAGGAGAGGGGATGGGACAGGGGGAGGAATTAATTTACAGACCAACTGGCTCCCTGTGTTGCTGTGACATGTTTATTACAGAGCAGAAACACATGCTGTCAATGATCACTCGTTGTTTGAGTATCAGTTATCTCAACATTAAGACCCATTAGTATTCTCTGGAAACCAATTCAATTAGCGCTCTCCAGGGGCCCCGGGGCCACAACACCACATCAGTCAGACCGCAGGAGAGAGTGGCTGTCGCAGGCATGGTGTGTGTGTGTGTCTGTGTGTCTGTGTGTGTTAGAGGATTAAAATGTTCAAGGTTAAGAGTGAAGATGATTTCCCTGTTTTTTTATCTATAGAGGCTGGTTTAGGGTTTAGAAACATTTAAATTAAGTTTATGTTGTCATGCTCAGTGGATTCTTAGAGTTGTTTTTAAAAAGAAGCTGTAATCTACTTTTTTAGGTGAATCCTGTTTCCTTCAAACTTGTTGTCTCTGATTAGAAAACAGAATTCACTATATGATCATTTTGGAGGAATTTCTTAGTCATTTTCTTTTTTAACTTCAAATAAAAAGTAAATGAACAGGTACAACTACCATTTATGAGCTGTATCGAATGTTTTTAGCTTTTTGTGCTAATTAATACATAAGATATAGTGTGGGTACTTGTCATCGTTGTTGTTATTATTGTTATCATTAGTTTTTATTGTTGTTGACTCATTGTACTTTTTCCCCCTTTTCTTTTGCCTTGGATTTCATCACACTGTTGTTTTGCATCATGATGTAATGTTTACTTGTGTGGACCTCAGGAAGAGTAGTTGCTACCTTGGTGGTGGCTAATAGGGATCCAAATAAATAAATAAATAAACTGTCCCTCTACGTATTACTAGATTTCCTTTGTTTTTGCAGAACGACTTTTGACAAATCAGATATTTGGCTGTGAGCAATATGTAACGTTGAGACACAAATAACAAAAGTAGAGTGGTCTTTCCAGCTAAGACAAACAGGACTCAGTGTTTGTGGTGCTTACAGCACTGAAAAAGTAAAAATATATATTTTCCTGGCTACTTCTCAATGTCTAATCCACACACCTCTCTGTCAACAGTTTTCACTGGGACTTGGTAGAAAATAGTTCCAATGAAAACTTGAAAACATACCAGGATGGAAGTTTAGGTTTATTGATGGCTAATGAATCTATTAGAGAAAACTAGAAAGTGATTCTGACTGTAGTTGTTTGATTTTGTGTATTTGTGCATGTGTGTATACATGTGAGGGTGTAAGTATACATGAATAGGTGCAACAAGTATGTTATCCTAATTTAATTAGATTCTTATGTGTTTTGTCAAGCACTGTCTTTAACCCCAGCAGGTGCTGCACCTGTAGTACGTTTTTTTCTCCCAGGTCATTGTCATGGCAACGCCTGTTTTAGGTGGACAGAGCGATGGCCTTGGCCTCGTCTTAATCCTGGTAACACAGCTGAACGGATTACCGGCGCACCTTGACCTCGAGTGTTTGAATCCCTCGCTTCCCGGGACAAAGCTGTTGGCCGGTTCACCTGCTGCTCCGCTGATGGAGAGATAAACTGAGGAGGAGACGTCAGGCTGAACGGCGTCTGATACACATCAGAGCCACCGCTTCGTTTCATTAAAGGAAAGCGGCTGGTGGCTCAGCAATGTTCGTTTCTGTCAATGTTTCTTTCAGGTCAGACAGTTCTACATCTTAGATGATTATATGTCTTTTATTAAAACTTATATCATCATTAAGTGCCATTCATCTCTGATAAGGTGGGTTTGATTTTGTTTGACTGGTGATGATTGATTGTGCAGGTTTTTCCAACCTGCCAAGATTTTCCTGAAAACACAACTTAATTCTATAAAAAATAAAAATGGACACATTGACATACAAAAACACACCAAATACCATCCAAAATATTGGTGACTAACTGACTAACTGAGCAAAACTATGTCATGTTAGTATTTTCTGTGCCAAGCCATTGAGGTTGTCAGGGTTACATTATATTACACAATCACTTTTCACCCTTTTACTGTTTATGTTGTAACATTAGAAGGTGCAGATTTACTTACTTTAAACAACCTAGAAGGTTGAGGAGAATTATAGTGGCACAGTTGAAAATGGTAGTTTTGACAGTCTATTTTGAAACATGCAATTTCATTTTTAGTTTAATTAAAATACAAACAACAGTTGTGGCATCCCGGTGGCCAGCCGCCGTTTAGCCACAACATCCATGGTTCGGGTTTGGATGGGAATATTTAAGGCATTTCATCTTCTCTCTCCCTATGTTTCCTGTTATGGTCTGCTATCAAAATAAAGGAGTAAAAAAAGTAAACCCCTATTTATATTTCTTTTTATAACAGCTCAATCAAGCACATGTGTAATTTCTGCAATAAGAAATGCAATAACACATTTTGCAAATAACTCACCCTAAACCTTGAACAAATTTCCTCTCTTGTGGCACCTTTGGAATTCCAACTATTGCAACGAAATAGAAACCCTGAGGCAACTTTAATTACTATTATCATTCAGCTTATTCCAGAAATACAAAGATTAAAAAGGCACAAAATGAGAAGGCACATCAGAATACACAATACATGCTGCATGCTTTAAAAATTACCCAATTTGAATATATCAACAATCAAATTAAGTCAAAATACCAACAGTGTGTATTTGTGTCAATATTAGGCAGAATACAGGTTAATAATTGGAGTTCTGGGTGTATAAATTAAGGCAGCAAGAAGAAAATCTGAAGAAGAGACAGAGGGAGAGGGCAAGTGAGAGGCCAAGCGGCGAGTTGAGAGAGAGGACATGATTGGCTTAAGCCAGTGCAGAAAGATTGTTTCCTTTGGCCCTGTGCTGCGATTTCCTGCCCTGTGATCATCTCTTCCATATGATTAGGCCGATGTGCAGAGCATGCAGTCATATGACTGGCTTTGCTCCGCGCTGGCTGTGCAGACAAATGAAGCAGAGCGGCAACAGAGTCAGCAGGCGAAAGGAGGATTAGCCGCAGCAGAGAGGAGGACACACAGATGATTTGGTGGTAAAGCTAACAAGGCTAGCTACATGTTAGCATTGTTAGTGTTGGCTCCCTGCCTACTGTAGGTAATAGATGGTGACGCTGTGTGTTTAAAGGATGGTTAGAGTCGGAGGAGTGTGTGCGTGTGTGTGATTTTGAAAGTTTAACTTGCAAGTACTCATGCCAGCTTTTGTTTCTCTTCATCTACTCTCCTTCCTTTCCCTTTTTCATTCTTTCAGTCTCTCTCTCTCTCTCTCTCTCACACACACACACTTTCACACTTGTGACCCTCACTGAGCCTTCCCTGGCCCCTAACCCTAATGCTAACCAGCACAAGTGCATGCCCAAAACGACAACACAGGTTAACATGAATGCAGAAGGTTTATTTGATAAGGACTTTGGCGTTGACCCCGTCGATTAGATAGAAACATATGGATAGAGTCCTATAAATAGCAGCCAATCAGAGATCTCCCTAGGGAGCCTCAGACAGAGCCTTGACACTGGTGGTGGTGGTGGTGGTGGACTGCAATGACAGCAGTGACCTCGGTGTGATGATGAAATAGGCTGACAGTTGTCTTCTTGCTTGAACTTGTGCTAAAAGCTTTGTTTCTAATCTCTGGCCCCGAACATGCTCTACATAAGTACGAGAACACACACACGCTTCAAAATATGCAAGATCAATTTCACAAGTTGTTGCGTTCTGTAGTGTGTCACATGAAAAAATCGTAAGACAAGCTGCAGTCTGAGTGAAAAAAAAAATGTCATCGCTCTCAAAGTTTAAAACTCAAATTGGTCCTCACAAAGATAGACATACAAGGACACACACACACACACACTTGCATAAATACAGATCTAACCAGCCCTAAGTAGGGTCTATGTAATATAATTAGCCCAAATCAGTGACCTCCTTTTCAGACCCTACACAATGCCAGAGGGGCCCTGCTCACACACACACACACACCCACACACACACACACACACACACACACACACACACACACTACCTCACCACAACCACCAACACCAGAGTCACCCAGCTGAGACCTTCTGGCTAATGGACACTGGACAAGCAAGCGGTGTGTCTGCCAAACATAAAGACAGACAGACAGAGAGAGAGACCTGGAGAGCTTTCTGTTCAACTGCAGCCTGTGTAAAGATAAGAATCAAGTTCTTTAGCAAACTTTAGCACATTCACAGATCACAAATGTGTCTTTTTGTATTGTCATGAAAGCAGCCAAATATATTTTATTAGTGAATGTCACAGTCAACAAAGTCACACGTGAAGTTTTGTGTTCAGCTCCTTCAAAATCTGCCTCTGACTACTTTTTAAAAACATGCTTCTGAATACCTCATCAGTCATTAATAAATGGGTGATTAACCCTTAATTAAACTTTCATAGAACAGATAAAGAGTATTCTTTAGGTCTCATGCTATTTGTTTATGGAGAAAAAACATTCACAATCACACTATACTATGGTTCAATGTTACCTAAAACAGGAGAACATAACAGATATCATAATTTCAATGAATGTTATTGAATGTGAAGAGCTTTTTTTTTAGAATTTTTCAATAAATACGGGTCAAATTTAACCTGGACCACCTTCTTTGTAGAAAAAAATACGCATCAGTTGCACACAAAAAAAACGGAAATATTTCCACTTTTGTTTTCTAGGTCAAGTCATAAAATTTGACCTGAACAGTGTGTAATAATTCATATGTTCCAATGGATTAGTGTGCTTATAGGGGGTAAAAGGGAATGTGTAGCATTGTCTTCCTGTTTATTTCTGAATTTTTATACTTAAACATTGTAGAATCTTAAAGCTTTATTGTCATACACAGGACATGCTTGTTATCCATAGCAAGAGAATAAAAACAGCAGACTAATATTAAAATTGCAATAACAAAATGTACCATTTATGTACAATACACTTATGTGCAATACAACACGTGCAAACCTAATGTGCAATATAATGTGTATTTGTTTACATTTATATTTTTTATTTCATCTCTCTCTCCTTTTTTACAAATGTAAATATTTATTTTCTACTCTAATGGGAACTAGAGCTCGAAGAAGCCACATTTCACTGCTTTCATTGTTGCCACCTACTGTATTACTGTGCATGTGACATTAGAAGCTCTTGAATCTCTTGAAAAAAACATTTTAAAAAATCACAAAACTGTTCAGTAAAAGCAGTATCGGGCAACAGTTGTGCAAATCCCTAATGTAAGTCAGGTACCACCTGCTTTACTTAGTTACAAATCTATCAATAAAGCAAATTTGTCAGGTTAATGGGTGTATACATTAAACACAATCATATAAACCAGTTTGTATTGTCAGAGAGAACACGAGGGGACGAATAAAATGATACCAACTTGATTTTTTTCAACTTTTTAAATTGAGTTTTTGAATGTTTTTGAACAGATTGTTGTTTGTGTCACTCTTCACAGGGGTCATTTTTTATTGTTGCCTCAAAGGAGACTTGCTGTGAATGAATTGCCTATTCATTCCCAGATTTCCCCATCTCTCTCTCTCTCTCTCTCTCTCTTTTTCTTCCTAATCTCTTTGTCTGCCTGTGTCTGTGTTTATTTCACTTTCTCTCCCTCCTCTTCCAGTACGTGCCCCCCCCCCCTCTCTCTCTCTCTCTCTCTCTCTCATTACTACAGCGATTTTTGA
Organism: Thunnus maccoyii; assembly: GCF_910596095.1. Lineage (NCBI taxonomy): Eukaryota > Metazoa > Chordata > Actinopteri > Scombriformes > Scombridae > Thunnus > Thunnus maccoyii. The sequence goes on from NC_056542.1 coordinate 5,934,630, forward strand.
CTAAGCCTCTTACTGCTACAGACGTACCTGATCAAGTATTGGGGAAGCAATCTGGAAAGCCAATTTCTTTAATTAAGGTGAAGAGTCCCTGACCACTCGGAGAGGGGAGAAGACCCTGCGCACAGTTTGTATCTGTATGCGTGTGTGCGTGTACGTGTGTGTGTGAGTGTGTGTGAGTGAGTGCATGACTCCGCCACTGTGACTTACACACTCGACGAGGTTCTTCTGTCACTTGTCAACACCCTGACGGTTTAATCTTTCCTGCCTGTGCAAGTATTAAAAGATTATGAACGTTCTGCATGGCTTCATGCACGCCGCATAAGGGGCTGTTTCTCGCGGGGCCCCTCGGTTCATTCTCAGAGGGGGTGAGACGGAGGCCCATGGGGGGAGAGAGGCATGGAGGAGAGGTGGAGCTGGTGGTGGTTGTGGTGTTTTTCATGGCATTTTTACAGACACTTGAGTAGTGATTTTACAAACCTTTTCGCCACTGTACTGTACTGTGTGTTTGCTTGTTTGCACCTAGACCTAAAGGGTACGCAGGTTTTCATGATGGATCCATTTACAATGTTGAATAAATTCCACTTTCTAGTAGGAAAAATGCAGCGGATTGTCTTTACAAGTCAGGATTTAGGCCTCCCTTCACTAAGCCCCGCCAGCTTCTGTAGCTACGTCTGACAACTTTACCACTCAAAACTCTTTGTAATTTTTAGAAACAATGAGTCTGGATTCGAACCCGCTGGCCGGCTGGGGCCTTTCTCTGTGGTGTTCTCTCCGTGCTGCCCGCATGGGTTCTCTCTGGGTGCTTCCTCCCACAAACCAAAAATATGCAGATAGGTTATTTGGCGACTCTAAATTGCCCATATGATTAGGAGTGTGAATGGCTGTCTGTCTCTATATGTTAGCCTTGATTGACTGGCGCCCTGTCCGTGTTGTACTCAATGTCAGCTGAGATCGGCTGCAGCTCCCTTGCAACCCTCTAGAGGATAAGCATCCAATGCATGGATGGATGGATGGATGGTTAGCTGGATGGAGTCCTTGATTATGGAGAAAAGCAGGCTTTTCGTTGTGCTTTACATTCAAGTCGGAGGTCAGAAATTTCCAGGTTGAAAATTCCAAATTCCGAACTTGAAGCGTTCTACAAGTCACGACGCAAAATGCAAACAATTAACATGGCTGGCAGCAAGAAACTGGTCCTCTTAAGGCAGGCAGCATATGAATATTTGCAACGTCAGCAGAGCCTAATTGGACACATCAACAAAACGTATGAGGACAAGGTTTCTGAGTGTTCCTAATATTTTGCCCCCTTCATGTCTGTTAATGGGATGGACAAAATATTAGGAACACTTTTCAATATAATGCACTCTGGTACACCACCACCACCACCCACTATGACCCCAATAATAAACATAGAGTAGAATTATCACCTTTCTGACAGTGTCAACAAAAACTGAAAATGTAGATAAAAGTAGAATTTATGGCAGAGCTGTTGTATTGGATTGCATTAGATTGCACAAGTGTTCCTAATAAAGTGCTTGTTTTCATTTTCGTGATATTTTTGTTTTTGTTTTTACAAAACAATTGATTGAGCAGAATGTGTAACTGTTACACTGGAACTACTTGCACAAACATGTAAATAGTGTATTAAATAGTGTGGAAAATGTCAGCAGCGTGTGTGAAAATATGAATATCATCAAAACAGAGTTGTGAAGAATGATGACATTTTTAGTAGTTATAACTATACTATCCTGTATTGTTTAAATCATCATAGTAGCCACATAGCAATGCATTAAAACAGAGTATACTTCTAAAATAATGACAAGATGTGGGCTCAACTTTAATTTATTGTAGTAATACTGTTACTTTGCATTAAACACTCTTTTGATACAAAAACTTGCCTTGTGTGACAATCCAAAACCAAACAAAGAGCGGATAGATGTCTTCCCACAATATACTTGTATGCATTCAGAAGGTCAACAACCCTGGACCAATATGGAGGCTGTGTTGATACATCAATAGAATAACTAGCAGCAGCAATACCCCCAATCTAATGCAATCCACTACAGCCCTGTAATAAATCCTACCGTTATCTACAGTCAACAAGTCCTGTGGATTTGAGCTACCAGAGAAATAGCTTACAAGTCAGTCTTTGTCAGGTTTGGGTTCTTAACTGTCTTCCAATAAATGTAATTTCATTTAATAAACAATATTAATTGCTGAACACAGCACACAGTTTGACTAATTTCATCAAGCCATTCTTCATCCGTTTAAAAAATGTTTTCATATTTTACAGCAAATTTCTTTGTCAGTCTTCTGAAACCCACATGATGAAGATCTCAAACACCTCCTCACTAACAGTTTTTCACATCATTCACATTGCTCACACCAAGCTTGGTCCAAATGTGTGATTTTTAGGACAACATGAATGAAAAGATGTTTAGAAATACTTCCACAGTCTGTCTGTCCATCTACAGTAATGTGCAAAAGTTTTTGGCACTTTAGATTCTTATCAATCATGCAGTACCATCAGGAAAGTGTCTGATTGGTCCCAAATTTATTATGCAGCATGACAATGACCCTAAACATACAACCAGAGTCATAAAGAACAACCTTCAGTAAAAAGAAGAACAAGGAGTCCTGCAACAGATGGTTTGGCCCCCACAGAGCCCTGATCTCAACATCATGGAGTCAGTCTGGAATTACATGAAGAGACAGAAGCAACTGAGACGCCTAAATCCACCATCCAGAACTGTGGCAACATCTCCAAGATGCAGAAACAACCAACCTGCCAAGTACCTTGAACTGCTGCTGCTGCTTTAGAGACAAAGCATGCTCACACCAAATATATTTAGGTTTCTTCTGTTTACTGAACTTTGTTTTAAGTTAATTGATATTTAAAAAAAAAGATTCATGGCATTATTTTTGAAAGCATCCTCATTTTTAGTGCCTAAAACTTTTGCACAGTACTGTATATGCTCGTCCAGCAGTCAGTCACATGTATGTAGCGTATATTTCAAGCAGAGTGAGTGTGCATTTTCATTAACGCAGCGTCCAGGTACAGAGGCGAGGTGTAATAGGCTCTTTCAGCGCCTCGGCTGGCTGGCGTGCTGCAGTGATCTTTCAGCGGCTGGGCGCCCCGCTAACACCTCTCTGCTCACTGCAGTCCTTCAATTAGCAGTTTATTATTGCAGGGGCCCTCGGCTTCGGCCCCCGGGCGCTGATAGCTACATGCCAATACCGCTACTGACAGTCCGTGAGCTCGTGTATGTGTGAGAGGGAAGGGTTGCCGGAGTGCGGAGTGACACCTTTCAACAGCAGTCTTTGGGGTTTTTGATGAGAGCTGCTGTGAGTTGACCAAAGATTTTATGTATATTTGTTCGAGCCTTGCAGAATATACTGATCCATTTGTGTGTATGTCTCCTCATGAATCCCGCCCCAATGAAATGTGTGTTCTGTGCTAAGCATGGATGTGCTTACGTAAATTCAAACGTAACTTGCTCACCATCGCCAAAAAAATTGTTGATTTCCTCAGTGTGTGGCCCTTTATACGCGCATGTCAGCTGTACATAACTGAGATGATGTCACACATAAAAAATGAGTTCATGTGGGCTCTAAGATTTTGTGTTACAAATACTAAAGTTGGATGCAAGACATGCTTCCTCTGAATAAACTGGCTGCTCAGCTAAAGTCTCACCAACATACTGTAAGAGCTGGCATAGCTACACTCCTAATGAGTCATCAAACATCTAAAAACATTTTACAGGCAGAGAAGAGAAGAGACAGGGATTTCGATATGAAAATACTCAAATGATTTTTTTGAATATATATATTAAGACTATTACAAGAGATAACTGATCAATTAACACATGGATGCAGGATTAGTGGAAACATGTATGCGTCTTCTTTAAAGGCATGTTACATCAGCATTTACTATCAATTCATTTAATTGCCATGATCAGTGGGTTTGCTTATGGGAGTGGAGGAAATCTACACAAAAACTTTCCTGTTTCACTTTGGTGAACACTGACACACAAAACTGTGCTATGATCAATGGAAAGTCATCATAACAGTGCTGAATAGGAGCTTTTTAGCTGTGTTCCATCATCCACTTTTATTTAACTTCTCCACAAAAGAGCAATAGTTTTACTTGTCTTAGTGTCCTGTTAGCTAGCTAGATTGCAAATTGACAATTAGCAAGGCGGCTAGCTTGGTGAGCTATTATGACTGACTAGCCATAGCATGTTCTCAGCTAGCTATCGTGTTAGCATGTCAACTCACCACCTAAATTCACCAACTAGCACTTTAAGTAGTTTTTATGTGAACAAGTTTCTAGCTTTTGCAGACGTGTGGATAAACTTCGCTACACTTCCTGGTGTGAGCACAGTATTTAGCATTTTTGATATGTGCGCTTCCCAGCTCGACTCAAGTACTGTACAATTTTGAGGTTTTCTACCAGTCAAAAGTTTGGACACACTTTCTAATTCAAGTGAATGGGAAGGTGTGTCCAAACTTTTGACTGGTACAGTAGTTGTACTTTACTTGAGTATTCTCATATTATGCTACTTAATACTTCTACATTTCAGAGGGAAATATTGTACTTTTTATTCACTAAATTTATTTGACACTTTAGTTACTTGTTACTTTTCAGATTAAAATTGTACATAAAATAATGACAAGTTTATAAATTACACTGCATTGTTTAAACCAGATTAAACCAGATTAAACCAGTGGTTCTCAAACCTTTTGGCTTGTGGGCCTTTACAAAAAAATCCATGCATTTCTGTCTCTTTGTATCGTTCACATGTCTATAAGTTGTCCACCAAAGAGACATTTTCCCTCTAAATTTCCCCTCATATAGTTTCAAATAAATAACTGTTTAAGGCCCAGAGATGTAAAACTCTCCAATATTTCACAAAAATGTGAAAAAATAGCAGACCTGTAAGTGTTTTCTTGGCCGGATTTTTGTTGTTGTTTTTGTTGCAGTACCACTACAATATGAGATGCAGTTAGACTCATTTCACAACAGCATGAAATAAGTCTTGCTGCACCACATTGACTATAATTAAACCAGTCAAAACACAAAGTGCAAAAATGCTATTTAGACATTAACAAGCAACACTTTGCAATCAAATGGAAAGTCATCGTCTGTCATCATCTTTATTGAATTCACTATTATCATCAACACTGAATGATCCATTACTGAAACCATCTGTCATCATCATCACAAGGTTTTCTCCTGTATGACACGGATAGTTTTACACAAATTTGGAAAAGAATTAACACACATTTTATATTTTCTAATGTGATGGGGAGATTAACAGTAAATTCATTGTCAGGATTAGATAGACGTCATTAGAAGTCCTGTTCTCACACCTCACTGCTGCATCTCTGTGTGTGTTTTACTGGGTGGGAGTGGGTTAACACACACTACTGGTAAATTGTGGACTTTTGTTTTTTTTATTTTTGCATGATCAGAAACTCTGCACACATACACACACATACAGAAAGAGAGCTGCAGCCCCCCTCACTCTCCTCTCCTGCCAATGCGCTGCTGGTTAGATATTGTTAGCATTCCATTTGCCATTTACATTTTCTCTGCTTGACATAATTGAGGAATGGATGCTCTTATGAAAATTAAACTCGCGGTCCTCCTGGGTTACTGTAACCCTGTTAAAATGTAATGAGATTCTTTATGCGTCGTCTTGTGATTTTTTTATTAAATAGAATATCAGTATGACTAATTCCCCGGGCCCAAATGTGGACTGGGACACCGCATTATTGATAGGCCAGTGCATAAGTGGTCTCTCTTGGCCTGCCTCTAATGGCCTAATAATGCATTATACCAGTATCAGTGGGCCTGCGGCTTGCAGTGCTTATTGTCGTTATTGAAAACACCTGGGCGGACCATTCATCAAGGTTAAATCACCAGGGCCCATCCCTTCATTAGGCTGTCAGTAAACATCTTTATTTAGTTTCGGCTGCCGATACTGACAGAATAGAGGCACGAGGGGCCCTGACGAGCAGCTGCGGCCCCCGAGCGTCCAGGAAGACATGAGGACAAGGAGCGGGCCGTTGTGAGGCTCCTGGCCCATTGGTCCACGGCCGCTGGACAGAGCCTCCCCTGTCAATTGGACGGATGACAGAGCAGAACAGATTAGGTTGGCCATTCCTGGAATAGAGGCAATTTTACGATAGCTGTGCATTTGCTGTGCATATTTATCTTCTCTGATGATTGTTTTGAGTGTAAGCAGAGGGAGAGGCTGAAAAACTGTCGGCCAATCTCAGAGAATTTGGAGGCTCTTTCTTGTCGTGACGGATGGCTCCGGGCCCTAACAAAGAAAGAGCGGACGGGCGGCTGAGCCAGTGGAGAGATGATTAACCTCATTGACTCCCATCTTTAGTTAAAGAGCAACTTGACAAATCATCACTGCACAGGCTGTAGGCAGCACTATTAATATATTCATATGGATACTAAATAGCTCTAATTCAAAACACATATGACTTCTACACCTGACAAAGTGCAATTTAATTTTAATTTGTCTCATCAAAATTAGCTGATTCAAGTTAGAATTACTCTGCATTCATCATTTTACACTCAGTAAAGTCTGAGATTTGTATTCGTTTGTATTCTGGTCAAATTTATGTCTATTAGCGATGATGCCAGATTTTCTGTCAGCACATTGAGTCAATCAGTAACAATACAACACCCTCAGCTGACCTTCATTTGACATAAAAACACATTTTTTTTAAATTAATCTTGATCAGTGATGCTGGAAAAGAAGACTAAAAAGTACCGTTTTAAACTCAGTACTCTTTAAGTATTCCATAATTTGAAGAATTTACAGATTTATAAGGTTTGTATTATCATATAAAGTATTAAAAATGTTAAATAAGTTTTTAAAGCACAGTCCAGCTGGCTTGGCTTGATTTTCATTTGTTCTGTCTTGTGAAATTAATAACCATGATATAAACTTTTAGCCTCACAATGAACAAGGAAACATCATTAAGCCACAACAAGACACAAGACTCATTTGTCTTGGCTTCGGGCCCCAGCGTGGATAAATAATTTATTGTCTATTCATAATTAATTTCTTAGCAGCCACTGGACTCTCGTAGCAGAATTGGACAATTTAATGAATAAATTAAGCATGTTTAATGTACGCTGTAACACAAATTGGACCTAATATGGTTGACCATGACGTTAACGATTAATTCAGAGAGAATTGCAACAAATTAAGCAGATGGGATAAAGTTTCAGGTCTTAATTTAAATAAAAAAATTTAAAAAAAAACCCAGACTTTGCTTTATTGGTTTGGATTCTAATCTGGAAAATGGGCCAAAAATCAAACGCTGCCATCACTGGCTTTTAGCTGGTTCAAAATAAATGATGTGAGTCAGTAAGAATGAAGATTACAAAAGCATGGTGGTAAAGAATTTGCTGACTTGTGGCCCTCAGAGACAAATTATGTGTTGGTTCATCAGTTTATCACTGACTCTCTGCAAATGCACATATTTATCGGCATCACTGGGGATTTCTTTTTCTTTGTCTTAATCATTCTTTTGTTAAGCTAATGGCAACAAGCTGAACAATATAATTTATCTGCCCAGACCTACAGTACATGTACAAGAACAGGATTATAAAAATGTCAAGTCAAGTCAAATTTATTTATATAGCACATTTCATACAGAAAGCAACACAATGTGCTTCACAAAGCACATAAAAAAAGCAAGTAAACATACGCTTGCTTGCATACATGGATGCAAAAAAAAAAATCTTTGTTTTGTGTCAAACCATCTGCAGAAAATGTGGATTTCTGACTTTAACTGAGACATTAAACATGTCACTGTCTGTGCCCTGAAGCCTTTAAAAAAGAACCCTGATGTGATTAATTTAGTTTAGACTCTAAGGCTCTGTTTACACTCTGCAAGCTGAAGGTTTGAAGACATGATTCTGCAACACCCAAGAACAGCAAGTAAATATAGTTTCTTCTCCTGATGCTGATACCACAAACTAGAGAGTAAACCTTACAGCAGGTTAGTTTCAACCATCAGACAGTTTTATCAGGATTGTATCTGAGGACAGATGTCATTTTAATAAGTGAAGGTTAACAACTTATTTTAATATTCATTTGTCCAAAACTGACTCACATGCAAATATATGTTCTGTATTGCACTTTGAGTCTGCAGACGTACTTTATTGGTTATCTGCACACAATTAACAGTCATTTTGTGCAAAAATGCATTTGAAAGTTTATCTGAAGCTTATATGAAGCTTCAGCAGTCTGAGTCACAATAGCTCAGCTCCAACATTTGAATGACTTTTTCATTTTTCTAAATGACATCAAGATATTTACCGTACGTCTTGAAACACATATGACAACTTTAATCTGTCCTCTAAACCAGTGGTTGCCAATAACTGGGCCATGAACTGGTACCAGTCCACGGAACATTTTCTGCCAGGCTGCAACAAATCAATATCAATTAGACAGAAAATTGAAGTAACAATAATGATATTAATAATAACAATTATCTTGAACTTGCATGTGATGTTTTTTTCTTTTCAGATGCAACTACACAGCTAACATTAGTAAAAAAAACAAAAAGAGAGTTTGAGAGTTTAAATTTAAGAAGTTTTCTGAAGGAAGTAGTGAAGATAAAGAGTCTAACATGTGACTTATAATATTTAATCTTTATTTTGGTTGTAACAGCCTCAGTAACCCTCCAACTACCACTTGTCAGCTGGTCAACAGCAACACAGTCAATATAAAAATGGTTCAAGGACAAAAACATACAAAGTTATACTTCCATGCAACTTTCATTCATCTTGACATGAGGAGCTATAGGTACATGTGCAATTTAAACAGTTCAAATGAGGTCTATTTATGTGGATAAAACTGACTTTAAATATGTCACTATGTTAAAATCAAAGTGTGGTGTCCCAATGTGTTCTGATTTTCATGAATTCGTCTTTTTTTATTCCGCTGTAATCGCATTTTTGATGTGATGGAAATGTGGCGATGAAACAGAAACAGAACAGGAAAAAATCAGGAGGAGATATGCAGACGAGAACTGCGTGTCACTGTCCAGAGTTAACACACACACACACACACACACACAGGCATGCACACACACACACACACACACACACACACACACACACACACACACACACACACACACACACACACCTCTGGCACACTTGGAAGAGACACCACATGTGAAACGGGCGGCTGGCGGTGTTGATGAATTGATGTGGCGGGCAGCTCTTCTCCTGCCAGCTCGGGACACACAGCGCAGATTCATGGGAACCAAAAAGTTCCAGGGAACCATATATCTCTCAGAGGCCGAGGGCAGGGGGGCGTTAAAGAGCCTTGCACGTCTGTCACTGAGCTGGCCAGGCCTCGGGGCCTCAGACCAAACACAAACAAACTGCAACAGCTGGACTCAGAGAATTCAGATACAGAGTCTTTCTTTCTTTTCTTTTTCTTTATTTTATTTGAAAGGGAGCATGTACAGTTTTAAACATAAATGTTGCCATTTGATGCACTTTACCAGAGTTAGCTTATAGCTAATTACAATTAAAACTCTGATGCATAAGAGTCTCAGACACAAGGCTTAGACTTATAACCTTTATTCAATGTATTACTTCATATACAGGCTGAAGTACCAGGGCCAATACAACAGAAATAGTCCCACTGTGGAATCACCTGATTATAATAGCCGAGGGGGAGTTAAAAGGTGCATATTAAATGAAAGTACAGTATGGTCCTGAATTTTATGCTACATCTCACTTATCTAGAAGCCAAAGATCTTTCTTTGCACAGTTGAGAAGTGGTATTCTTCCTTTCGCTATTGCAGAAAGATTCAGGAGGGAAACTGTGAGATTTTGAAAGAAGTGCAAAGTGAGTACTATTAGTACTACAGTGTGAGTGTTTATATTGTAAACATCATGATAATTTAAGTCAAATTTCCATGAAGTGACTCAACGAAACCCCTGAAACATGTGGGTGTAGGCTACAGATGATCAGGAACGAGAACGGTTGTTCGGTTTTTACAGTGTTTTCAGTGTTTAGGTTGGTAACTAAGGAGACATGAGATTGACTTTTTAAATGTGCCTTTATTCTAATTCATAGAAGTTTTATCAGTGATTGTATGAAATTTGTTGTCAAACTGGTCTTTAATTTGTGATTTAAACTCTTTATTTTTGGACTTTTTGTATATGCAGCATTCTGGATTTGGCTTATGTGCCTCTGTGGTGTCTTTTAAGCCCATGCATGACAACATAATAAAAATGTTATTCATTCATATCTGCACAAATGAACACACATACTGCTTTGAGAAAAACATATACTGTAACCATATAACTTATGACATATGAGTGTGAACAATTCACACGTACTTTATATGCAAAAACATGCACTTAAACTTGTGCTCGCCTTCACACAAAGACATACACACACTAACTGAAAGTAGAGTATGTTACTATACATTAGGGAATGAAAGTGGACACATCTGATGAAGTCCAGCTTTATTTCTTCCTACTAAGAACATAATAAAACATATACAGAAAAAAACATGTACAGAAAAACATCTGCTTATATTAACTTTTGAATATGAAGTAAAAAAAAAAAAAAGAGAAAACATCAAACACTTTGTTAAATATTTCCATGTTATGGTGTCACATCAATCAAGCTTCCAGTTAATGTCACTCTCTTGACTCTTAATTTATCTTTTTGTCTTTTGTTTGTGTTTTTGCTGCAGTTAGTAAGGCCAAAAACATGGTTATTATAAAAACCGTGTTCACGTCTGGCATTGTTATTGCTGCTTGGACCTCTAGGGGGAAGTAACAGCATGAAAAGCATCCGAAGACTTTAAATACAACCAGGTCAAAGTACTGCAGATAGCAGAGAAATCACTTTTTCAGCTCAGAGTCAAGAGTCATCACAGATTTCTTACAACATCTGCTAGTGTCATTTAGTTTTCTCTTTCATTTGGATTTCTCTTTTTTTTTTTTTTTTTTTTTACCCTCTGGATGAAATTAAACAGGAATTTTCATGATGTCTGGGACCTTATGGTCACCAAGCAGAAGGAAAAAATGAAAATGATAAAAGCTGGAGAGCATCTGCTGCAGTAATCCTAAACTATAACACAAATATGAACAGAGAAAACAAATAAATAAAAGATATTTTAAAAGATTTAAATGCCCTTAAAGATGCAAAGTGAGCCAAAAAGCTGAAAAAATATAAAAATATAGTGCTTCCCCTCACTTCCAGTGGATGTTTTTCACATTTTAAACTTGTAAATTAACGATGATCATTTCAAGTTCAGCTGATTTCTGTCTCTATCTCCATTTCACATCCTTCAGTCGATGTGTTTTAGCCACAATCTCACCTGCAGTCAGCCTCAAACTCACTAAAACCTGTTTTTTTTCTCTCTCTCTCTCTCTTTTCGAAGCAGTGCCAACATATTTCTCCAAGCGCCTGAAGACAGACACGAACAATTAAAAGCTGTTAAGTGACCTTGTTTGGCAGCAGCAGCACACCGGACAGCAGTGACAGCAGGCAGCTTCTCCTGGCAGAGAGAGACTGAGGGGAGAATGAAGCCTTCTCGACAGCGTTCGTCATCCCGGGGCCGGCCCCCGAGAACTTCTGAATGAGTAAAATGATTTGATTATGTTGAGGCTAATGACGGGGGGCATACTTAAATCCATCTCCACGGTTTTCTTTGCTTCTGCCCCTGATTCAGCGCCCTGTCAGCAGCTTGTTAGACGGGTTTTTACTGCAGTACTTCAACTGCTCGCCTCATCAGATGAATACTGAGAGAGAGAGAATAAAAGAGAGACGTGAAGGTAGAAGAAAGAAATCTGGGGAACAAAAAAAATACAAAAGTCAGAGAAAGACAGAGAATCAAGGATGATACAGGACACTGAACAGAAGTTTGTTAACATGCTTGTAACAGTGTTTACTCAGATGGATGATCTAGTATTTGGTTGAACTATTTATTCAAAATCAATCGATCAAACGTTATTTGTATGACATATTACATACAGTACAAACAACTTGAGACTAATCCACACGAGAAATAAAAAAATATAAAAATGAAGCAATAAAACCAATTCATGACCAGTAAAATGGATAAAAAAAACAATAAATACAATACATAAGAAGGAGTTAAAATATTTGAATGTCTATATTTATATTCGGGGGCTCTACTAGAATATCTTTACATGATTTACAGTTTTAGAAAAAGTATTTTATTCAGGCTTTTTATGCAGCTCCTCAGTTCAGCCTCTGTTTAAAACAGGCTGTTTTAACTCCTGCCTCTTTAATAATAATAATAATAATAATAATAATACATCAAACTTATATAGCGCTTTTCAGGATACTCAAAGACAAAGGAAACAACAAAACAAAGAATTAATGTCCACGAGTGAGGTGAACGTAACGTTTAAGGCCTCCTCGTTCAAACGATAAACAAATGATAGTAGCAGGATTTCACCTCTTTTTACTGTTCTTTACTCAAAATGCAAACTTCTCAAATACATCTGTACATGTTCGAGCCCAAATCTGATTCGAAATATGTATGAAAGTGGACGACATGTTAGGATCAATATTAGCAACAAAACCTGCAGAACGGACGGCTGTTTGTGGGCGTGTTCAAACGATCTGATGTCATCACGAGGAGGAAGTAGAGGTTAAGCGTTTTATATACGTTCACCTCAAGTTTTATAGACATCTGACATCATAACAGTATAAAAATAAAAATCACAACAAGCAATGTTATGTCCCCTTTAAGGTTTTAGGGAAAGATTGTGATTTGGTGAAATATTGAAAAGTCATCATGTGCCAGAACAAGCAGGTGTTAAAGCTTCAAACCACCTTCACTCAGACAAAAACAATAAAAAAGATGTTAACATACTAAAGTTAATTTGTCCTCCTGCTGCTGCAGAAGTCAATACAGACCATATGGAGACATAAAGTCGCTTCTCCTGTAATTGACAAGAGTTTTAGTACCAGACCCGAAACTCAACAAAAAGCAGCACGCCAAGCTCGTCCCGCCTTCTCTTTAACTGACGTATTGAACAAAGCCGATGACTGACAGACAGTGACCTCTCCTTCCTGCCCGTCAACACAACAAAGACACTCGCTGTCCATCCGTTTACAGACAGCTGCCACTCCACAACCCTCCGAAACCAAACGAATTACTGTAAAGAAAAGGAAAATCAGGTTAGGGACGAGAGCGGCGGTGAGGAAGAATCACAGCCTGTTGTTCTAATATTAGTGATGCTATTGTTGTAGGTAAAGCAGGGCCTGCTGGGAGCTCTGTGAATAGTCGTAATACACCAACAGTTGTGTCATTGTTATTAAATCTTGTACTCAGGACAATGTTCAGAACAATTTGTGTGCGTGTGTTTTTGTTGTGAGTCTATTCCCCCAGATGCATTACATCCAATCAGTGGACGTCAGTTGTCCTGTTACTGTCTCATCTGTGTGTGTTTGTAATGGAATTAGACCAATATATTGGGACGATATTGAGCTTTTATTAAATATCTGATATTGGTTGGTCTGTTATAACTCGAATATATGATGGAGACAAAAAATATGACAAAATTTAGATAACAGCAGCCCATAAAACCTGCAAATTTTATGTTCACATTGTGTTTTTTTCATTTAGTCGTCATTTTAATGTCTAATGTAGATTTTATCATAAGTCTGTCTGCCTTTAAAGGGATAGTTTGGAGTTTTTTGAAGTGGGGTTATATGAGGTATCCATAGTGTGTTACCTGCTGTAACTTTAGGACGTGATGAAGCGATGCAAAAAAAAAAAGATGAAAATATTCTAAATATAGCTTAAATTTAAACTGATATTGATTTTTTTAGGTGGGCAAAATATGTTTTGTTGCTGGCTCCGTCCATAGCAGTGCATTGCTTAGCTTCCGTGTTGGTACACCTGTCTGCTTCTCCAAACTGGGGGCGTCCCGACCCAAATCTACTGCAGGTCATACACTGACTATGGATAACAACCCCACTTCAAACTAATCCTTTAAGCGCTGCTAACTCAAAGACTTTTCTTGATTTTTGTTTCAAAAGAGACTTTCAAGGGCTAAATATTGGTCTAAATTACTGTAGGGCTCCAACTCATGATTATTTTAATTATTTTCTTCATTAATTGCATTAAAACATCAGAAAATACTGAGAAGCTTAAAATAATATCAAATAGCTGTTTTTAAATTGAAAGATACTCATATTTACAAAAATACAATGGAGAAAAGCACCAAATCCTAATGATTAATTTGCTGTTGATCAATCAACTAATCATTTCAGCACACGTCTATTATAAAGGCTTTATTTTCATGCTGACAAAAGAAAAAATCCTGTAATTTAAGGTCTTGAAAAAGGTTAAAAAATCACAGAAAGTACAAAAAATTAGATTCAGTCTTCAAAAACCAGAACTGATCAAATCTTCTGCACGTTCCTGCTAATGTGTGTTTATGTGTGTGTGTGTGTGTGTGTGTGTGTGTGTGTGTGTGTGTGTGCGCGCGTGCGTATCTGTGCGTCCTTGCATCACAACCTGTTTCTCAGCATTATTGTCACTTCCTCCTCCGCCGCTGTGCAGGTCGCTCCGGCGGTGCTTCAACAGCAAACGGCAGGAAAAAAAAACAAAAACAAAGAGAGAGCGTGTGGTGGGGCGAGATGGAACAAGAAGAGAGGAAGGAACGAGGGAAAAAAAGAAATGTTTCACCGCTTTCAGAGAGAGAGCACCACCCCCCCCCCCCACGCCGCCCCCCCCTCTAATCACATTACCCAAGAAAACTTTTACTTATGGCTAATGGAATTCGCTTAAAATTGAACCACTAGGGCGAAAGTAGATTTGCATTGATCCAGATATGTATAGAGCCAAAGTCAGTCTATCTATTCTTTGAGGGAATTAAAGGCCGCTAAGCCTATAGAGCCAGACTGTATAATCCTATGTTAGAAGATCAATACTGGCTGGAACCCACGTGAGCTTTTTTCATTGTGTGTGTCTGCCTGAATATACATTATATACAACTGTGTATGTTTGCTTGTGTGTATTCATCCAGAATGTATATTTTACCTGTAAATCCTTCAGTTTGTGGGGACTCTGCTCGTCTCTGGCCTCGGTTCGTCTTGAAGAGAGGGCTCTTTCGGAGGGGTTGAAGGGGTTTTGCAGCCCGACTGTTAACACCATACAAATAAGCCTGGCTGCCCGGCGTTTATTTAGTCTGACACCCATCGTCTAGCGTGCCCTCTGACAGCTTTAACCCCCCCCCCCCCCACGGGAGGAGCGGAGGGAGCTGGCAGCCAAAACGTAGTGGGTGCAGCTCTGGATTAAATGATCATAAACCAACTGGACATGAAATACGTTGTTACAGTGTCCAACTCATGCTAATCTCAAAGCAACAGGAGATATTTACCTGAGGTGGAAGAGGCATATGTGTCCAACAGCGGTTTCATCATTCAAATATGTTTAATGGTGATATTTTTGAGCATTCAATATCATCATCATTCATCATTCATCAGGTTAAAGCAAATAAACAACAATAATTGTTTCTGTATGACTACATCTACATTAAAATTACATTTTTGTGTGGAAAAGATTTGTGTCCATATTAGGGGTCTGCCTGAATACAAATACATTATTCAGCAAATATTTGTTTCATACAAATATTTTAAAAATTATTTGTTTTCAGGAACAACAAAAAAAAAAACATGTCAAATACCAGCACGCAGGTCAGTTACATCACTATCTCAGTCTCTCTCCAGGTCTCAACGAGGGGAGTCACATCCACCTGCTACATGACGCACATTTCCTTTTGTGGACATCACTCCTGGAGTTGGGGGTGTTCCCAAGAGATAAAGCTGAGCTACTGACACACGCAAAGTGCTCTCAAGGGACTCTCCATAACCTGTTGCTCCCCTTCTCCTTTCCACAAAGTTACGTTGTAAAAAAAATAGGCAATAAATGAAAAGTGCATAGCAATAATCACCATTGAAGTTCCTCCCTACATGTTACACGGTGTGCTGTCTCTATGTTATGGGTGTATAAACAGGTAGAGGTCTGTCTGCAATGATGCGATAAGTAAAGTTTTAGCTCAGTAGTCAGTGCAGTCGTCTATGATCTGGGAGACTCCAGTTCAAGACCCGGTGTGGGAAGGTGTAAGGTAGTTTATTCATGAACACTTATTGCAACACTTTGATTTTCTAAAGATAAAAGCATAATAAAAACAAAAACAGGATTTTTAAGCCTCTTTCCACTTTAATTCAAATACAAATACAAATACTGGGCCCTCTGCACATCCCTAATCTAAGAGTGTTTCCAGATTATTGATTAAAGTCAGTGAAACACCTGAAAAACATAAAACAGTTAAATGTCTTCTTCTTCATCCACTTCTCAGTTGGCAAACAACAAAACTGCATAACAGCCAAGATTTGGTAAGGGGGGGGGGGCAAATTTGGCTGACCAAATCATAAATGCAGGTTAATGACAATGCTGTGCTGTATGATTGGCTATAAATATGTGATAGACAACATATTTGTCTTCTTAGCTTTGCTGAGACACAGTCAGCTGGTTACTGTACTCACTGACAGCTCGTTAAACCTCCGTTCAGTCTCCTCCTGCTTTCTGTTATCACTTCTTCTGTCTATTAATACAGCTGATTTCTAGATTTAGTTGTTCTCATTTACATATTTTTCTCTTTGTGTTGTCAGACAACAGGAAACGAAATTAAATCATGATTTATTGCGGCCCGTAAATTCTACCTGTTAACCTGCAGTCATTCCCAAGTTGCTGCACTACAGTGATAAAGTCTTATAACGTCTGAAAAAATCAACATAAATCCAGGTTAATGACCCAAACTTTGCTCTACTGACAGTTAAAATGAACGATCACAGACAAAGTTAGAGGTGACGACTTTACTTAACTTTACTGCCGCACAGCCCCGACCCTCCCTGAACAGCTTACATCATGGTTTTCTGAAAATTCTGTTTACCCCAAAACAAGCTGGCGTTTTAAGATTCACACACTTTGGAGACAGTTTTTGGAAAAGATCCATTTCGAGGCAAAAAAAAAATGCTGTTTTGGTCTGGATGGAGGGCTGAAAAGGATTAGTGAGGAAGACTCTTAATTGTCATCATGAAGACATGTCTGACCTCACTCTGGCTTTTATTTGTTTGTATTGTTGTTTGTGTTGTGATTTTATCTGATTTTTTATCTTATTTACGTCTGTTTTATTATTTTGATCCTTTGTTTTGTTTGATTGTAATAATCAGTCAAATAATCCCATAATCTCTCTGTAAAGCACTTTGGTCAACGTCTGTTGTTTTTAAATGTGCTCTATAAATAAATTAATTTGACTTGAAGACATAAAATCCACTAATTAGTTTCAAAGTCTAACCAAATCAATCAAAACAATGAACAAAAACTGTAAATAAACCCCCAGATTAGCCAAATTTATTTGGAAGAGAAAGTGAAGGTGAACAGTAAAATTACTACCAAGACAACATCCATCAGAGTTTACAGAACAACTTCCTGGTTCAACTTTGACCTAAAATACAAGCCGGTAGTGGTGCACACACACAGTTTCAAAGCAGGATTATGCTGACACTTTAGGTGCGGTAACTTCCAGTTAATAAGTTCATTAATCATTTTGTCTAAACTGTCACAAAACTGTGAAAAATGCCATTTCAAATTTCCCAGAGCCAATCGTCTGTCCAATCATCTTCAAGCCAACAGACCAAAATGTCGTAAACTAATAAATAGTCCAGCAGTAATTTTTATTCAAGTTGCACTTTCCTCCGACGCATTCGTCACATTTTCAGGTGTATAGAGATTTTTTTTTAATCTTTTAAGACCAATCAACAGTCTAAAACCCAAAAAGATTTAGTTAACAATGATATAAATCAGCAACCAGCAGCAGATATCTCACATTTGTGAAAATACAACCGGAGAGAGTTTTGGCATCGTGCTTGAAAAATGACTAAAACAACTTTACAAGAATGGTCGTCGATTAATTTTTTTATTGACAGACTAATCCATTAATTGACTAATGGTTGCAGTTCTAGTTTAGATAATCTGGCTAAACTGTTTACAACCTGTATGATCATTTGACTGCTAATGTTTGTTGCCTTGTCGGACTTCATTGTAGCGATGCAGCCTGGTCACCAGAATAAAACGTTGGCAGTTTACGTTTCTGCAAACCACAGAAACGTTGAATATCTACGTTTCAACACATGAAATACGTAGCATATTAACATTTCAACAATACGTATCATATCAAAATGTCAACAAAACATATCATCTCAACATTTCTAAAGTGACATAGTTCACATGCGATCTACTTGAGCTGATCTTTCCTATTAGGAGGAGGAGGGGTCGATGGATGGTTAGTAAGTTTCTTGGCAGCAAGTTGGAAGTCAGTAGTGAGTACAGTTCAAGACCACCTCGAAATCAATGCCCACTTCCCGTTTCAACCGACAAAAGCGGGTGTTTTTTGTGAGACATCGGCCGTTTTTTATTTTATTTTTTATTTGTATTTTAACCCAAACCATGATCTTTCCCTAACCCTAACCAAGTGGTCTTTGTGCCTAAACCTAACCAGACCTTAACCACAGCGTTGTCACACCATAAAACATCATTATTCAACGGGTAGAAATGTCAATATGCTACGTTTGTAGAAATGTTGACACGATACGTATTACACGTGTTGAAACATATATATTCAACGTTTCTGTGGTTTGCAGAAACGTTCAACGCCAACGTTTTCTTCTGGCGACTGGGTTGAGCGATGTGATCTTGCAAATAAGTTGGTGAGTATGTATTCAAAACTGATAGAAACAACTTGCTTTTATAACAATCCAGGTTGTTATAAATCAGAATTATCTGTTAACCTCACAGATTTTCCAGCTAAAGGACTCAGAGAGGCAACCTTGTTATTGCTAAACGTTCCCAAAGACTATTTGCACTATTATCATCATACCATAACTTCAGGAAAGTGTTCTTTCTTTGCATGTGCTTAACATGAAATCAACGAGGGAGATTAGCTAAGTGGTCAAGCCTAATCAAATCACAAGGTTTTAACTGGGCAACATTGATCAGCGCGGGAAAATAATTCCTCTTGACAGTCCATCAATCTCATCCATATTCACTCCCCCCCCCCTCAAACATCTCGACGGATCCCCCCGCAAACCCTGAGAATGTGCTAAATGACCTCACACAGTGACAGCGTCGCCGCGCACACACTCGATAGTGACCTCATTGATGAGCCAGCTCCTGCCAATACTCCAGCACACGGATACACACCCTCACACACACACACACACACACACACACATACACCCACTCATCAGTCAGGAGGTCACGGCGACCCCATCATCATCACACCGGCTGGAATGGGCAACGGCAGCAGCGCAGCAATGACATTGGCCGTCGGCAGCGAATCTGATGACTAAGAAATCCAAATATGAGATTAGTCCTTCTAACTATCCTGATCCTAAGTGCCACTCCACACAAATGGGGCCCTAAGAAGATAATAACAGTACAATTGCTTTTATAGGGAGGGAGTTATTCAATTACAAGCCCCTGGAGTGAAATGTTGCTATAACTGTACCACAGTGGGACATGGCTGAGAGACATTTTTGTAATCTTTAGGAAGAAGAAATCTGACAGCAGAAGTTCCTGTGAAGGATAAAAGGAAGAATGTGTGAAAATTCATGCACACGGTGAACAGCTGTGTTTTTTTTTTATCCAGGATAGATTCACTGAGTACAAATGATCTTTTGATACTTCATTTCTGACCTGGAAGTTGCCACAGACACATTTAGGGGCTGCCTTGCTCAAAGGCACTTTAGTGGTGGTAATAAAAGGAGCACTTCCCAGCAGAAAACTCTTGTACACACTTTCCTGTGCATATTGTTCATTATCAGTATTAAATTTAAGCATCTTTTCTTTATTTTGCACACAATTAATCTCCGAGGTACATCATGTAATTTCATTTTAACATACTTCATACTGCAAAGCAAGAATATTTGAACATGTTTATTAGAACTGCATTCATGTGATGATCAAATTCCCTCCTGATAGATTAACCACATCTGTAAGGTTGAGTTTTGGAATAAAATATATTACTGTAATGTGGTACTGTACTGTATTACTACTAAGTATTGCTTTCAATATTCAAATTTAAAAAATTCAGAGAATCTTTAATTGATGCCAGCTAGGAAGTCAAATAGAAGTCATTCATGTATTTTCACTTTTAGCTTTCCACCTTTTGTCAGGCAAAATTAAATCTATAGTTTTAAAATATTGGCATAATTTGAATTCTGATGAAAGAGTTGGATATTTGTTAAGATACTCGCCTCTTTTTGCATACAAGAGAGACAGATTTGAAAAGTGTGACTGTGATAACTCTTCTTGTTTATTTATATGCTCATTGCAATAACACAACCTGCACCAAAGAGTCTAGGTGTCCCCGTTCAGGACAGACCTTTAATATAAAGGGACATTTTTACTTACATATACTATAATGCCATCCCATTCACTTGAATGAGAAAGTGTGTCCAAACCGTTGACTGGTACTGTATGTGGGGAAGACAGAGCAAAAAACGCTATTAGGAGAAAGTGGCAGCAAAACACAATTTCTAGTCTGCACTTTCGAGGAATAAACATGATCTATTGCTTCTGAAACATGAAGCATTTTGATACATATGACTTGAGGTGTTTTCTTACAACTTAGGTTTTACTACTATCATTTAACTTTGACTGCGATTTGTTGGATATTATACTGGAATTGGATTTTTTGGACATTTCTGGGAGAATCAAACCAGTTTCTAATGGAGTCCAAGTGGAATTGTTGTCATTAGGACACACAAACTTAACTAAACAAGTAAGTATTCCTTTCCGAACATGCTTGGTGCACACGTGGCCTGAAAAAAATGTCATTGTCATTCTGCACGGAACTCACCATCTTGCACAAGTCACATTTGGGTTTAATTTGCATATTAAGAGTCCTCTTAACGTCACAAGACTTAATTGAACTGCCACATTCGGATGCATATAATAGAAATAAATCTCTCCTTAAAACCCTCGACTGCAGGTGTCTCCTTTGCCTCGCTGTACCTTTCCACCAATGAGAATTAACTGCTGCCGTACGGCCGAGCTAAAAGAATGAGCGGGTTTGACCATTCTTCCTCAGCTCTTTGGCAGCATCCACTCAGAGCTGTTGAAAGTCCCGAGGCAAGCGCGCCCTCTCCCCAACCCGCTACCTTCAACTTAATCCTGTTTGTCCCCGTTTACCAGGATTGAAGTGGAGAGGGCTTTCTGGATCCGCCCCCACCGCGCTGCCTCCCCCGTTTAAAAACATTTCCTGGACCATATCTATGTGCCCTCATCCAGGACAACTTCTATTACTTACAAATTACAGGCTCGGTAACCCAGTTATCCACCGAGGCATCGGTTCTTCTAGAAATCGACAGGGTTTCCAGGGGACAGCGGCTTGGCCAAGGGCAAACCACAGCTGAGCAGGTTGTCTTCATGAAGGAAGACGTCAAGAGTTTGACACAAAACCGTTTAAAAAACTGTTGTAGTTGACATGAAAAACTGCAGCGCTTTTTTGTGTCATTACGATACATCTACAAAATGCTCCAAACCTAGTAAATCAAAGCTTATAAGGTAAATAAAGTTTAAATTTTTGCAGTGAGATGCTTGTTGCCACATCACTATCACATGATAATCGATTGTCACGTGCCCTCCATCCTCCCCAGAGATATACTCAACGAAGACTGACAACAGGCATTAAAATTATTGATTATCATCCTCAGACACTTTCTAACTGTCTGAGGAGTTAAAGGTGGAGACGTGCCTCCGGATAATCACCCATGAGCCTCTGGGGCGGCAGTGATTATGTGTGGAATTAAGGTATTGCAGGGGAGGGGGAAATCCTGTCAAACTATGTCTTCGATACCAAACTATGTATAAGGAATATGTTATATTTAGTTCATTCTAGGATTTATTTTGTGGATAAATTTGACTTTTTGGTGACTACATCAACTCACCATCTGTACCTCTACTTTAATTTTACCTTAAAAACTCTGAAACTATTTCATAAATGTACAAATAAATGTAAATGTATAAAAGTTTTCAATTTTCAGAGGGTTTTTTTTTTTTGCATATTTTGTATCTTTATACATACAGTATGTTTATCAGTGAATTACGTTTAAAAAAAGTAAAACATACCTGAGCGTTTCATTTTTAAGATGTGTAGCCGTGTGTGTGCGTCTATCATACTGTCAACTGCTGTTTAGGATCAAGTGTATCATAACTGGTCCAGTTTTTTTTAATTTATTTGTCCGTTTGGGGTTTGCAGTACGTATCAAACTCAAGTCTGGAGGTGATTCTGCAACTCCAGCATCAGTGTGTGAAAATCCCTCATGCTCTTGACGCTTTTTCCATTATTTTTACTATGAAGTTTTAAAAAAGCATCAGACTTAGTGTGTCTTTCTTCCTGTTCTACAATTCTACTTATTGTGTATAAAATATGCCTATCCTCTGTTTAATATTTGGGTGTTTAACAATATAAACTATGGACAAAGGGAAGCCTAAAGTGAAAGGGAGGAATCTTGATTGAATGATAACATTTTTGCAGACTGCATACTTGATAAATATATAATAAAAAACTTCAGATTTTCAAAGATTTATAAAGATTTTCTTTGTCTCCTGACTGATGACTTTACAGCTCACCGCATCCAGACTGTTCGACCACACACACACACACTCTGGTTGTCTGTCTCTCAGATGTGTCCGATAGCATTAAAAACGTCTGACCACCATTCATCTTTTTCTCCAGACTCGGCCCTGGTGCTGATCCTGCAGCACAATACCTGGATGTTACACTGTTTTCTTAGTAAACAAGACTGTGAATCAACAGCGAGGAGAGAGACGGCTCAGCTTAGTGAGCCACAAACAGCTCATTTTATCCTCATATGTATCCATGTGGGTATGACGGTGACCGTAATACAGTTGAAAACACACATGACGACTTGCATTGTCACTATAAAAACAGAGATCAACCTCAAAGTATGATTTAATTTACAGTTGAAATTCCTGCAACATTACCTCAGCCTGCCACATTCAGATGTCCCAACATTTTATGATTTCCAAATGTTTTTCAACAGAGAAACACAAGAAATTGACTTGAAATGTTGTAAATTAGACTTTTCCAGCTTTAGAGACTGACAACTTTGAAGTCAGTAGTAAATGTCATTCACCAGCTGCTCCTCATTCACAATCAAACTGTGGGTGCTTCCCATTTGGCATCTCTTTCACAAGGACGAAGGAATTTAATTAACCTCGTTGTCATCCTCGATCGCTCCAGCATCACTTTGAGGAGACGGCGTAAAGCACAGCATCTCAACTGTCAAATATGTAGAAGTCGGCTTTCAATATGTAGAAATAATTAAGTAATAGTCTAAAAGAAAAAAGGTGATCAGCCCGCTGCTCATGCCAGATTAACCTCCTATGGATTCCCGGGACCAGTCATGATCCATTCATTGGCAAAAATTTTGAAAATTAATTAAACTTTTCATATTTTTTTGCAAAAAAATTCACTGGTACCAGCTTCTCAAATGTGAATATTTGCTAGTTTCCATGCTAGCAATCTCAGCATCTTTGGGTTTTTGACTGTTGGTCACTATTATAATAAGTCAAGTATTATAATATACTTATTCCATTGGCTTCAGGGAATAATTATCTGCATTTTTCACTCTTTCCTGGCATCTTATACTCTGAACAATCAATCAATTATTAAATTAAAAAGATGTCACACCTATTGATAATGAAAATAACTGTTGGTTGCAGCTTTACAATATTCCTATGATGGGATAATACTACCTCGCCCCAGGTTTTATATTTTACAATAAATATATTTTTTATACTTTACAAGTAATGAGCTCAATATAAACTAAAACAATTCATGTTTTAAAACTAGATTTCGACACAGGGTCCCTCTTCAAAACCAGGACCACAACACAGAGAATGGAGCATTGTACTTCAGTGGTGCAAACTTCTAAAAAGTTTGCAATTAACCAAATTTTGTTGAGCCAAATGATATAGAGACATTTGCGGTGCTGTTTATGGTATCATTTTCTGATTTTTAATCCACATCATTGAATTTATTGTCCAATACTGTTTTCACAGTTTCACAATTGCTTCCAGTGAAAACTCTCTGCATATCTGTGCATCTACATACATGCACAGTGAAGGCGGAAGATTGTGATTCATCATAAAAATCAGATGTAGTTTTACATAAATATCGTTCCCACTGCAGCTTTAACTTATACAGCCAGTAAGTGCTAAACGTGTTGCCGCTCTTCTTTGTATGAGCATCAATTTGTGGAGCCGGGCCAGTGAGTGGGGCTTTGAGAGTCTGATCTATGAGTCTTTGATAAGTGCAGAGGTGTGGAGATCTCAGTCAGAACCTGTTAGGTTTCTGGAGCGACCTGCAGGCCTCCTACAAGAGGGGATTAGGTTAAGCTAACTCTCAGCCATTTACAGTTATCATGGAGCGGCTGCTTCTGCCAACTACTTTAGAGCACTTTCAGCAGAGGCCAGGTCTGGGAAATTTCACACAGATCGAGGTTTTATTGTTGCCTTTCTTATCAACACACATACACAGTCACACAGGCATGCAGTTGAATACGGGAACTCATGTGTGCACACACATAAAGACACATTTATAAGAAAGCCAAAGCATCAGGTATTAACTACTCAAGAGATAAGACTTAACTTAAAGAAAAATGATTCAAGAGATCTGAAGTGTCATTTACTCCTTTTACACGTAGCCAGAAATATAAATTACCTTCATATATAACTAATTTCCCAATGACGTTACATAAACATGATCTCTGCCTGGATTATGTTCACAAGTAAGTTTTTTCGTAAGAATGAAACACTACATTTATGCACCAAACTGAAGTCAGAGGGAGGATATCAGAGTGGATGACTGGTGTACAAAACACAGGACGTTGATACTGGAGACGGAAGATTTCATTCTGAGTCCTGTGTGGTTAGGTTTAAGCAACAAAAGCACTTTGGTTAAGGTTAGTTAGAGACTGTGTTTTTGTTTAAATTTTAATAAACATGTTGTGCTTCAAGTTGCAGAGTTTTTCCAGTATTAAACTAAGAGCATCATCTTTCCAGAACCACAAAAAAGTTTAATATTGCTGTAGTCACCACATGGGAATATTGTGCTGCAAGATCAGATATTTTTGGTGAAAAAAAAAGAAAAGAAATTTGTTGTCACTGAGCATTTTATCAACACTTTTGTGACCTGCCAAATAGGCAATATTTTATAGAAAACATAATTTTGCAGCATTACTTGTCCTTCAAAACGTATTTGCAGTTGCAGTTTAGTCATTTTCTAAGAGACTGTTGTGGATCGGATGGCTATCACATATCAAAAAGTGTAACTGCATCCAAGACAGATTTAAATTGTTCAGTTGTTCAATCCACCTCAGGAGGTCTGTGAAAAGGTGTAAATTCATCAGTCTGTTCAAGACATATACATAATCTTTGTTCCTCCCTTAACTATGTCTGCAAGCGCTCTGGAAGCAGCCACTCACAGGGTCCGTCCCGTCTGTCCCTATGTGATAATGGCAGCCGAAGTGACACTGAAACAACAATCTTTTTTCCTGTGACATTAAAACAACAGGAAGGAAAAAAAAGGAAAGAAAGGAAGAAAGCGACTCCAGTGATTTTAACAGATACAATAATCCAGAAGACATAATGTACTTTTGTAACGCTTAGATCCCAGATCAGTGCAAACACTGAAGGATCTGTATGGCTGAGAGAGCGGTAGAAATGAAGACTAGAAAAACTTCTTGTATTCCATCTGTGTTTTTATTAGTTTATGGATGGTTGTTAGCTAGCTAGCTTAACTGTTACCGTTGCAACTAAACTGCTGAATGTTATTCTTCTTCTGGTTTGGGCATTAACACATTAGTGTTTACTTTTTCTGGTAACAATAGTGTAAGCAATCACAACTTGAAATTCAGTAATTACATTGCAGTTACTCCCAGTAATGCTCTGTTACATTGACCACTTGTTTGCAGTCTTCCTGGTTAGTTTGATGGAGGGTTGATATCAGTTTGTGCGTTCAGTGGATAGACTGGCCTCGAACGTGCTACCTTGGTGATGGGATGTGGTTAGCTGCCACCAAAAGAGGAGAAATGTAACACCAGGTAAGTCCAAAGTTGTCTTATTTTCATGTTGTGTCTTCTTAGCTGGCTTGCTAACGTTAGCCTCTGGTAGGCTACATTCATGAATCAGCTGGTTTAGTTCAGAGTTGGAGGCTGTGAGAACAGAGCAGTTAACGTTAAGATAGCTGTTGATGGTCAGTAAATATCTCCAAACTGTCGGCTGCTTGTTAAACTGTAACATCTCCTTTTATTTTTCTGCATGTGTTAAATACAGAAGATGGACTGTGCAGAAGTTTTTTAAAGCCACCTTTGATGAGGCTGAGGGCTGATTAACAAAAGCAAAGTAACAAGTAATGTGATTACTTTTTTAATGAGTAATATGGTTGTTGTTTTTCAAGTAATGTGCCCAACACTGGTCACCAAGCTACTTTAGGTGCATTACCACCACCCTCTGGATTGGAAGAGGGCCAACAGAAACAGATTTTTGAAATACACCTTGATTCAACTGGAAACAAAGCAATTCATGCTTCCCCTCACCATCACATGCCTCGACTCCACCAGAGAGTCCATAAAATAAAAAAGAATAACAAGAGAAGGGTGTCAGGTTGTACGTAACCATGATGTTTCTGGCTCGTGGACCCGAATTCTTCTCAAAAGTGTTGAAATTTTTTAACAGTCACTTCATGGAAACAAAACCAATCTCTTCTCTGTGCCTTGCAAACACAAATTATTTCCTCCTCTTCACTCTCTTACGCTTGCACACACACTCACACCCAAACACACACAATTAAGTACACACCTTCCCTGTGTCTCATCCAGTTTACCTCCCCTCCACCAGGCCTTGAGGGCAACAAGCACAGTAAGTAGCTAGCTAATTAGCTAATAACCTGCTAATCAAATTGGCAGCCACCAGCCCTTTTAGGATTGGGACAGTCTGTTAGCATCAGCAACTGTCGTCAGAACTCTGATCCATCTAATATTCAGCCAAACAGCTCAACATTTCTCATGCAACATTGCACCTTTATCCATTCACAGCCCTCCAGTCTGAGATGAAACGTCCCTTTAGATGTCTGCCTTTACAGTAAATGACCCAACACACACACAGTCACACACACACACACACACACACACACACATTCCCTTTAGGAGCGCATAGCTCTCCTCGCCTCCCCAATTAGGCCTCTAATTTGGCTAATGGAGCATTAATGGAGAAAGAGGCTGCTGAAGACCCGAGCTCAGCACAATGTCCTCCAAACCAACATCACACACACACACACACACAAACATACACACACACACACACACACGCGCACCACCCCCTTGTACCCAAACCCCCCTCCACCCCCCACCCCCCAACCCAATACAACACACAGATTAGATTTCACTAACAATAGTATCAGAATGCCTCTCTCTGGAGACAACACACACAAACACACACACACTAAGAGATAGGCTTGGCATCTTTTGACTCGATTCACACACACACACACACACACGCACGCATACACGCAGTCTTACATGAACACACACACAATTTAAAAAACATACAGAAACACAAACATCCTCTGAACAACACATTCACAGAGAACACACACACACACACAGACATACTGTATACACTAGCTAACGATTATCATCATTATCGATTAATCACTCGATTATTTTCTCCATTAATTGATTAAATATTTTGTCTATAAAATGTCTCGACTGACATTCCACAACTCAAAGATATTCAGTTTACTGTCAAAGACTAAAGAAACCAGGAGTTATTCCCATTTGAGAAGCTGGAATTTGAGAATTTGATCGATTATCAAAATAGTAGGTGATTAATTCAATAGTTGACAAATAATCAATTAATCGACTAGTCGTTGCAGCTCTAGTTGCAGACACTGACAGAGATATTTAAATGCTCATTAACTAATAATTAAATACGCACCTAGATAAATGCACGCATGCACTGAGGCACTTCCTGCATCAAACTCGCACACACTTGTACCAACAAACACACAAAACAGACAAACACACACACACACACACACACACACACACACATGCACTCATTAAAAGATGTGGACAGCATGGGAACTGTTGCTGCCTTGTTGAGAGGAGGATCAACATGGCGCCATCACCCTGCTCCTTATCAAACACACACACACACTCACACACACACACACACACACACACTGGTGGTCATGTACTGTATATGTACATAACCCCATGATACTCTAAACATGTATGACCTGTCTAGTGCGGCGGCTCTGCTTTGACCTTCATATCTCTGCCACGTGAAGCCCTCACAACCACAAAATAATGAAGATTTAAAACTCTCAGTGGCCGTTTTCAAACTGACGATGTTTCAACTTCTGCTCCTGAAAAGCTGACACATTTTGCCAATATGAGGTCATCACCCCATGGGCGCATGTTTCAGCAGCATTAGTGAATATTGCCCCAGTGTTGCGATAAAGCGGCGGTGAACTCCTCCCATGATGCCTTGTTCGGTTGCGTTGGAGTTTCCAAAGCATGACGGCGCTGGCGACAGCCATATCTAACGCTCTGACCCTTTTCAAGTCAGCCGCTAGCACTTCAATCTCTCTCTCTGTTACTCACTCACTCACACACGCGCACACACACACACACACACACATCCTCCCCACATGTGTAGATAGATACTGCTCCAGTCTCCAGGCCTTCGATAAGGGGACCCCCTGAAAAAAAAAGAGGAGGGGTGCAACGAGTGTTCATGGCGAGCAGTCTGAGAGGAGGAGAGTGGAAACCCAGAGAGAAAGAGAGAGAGAGACAGAGAGAGTGTGTGTGTGCAGTCATCCTAATCTCCAGCCCGGCTCCATAAACACTGCTGCGGCCTCACAGAGCCAGATTCTGAGCAGCCATGCGGCTCCAAGTCTGATGCAACACGGCACACCACGCTGCCGCCGCCGCCGCCACAGCTGCTGCTCACTGACAACAAACCACGATTAGCTCGGGTCCTATCTGATGATGTCATCAATCGCTGTTTCTGGTGATTGAGGGGGAAAAAAAATATACAGGACTGGTTTCATTACATGACACTCAAGAATATTAAATCCTTAAAAACAGATGATAAGGTGATAATTCTACTTCATGTTTATTATTGAGGTCGTAGTGGGTGGTGGTGGTGTACTGGACTGCATTATCTTGAAAAATGTTCCTAATATTTTGCTTCCCTCATGTATGTTAATGGGGAGGAACACTTTGCAATATAATGCACTCCAGTGCACCACCACCACCCACTATGACCTCAATAATATACATAAAGTAGAATTATCACCTTTCTGACAATGTCAACAAAAAATTAAAATGTATAAGCTTCGTAAAGAATTTATGGGAAGGCTTTTGTATTGGATTGCATTAGATTGCACAGGTATTCAGTGAGTGCATGTTCACACACATGTCCTGTGATATATCAAGATGCCGACTGTTTGTATCCGTCACTCTCTCGTCTTATCGCCAACTACATTCTTTTGAACATATTATTATTGTCTACACCTGATTCCTCATTCACAGGTAAACAAGAAGATTATTTCTGTTTTTGCTCTACCTCCATTTGGATTGGCTCTCTCAGCGGTCAGAGTTGAAACCGGGCTGTGATTGGTCGTAGCAAACACAAGGTTTGGTTGTGAGAGGCAGAAGCAGATAACAGCCGGAGCCAGACCAAATAAAGACCAACAGTCTGTTAGCATTCCTCACGTTTCTCGATGTCACCCCCCACACACAGACTTTACTTTGAAGAAAAACCACAAATTCAATCTCAGTGTTTTTGTTTTCCAAAATGAATTTTATGTTAGCATTATAATGTGTGTGTGTGTGTGTTAAGTTAGTGTGCCACTGTTTGTGTTGCTGAAACATGTTGAAAACTTTTTAAAGTCTCAAAAATATCTGTTGTGCTGATGAGAAAAGTGGAATCCAGCAGAGGTGATATGGTCAGCAGCTCAAAGACATACAATGGTATCACAAATTTGCACACAAAATAACTGAGAGTAATATTAAACACAGATAACGGACACAGTAACACAAGGAACTGAAGAGCAGCACAGTCCTTGTCGTGGTATGATAGAAATGTAGGATACAAATACAAACTGGCTCACACACATTTTTTTGTTGCACATCAGACAAGCTATGGTGAAATTTCTCTTCACTAAAGCCAACATGGCTCTTGACAGTGACTTTTCTAGGATATTCCCACAACATTGGGATACCTGCATTGTGCCAAGAGAAACTGTGAGCAGAACCTAATTGTTGTTGTGCATGTGAATGAACGCTGGTAGAGATACAGTTGCACACTGTGGCAAGCAGAGCAAAGAGGGAACTAAACAATTACTGTAAAAATGGGATGTTTCATGTACAAACAACATCATGGCAGACAGTCTCCTTTGTTAAGAGATGAAGCTAGTGATTTTCATATTTTTCTTGTCAACAGATGTGCAGAGCCAAACCAACAAGTATGTGTGTGAATCCACAGCTAAGATATGTTGTATTCCTCTGTACCGTAGACCTCCATTGTTGTCCAAAAACTATTAAAGTGAGCCACACCGTTGCGCTGGGTGACATGTTTCTTTACCACGAAGAGTTTGGGTATGTTAGAAATGGCTGAAGAATTAACAACAATTATCACGTTTTCAGTCTCTGGAGAGTAGTTCCGTGTAAAGCAGACATCACTGAGCACGCACAATAACGCTTGCTCCTATCTTTGGCCCATTTCACAGGATGTTGATCGTCAGTGTTTCCGGTGTGAGGCGGTGGTGACTCAGCCATACGGATCTCAAACTGTCTCTACTTTTCTTCCAAGATGGATGAGAATCTGTTAAGTTCAGGACAAAAGCTCTCGAGTGGGAACTGCCACCAGCTCAACACACGGTATTGACCCGGAAAACTTTCTCTTCCTAAACAAAACACCAGGCGTCAAACAAAACAATCGGTCACCGTTAAAAACTGCCAAGCAGTAACGAGTTCGCCCTCTCATACTTTTGCTCATTCATGCCAGGGGAAGTAGGATGACGTTCATTACGGGCAGTTGTTTAGCCTATGCCAGTTTTTATGAGTCAATGAGGAGACGTTGACTTCCTGTCCCTTGTCGTCGAGACCACCCAGCCTCCGGAGTGTGCGTTAGTAGAGTTATATGGTGAAGTAGCTTAGAACAGACAGTATTGGCCTCTCTTAAAACATAGTACAACCGGTTTGAACTAGGCTTATCTTTCAAAAGGAATTATGTCTTATTAATTACCAAACGGCTTGCCAACATAAGACACCTCTCCCTGGGATGACCACGGATGTTGACTCACTGATCATCTTTGGAGCTGGACTGCTAGCTACAAAATAATGCTCAATATCTTTACCAAATATCACGGCAGTCCCTCAAATAGTTGAGATATTTCAGTGATGGACCAACAGAATGGCTGGTCAGTATTGCCATTTCAGACATCAAGCCACTAACAAGACTAAAATTTACTAATGAAGCCTTAAAGAAGCTGATTATCAACTGAAACTTTGTTGGTGTGACTCTCATGAGAAAAGTATAGAGAAGTTGAGTTCATATATAATCTCAGGAAATGTTGGAAATGCCTTTTGTAAATATATCTGTAGCATGGTAAGATGATTGGACAAAATCTAAATAAGTTATATTATGTGTTAAAAGGACAGGAGACGAGAGAAAGGTCACGTAATTTAATTCCTCTTTTGCACACTTTTGCAGGTTTAATGATTAACATCAGGTTGTGATTTGCTACCAAGAGAAGAGTGCTCAAGTGTCTTGCACTCAAAGATTTCCTTCAGCACGTTCATTTTGAGTGTGTAATAATGCCTCTGTTCAATGAGGTCACAGACAAGCCATGACTTAAACCACTTGACAACCATTTTACCTTTGATCTCTCAGGTTATACCTTGGTGTTCACACCTCCTCAGTGAGCGAACGCACGTCTGCAGGGTGTTAACAGACGAACCAGTTTCAAAGAAAGATGATTGGAGAGAGCTGCTGGCACCCGGTTATCCACTCACTTGAAAAAGCAAACATGTCCGTTGTATCTGCGGCACAAATTGCTGTATGTCCCGTTTTGGTATTCATCTCTGCGGATCTAAACGGTGTGGTCGACAGCATAACAGTACCTGTGTTGTTAAGGGTGTAACTGCAACTACGGCCTCGGGGGAATCCACTTCTGAGAGCCTCAAAGCCACACAAGAGGAGCTAAGCCCTGCTGAAGAGAGGCTGTCATCTTCTCCAGGCTGCACCTGTGGGGACTGGCCTGCCTATCCATAGGCCTGGCCCGGGAAAGAGAAGGGAGCTTTGGGAGGATTTGGGTGAGAATGGCAGCCCACTTTGCACCTTGACACAGTAAATGCTTTGAATAGGTCGACGGTCTTCAGTATCAGCCCCGAGGGGAAGGAATGGAGATGACACTGGAGCCATGGAGCAAGTACAGCTGTGCAGACAGGAACAGGATGATACTGCTTCAGCAAATTTACACATTATTTCATCAGATTACCACATGAACTCTATGAATAGATTCTGAGGGTGGTTATTTCCAAATAAATGACCTCAGGTTGAGTCAACAAAAACTGTAGCATGTGGGAGAAAGTAAGCTGTGGAGCAACTTCAAATCAAACATTATGCCATTTATGTTTAATTTCATTTCAGTTATCAATAATTATTTTATTTGTCCCCAAAGGACAGTTGGTTGTGCAGCAGTGTAACAATAAAAACGCAAAGCACACACATTATATAAATAAAAAAAATCAAAGAATACAAAGAAAACGGTCAAAAGGTCACCAGATAAATCTGAGGGGTCGTGAGATGATTAATGGGAGAAGAAAGAAGAAAAAACAAAACTCTGATAATTTTGGATCATTTGAACATTTATTGAAATGAAACCACGTGAGAAGTTTAGACGGAAAAATCACTATTTGGTGGAGCTGTTAACTCATAGACATGTGAAATGTGATCCCGACTACACACTGCTTTTTGTAAGACGTCAAAAGCCAAAAAGGTTGGAAACCACTGGTTTCATCTTTAACAATGTGTTGTATTTTAAAAGCTTGTTATATTATCCATTGTGTCAAATCTTCATCTGAAAAGTAACTAAAGCTGTCAAATAAATGTAGGGGAGTGGAAGTATAAAGTAGCATCAAATGGAAATACTCAAGTAAAGTAGCTAAAATTGTACTTAAGTACAGTACTTGAGTAAATGTACTTAGTTACTTTCCACCACTAGTGCTCAAGTCACCTTTTCCTCACAGAGTTAAGTTGAGAGATGGTTGCTATTGTTTGTCTTTTACCATTATATTTTGCAGAAAAGAAAACTTGGACATTTCAAGGATGATATTAAGTGGATCCTCTGCATAATGTGTGTTATCATAACTTTGCAGTTGACAAACTCACCTACAGTTCATCATATCACACCGTACTGAAGAAATAAAAAATTAAGAAAATGTCGATTTCTAACCAATTTAACTGACAAAAATGTCAGATACTTGGATTCTGCAAACAAAAAGTTGAAACAGCTACCAGTAACTTTGGCTTTTCCATTTTCCATTTTGTTCTTTCAAAACTTTTAAGCGACATACAACCCAATGTCAAATTTGTGACACTTTTAGAAATATTAAAAAGAAATGATTTATCCCACACACTTAAATCAATTACATTTTAGTATTTCACCTTCACAGAGACTCTTGCTAGCCTCAAGTCTCTAGAGAGAACAATGTCAGTCAGTAGGTTTGTTCACTACTTTTGGTCCAGACTGAAATATCTCAACATTATAAACATTATACCTGCTAAACGTCAGCATGTTAGCATTGTTCTTGTGAGCAAGCTTGCATGAAAGCATCTTGTTTTCATTTTGCTACTTGATCACAGAGGAACATCACTTGCTGTGTATTATGTATCAGATCAGGATGTCCAAGTCAATATTTATGAACACAAGAATTTTCTCTCCTAAAGCCAGAAACCAGAGAACTAGGTCTCAAACAGGATATCGTCATGAATAGCTGGAGTTGAGCGTATGAGTTTTATTATTGGGTTTCTCATACATAAAAAACATCAGAGAGACAGATATATGTGGCACTAAACTTGCTTGATTTTCCCCACTCCCTCCATCCACAGGAGAGCGTTTCACAGTCTGGTACTGCAGACGTGTTTACACGCACTTAAGCCTCACTGTATTTATTACTGACAGAATTCCCAGGTACTTATACAGTCAAACCATTTAAAAAACACACAAACACACTTCTGAATATCATGAAAACCGCACACACATTTTCTCCCAACATGCACCCCATGCTGCTCACAAGTACTTAGCGCATTAGAGAAACAAAACAGATCTACCACTCAGCACACACTTTAATCCTCAGGCATCCAGCTCTGGGATGGTGTGAGAGAGTCTGAGGCTGAGCTCTGCATCCCAGCCCGTCTGCGCTGACAGACAGCACTCTCTGCAGAAGGATAGGTCACCGGGTCATGTGACCTATCTTTGGACAAGCCGCACGCAGACACGAGGGCCAAGCCACTAATCCGACCATCTTTCTTCGATACGTTGTCGTCAGGCGAGGGAGAGCACGTATCTGCGAAAAAATGTGTCTTGAAGAGAAGCATGGGTTGTTCTTCAGTGATGATTTGGGATGGAAATTGAAGAAAATGTGGCAGTGGCAGGTTTCCAGGGCTGGAAGGTTTCACTTAACATTTAACCAACATTGCAGCTTGCAGGTTTCTCCACATACGTGTACAGTACAGGGTGGAAAACCTGAAAAACCTTCATGCTTTAAGCTTTCCAGTCATGAAAAAACTCTTGGAAAATGGGACCAAAATATCCTGGAAACGTTTTTAATGTCGGGCTAAATTTCCATAAATTTACAGTGCTGCTCAGGGACAAGGTCAAGTTAAAATTATGATCAAATTATCATTTTTAGTGCGTGATGATAATGTCTTCTGAAGGCTGTCATGAGCTCACACAATTCAGACTCAACCTGACTTGAAAAATTCAGAAATTCAAATTCATCTATTCTTGAAACAAGAAATATATAAACGCCACGTTTAGCAAACTGACACCAGACTTTAAGTTGAGAAATACAATCTTAGTCTCATCATTAGTGTTGACCAACTTGATACTGTTTTAAATGAGCCCTCCACAAGAAAAAGAAAAACTTCTTTGGTCTTTGGTTTTTGAAAATGTCCTGAAACAGGAGACTGATGTTTCTTCTCCCACCTTGAGAGACCGTAAAGGTCAGGAGGGTCGAGCTGCTGATCCTCGCAGTGAACAACACTGTTCATGGGTTTTAACTCACAAACTCTGTGAGATGTGAAAGCCAGTTAGAGTCATGTCATATGGCACGTGCGTGTACTGCTTGTGGCTCAGTGCAAACACAGTAACGGTCATATCAGTAAACATTAGCAACAAGGAAAAGTTAGCATACCTTGTTGAATAAAGTTGATTCTTTATTAACACTTCCAAGTTCAGAATGATGTAATATATTACAGTTACACCTCGCTGGTATATAACTTGTGTAAATAAGACAAATTGTCTGTTTTTATTTTATTTAATATGACCAAAAAGTTAGTTAAATAATAAGAAAGCTGGAAGTCAAAAGCAAAAGTTGACCTGAAATCATATCAATTTTAGAAAAACAATACAATAGGTCGTAATAGCAGTCATCCAAAAACAAACTATAGTTACGTTTGAGTGACAGATGCCATCTAGCGGCCTAATTTGACCCAGTAATTATGACCCATAGCAGTGGTGCGGGTCACATGATATATATATATCTAAGTTGACAAATTTCCTCATTCAGAGGAGGGGTGGATGGAGGCATTAAGCCAACAGTGGACTTCACCACAGGTTCATTTCCTGTTTCCAACTGCGAGTCGGGACAGTTTTTTTAAAAATCGTAACTATCTAACCTTAACTCCATGGTTATTATTGTAGCCATGACAACAAAGGTCACCTAACTGTAAGGACATAGTAACTTTAACCCACACCACATGTTTCTTTAACCTTAACAAAGTGATCATTTTAACCCAAACCACAATCTTTCCCTAAAGTGTTTTTTGTGCAAAAACGTTACGTTAGGTGTAACTACAGTGTTGTCACATCATAAAACATAATCATTTTTTAACAGTGATTTGTAACGGTTTTGGAAAGACAAATTATGTTGTCCTGCCAACAGGGGCACCAGATTAGAAAACACTCCTATCGGTCACTCTGGAGTCACCTGGTTGTTTAATTTGGAGGACTTGCTGCTAATTTTATTATGTTATATCACAATACCTGTACACATAGATGGATAATGAGACAATGGGCCCCTGGGAAAAGAACATGTAAAAGGCCCCGCACCCCTCCTATATAGGAGCAAGATGATGTGGCCGTGTTGTTTATAGACGTTTTGAGTTCTTTCATTTTGCAGGTGAACTACAATTTTCAGGTGCTGCTGTTGTTTCAGTATTTTGTTCACAATGGATATGGAGAGATGCTGTCTAACTCCTTTCCAAAGCTTCTTGACACTCCTCTGTACAGTTATTATACTAACTACTACAGTACAATATACAAAATATTACAGGAAACCATCAATGAAAGTCTGAGATGCAGCAGAGCTGTTCTGCTGTTAAACTGATCTAAATTCTTTAGTAGTTTTATTCAGTTTTAATAAAATGTTTCTTTAGCCTCAGTATGCTGTGTAGCTGCAAAATGATGGAAAAATTAAAGTAAAACATATATTGGATTGGATTTGGTTGGGGCCCCTGGGCCTGTGCCCAGTAGGCCTGTTCAGTAATCCATCCATGCCTGTGCAACATTTACAAGATTCAGTTAAATTAAAACACCTAAATCAAGTTATCTGATATTGTAAAATTACAAAATTAACCATAGAGGAAACCAGAGAAAAGAAATATATTTTGCCACATATACTTTTCATCCATATGTCAGACTGAGCAGCTAAACAAGGAGTGAAAACCCCACACTATGTTAACCACATAGAGATGTTTGCGGGAAGAAGTGGATGTGGACAGTTTGAGAAATGGAGGCGTTTATAATCTGCATGGAAACAAATGGAGGGTTGAACGAGTGTGAGCAAAGTACGCGATCGATCACAGGAGGGAACGTGTGAGCGAGAGGCAGCGAGGGAGGGGGAGATGGAGAGAAGAGGAGAGGAAGGGAGAGAGGGAGTCGGGGGTTGGTGGGTGGGTGCAGATAAAGCCGAGCTCTGGAGGATTAACTTGTCTTGAGTGTGTTTCAGAGCCGGCGTGGTTGAGGGACAGGCACTCTGCTCCGAGGCTCTGGAAGTTCTCAGCAACATCCAGACGCCCTGTCTGCGGTCTCTCGTTCACACACATACACACATGCAGAAACACACATAAACAGAAAAATAACATGAGCACAAAAGCACACCAACACCTAAACACTGTCATGCACACACTCATAGCAGTGAGTGAACAGACAGAGACACAAACAAACTTTCTTCATCTGTTTTTGGCCTAGTTTTTGATCTGACAATTCTCATCTTTTTATGGGTTTGTATTGTATTTAAAACTTGTCAACCACATGTACATGTTTTGATATATTTTCTCCAAAATCTTAAATCAAAAAAAAAATCAATCTCTTTGTTGTTTGACAGAAAAGTCAAGTTGCCAGTTTAGACTGCTTAACT
Source organism: Thunnus maccoyii (assembly GCF_910596095.1). Lineage (NCBI taxonomy): Eukaryota > Metazoa > Chordata > Actinopteri > Scombriformes > Scombridae > Thunnus > Thunnus maccoyii. The sequence continues at coordinate 5,972,495 of NC_056542.1, forward strand.
CGAAATATAACTTCAGACCCTAAAGAAATTAATGACTCATCTAAAACTTTTTACAGTCATTTATAGTCAGAGTCAGGGCCTCCCTGTGATCCAAACAGTATTTTTAGATGGGATACATTTCCCCACTTTATCTAAGGAAGAAAGAATTAAAGTAGATGCCCCACTACAACTATAGGAGGTGTCTGAAGCCATGTCTAACATGAAGGCAGGATCCCCATAGACATTAACAAAACCTTTAAGGAGAAACTGCTTCCACCTCTTATGGGAATAGTTAAGGAGATATTTGAAAACGGTTGTCTTCCCCCAACCCTGCAGAGTGCACTAATAAAAGTTATTCTAAAAAACCAGGTAAACTCCCCTCTAAGTGTGACTTTACAAGCCCATATCATTGCTTAATTCAGACACAAAACTGATCTAAAGTGCTGGCTTTAAGACTTAAGGACCACCTGCTTTCCCCAGTAGCCATCGATCAGAACGGTTTAAGGACAGACAGGCTTTCAATAATATTAGGACACTGATTAATATTCTAGAGAGGAAAGAAAGGGGGCACCTGATACAGCCATTCTATCCCTGGATGCTGAAAAGGCATTTGACAGGGCAGAATGGCCATATCCTGTAACATCCTGTTTTAGGTTTGGGGAGAATTTTTGTAGGTGGATAAAAATAAAAAATATTTAAGTTAAATATAAAAATATTGTATATAAAATATTGTATATATTGTATAGTATTCCATCTGCGGAAGTATTGACTAATAGCATAATATCTGAATCATTTGCACTCTCAGATCAGAGGAATCACAATTGGAGGCACTGAAAATCCTTTATGCTGATGATATTGTTCTATTTGTGAGAAATCTGGCTGTGTCATTGCCAACTCCTCTAAAGCTTATTACACAATTTAGTGTTTTTTCAGGCTACAAGGTGAATAGATCAAAATCTAACATTCTTTTTCTGAATCCACCTGTTCTTCTGAAGGTTTTGAATACTTAGGAATAAAGATTACACCTGAAATAGAAGATCTAGTTCCGACGAAATACGACCCAATCATAGTCTCTGTAACAGATTCTATTAATAGATGGATGCTACCCCCCATATCCCTGATTGGACGCATTAATATTGTCAAGATGAACATCCTACCTAAATTTCTGTATTAATTTTAATACCTACCACCCTAATTTTTTCCCAAAATTAAGAAGATTATTACAAATTTTCTCTGGAACAATAGGAGGCTAAGATTAGGCTTATCCCTTTTATACCTACCCTATGAGAGAGGAGGGCTCCAGCTACCCAATCTTTCCTGGTCCTACATTTTATAAAATGTGGGGGAAATTCTTACATTTTCTGGAAAATAACAAGACGCGACCTTGACGAGTCAGTATGAAAGATATGACCAGATAATGTACAGCTTCTTCTGTGTGCCAGCTTGATGACCCATTTCCATGTCTTAATGACCATTTTACAAGTAAGATGCCTCTTATATACACCTAATTAATTATGATTAATGTTTCTTTCTTTTTTCTCTTTCATTACATTCTACATTATTATTATTCATCATTGTTTAGTTTAACTGTGTACTTGGTTTACTAAACAATGTCTGTGTTATTCCATTACTGCTGCTAGTTATTTTATTTTATTTTTGGGTAACTGTGTGAAGATAGTGGACAGAGGGGGAGGGAGATGGGAAGGAACAAGGGTGTTTGGGGGGGATACATTTATATATGTCTGAATGTGCTGAAATTCAAAATGCCAATAAATATATTTGTCAAATAAAAATAGACTGCTTAACTTAAAACTTTCTAGCAGCTGTCATGTGATCACTGTTGCCTTCGACCGAGGATCAGGTCTGTGACCAAAAGGTCCAGGGCCGGTTTTTCCATTAGTGGGACTAACTGAACTTGTAGTACTTGTGGCTAAGCAGGGTTCTGCTTTTGTTTCCACTGCCTTCCAACAAGATCTGAATTTTGGCACCCTTTCGGGGCGGTACTAAATCATGTTCCAGATACTTGCAGGGATGAAGGGGGTGCTCGCAGTGCTGTTGTTCGTGGTTGGGCGATGTGTCATCACATCTCTTATTATGGGAAGCTCCAGGTTGTGAACTGTGGTGATGGAAAACACCATTTAAGCAGCTTCCAGGTGTAAAACTCCTTTCAGACATGCACCTTATAATGTAAATGTGATGGCAATTTGACATGTTGTCTGAGTCACATTTATGTAAAGGCAAGACAGGAATCTGAGTATGTCAGGTGTAGTAACATTTCCGTTGCAGCAGAAGTCTGACTTGAATGCCGCCATCACTTTGATTATAATTTGTCATATAAATAATAGAATTAGTGTAATAAACTATGAAACAGTGTGGATGAGCTAATTTTAAGATTATTCTCACAGAATGGGGGGAGTAAGAGGTAAAGAGGTATATAAAAAAAAGAACTTTCCCCAACTTAATGGATTAAATAATAAATATTCCACAGCTTGTGAGCAAATAGGAATTAAATGAGTCCAAACTTCACACTGTCACACTTTATGAAGCAGGAAGCAGAATAAAATACATGTGTTATAATAAACTAAGAAGTGAAACCGATGACCAGGCTGTAATTAAGGCTGTAGCGCTGCAAACATTTACGTTTAAATCCAGACTTTTTGCTCATGTTGAAGCATTTTCAACTTCTGTATACATTCACATCTGTAATTGCCCATCCACAGACTTTGATTGTTACAATAGGATTGTTACATACAAATCCCATAAATACACAAAGTCAGAAACACGCATACACACAAATTTACTTATATTCATTTCCCTGCCAGTGCGTGCCTCACCATAACTCTGACCTTCACTAAAACCCAAGTCTTACCCCTAAAATGTAATGTTTTACCTTGTGGGGACCAGATGTTTGTCCCTACAGCGTGATTAACATGGAGTACAGACTCACACACACACACACACTTTTGCACACATGTACCCGCTAAACTACAGTCGTCCTCAGTCCTACTTAAAAACATAAGCCTGCACCACTTCTGTTTGTTACACAGACGCACAAAAGACGGATTACACAGTGAGAGGATGTTTTAAAGAGATTTACAGCTTTACTCAGTCAGTTTAGACGACGTGCATAAAATAGCATGACTCAAAAACTAATACTACTTGTATTTCAAAGAGGAAGATGTGTGCATGGATGATGTGAATTGACCTTCCAGAGACAGAAAACAGAAAACCAGAGACGGCTGACATTTTTCTGCACAGTGGAAAATTTGTATGTGAAGTAGTGATGGTGCTCTGTGCTCGAGGGATGGTGGCCCTGTCAGTAAATTTAAGGTGGAGTTGAGAGTTAAGCATGGGCTGCTTGAGCTTTCTCCTACAAGTTTCCGATCTATCTAGATTGTTTTTAATGAAGACATCATTGTCAACATACTGACATCCCCACATTACATTGAAGAGGTTTTTGATGATTGCCCCTCTTGCCATGGACACAAAAATACCCCTTTGTGAAGCGATTTCAACTTTTGTAAGTGAAAAAATGTGTCTGTGGAAAAATGTATTCTGACATTCAGCTAATATGAGTCTTCAGGAGTCTGAATATGCCAAACCCAGCAAGTTTCTTCCAAAGTTCCTGTCTTTTGCATGTATGAATCCCAGTGTTGTTATCCGTCTACAGTGGCTCAACAAGGAAACACTGTCTAAAAACAATACAGACATGTCCACTTGCGCTGAATAGTGTCCTAAAATTATGTTGATATTTGCTATTATTCTGTCTTTAAAGTTGCAGTAATCAATATTTTTCATAATCGCACTCTGTGAGATGTCAGTGTGTAATGTAAGAAGCGTCACATCTCATATTGATGTACCTACAGAGAGAATGTCACCCAACTCTGCAGCTCCCATCTCCTTGGTTTTGCTGAGCTTTATAGGGAGTTTCAGCTCATTGTTTAGCTTTCCGGCTGCAACTTTACTTTTCGGTTCACTCTCACCACTCTCATAGTGTCGTTTTTGGTCGCAGCAGGCAGCTGTTTCCAGAGAAAAAGCCCTAAAAACCCACTGTACGCTACCTGCTCAGCACCAAACGGCAAACAGACACAGTTAGCTGTAGACTAGCAGGTGAACATAGTGGAGCATTTAGCAGCTAATGAGGAAAAGGGAAAAACGTTGCCTTGGTAGGATGTAGAGAAGTCTGCAGATTTTCCATCAAAACAAGCTTTTGACCTTACGATGGCACTATGTGATCACCTGTTATGTAGTATAACAGAACATTAAGTCACTAATGGACCAGGCTGAGATTTAAACCCTTGAAATAAACCCACATTCAGCGTTTTCCCTGAGTCCTGGAATCGTAAATACAGAAAGTTGGATTTAATTCAGTGGAACATGAGTCAAAACTAAGATAGTTTGCAGACTAAGTGACCTAGAAATATGGAACATATTAAAATTGTCGTTACAGGACATAATTATCATTGTATTATCTACTCTCTCATCACTTAACAGGTACTTTACAACAGACCAGTCAGAAACTCTTATTTCCTTTTTGGCTCCATGAAACCTCAACAGTATTTCTTGATGAATGGGTGTGTGTTTGTCATTCCCCGTTTCCAGATCATTGTGGATGTTTCAGACACCAGAGTCCTGCAGGCCTTTAATCAACCAGCGACATGAGTTAGCAGGTCTGTTTCACACCATGACGCTCTCGGCTCTGGCTGCTTCGTTGGTGTCGGCTGAGGAAGGTGACAGGACCCCGGTGTGAAAGCGCTGATAGGGCCTCACTTTTCCAGAACATTCCCACACGGAGCATCTCCAGAGCCGCCGACACTGACAGCATGATGGGTGACAAGCGTGCCTGCTGTCAGTCATCCAGGGTCCAACGTGTCAGCCCAGTAAAATAAATATACTCACATTACTAGTGATGTACATGACAATCTGATGTCATTTTTCAAAATTTATTATCAATAAGATAAAAAACAATACATGGCTGTTCAGTGAAAACCATGCATCTCCAGATAAACTGCAGGATTAGTTGTTCCTTTATGAGTTGATGAAATTCTCCTTCTTAAGCTAAAAAAAAAACATTTAAAACCTGCAGGATTATCTGAAAAATGCTCTGTCACAAAGCTGAAAACAGGTTTTTCTTTACTGATGAAAAGTTGACATTTTGTTTTTTTTATTTTATTTTGAGACAATTACAGCTTTAAACATAAAGATTTGCAGCTTTTCTTGATTTCATATAACAATCAATTCAATATTTTGAGTTTCCATGCAACCAAAACAAAGAAATCAGTCCGTTTACTTGTGATGGTCCTTCGTCTTTTTTGTAATTTTTTACACAAAATTCTAAATAAAATTTTAAAAAATGGTTATAATTGAGGCTTTTATCTTGTTGGACCTCAGCAAAACTTCATTGCAGTCGAATAAGTTTGTCAATCACCAACTTAACAAGCAATATGATTAATTAATTTAGGGCAGCGACTAGTGATTCCTTTTATTATCAATTAATCTACTAGTTATTTTCTCGATTAATCCCTTAATCGTTTATACCACAAAAAGTAAGAAAATAGTGAAAAGTGTTTCCTAAAACTCAAGGTGACATCTTTAAATGTGTTGTTTTGTCCAAAATCCAAATATATTCAGTTTACGATGATATGAAACAGAAAAGCCACAAATCCTCATATTTCAGAAACTGGAAATAGAAAATTTTTTTTTACATTTTTGCTTGAAAAATGACAATTAAATGATTATCAAAATAGATGCCGACTAAGTTTCTGTCAAATGACAAAATGACTGATTGTTTCAGCTCCACATTCATTTATTTATCAGCAATATTTCAAGCAACTGATGGTTAAAAGTTCACTCAAATTGACAAATTGATCTTTTTTTTTCTCTTAAGCAAGATAATTGTGAAGACAATTTGGAGGAAATGTTCACTATTTCAGCTGAAAAATGCAACTTTATCACCTTTTTTCAACATGTAAAGTGTCAGGATCACACACACACGTTTATACTTCTGTTCTTGTGAGGACCATCGTTGACATATTGCCCTCCCTAGCCCCATGCTAGTACACTAAACTGAACCTTAATCCAGTTCTGGCCTTGTCTAAAATCAAATCTTGATCCTCAAAACTGTCCTTTAACGGTTTGAAAGTGAGGAGCAGCCAAAATGTCTTCTCTTTCCAAAAATGTCCTCACTCCTAAGGTTTAAAACTCAAACTGGTCCTCACAAAGATAGATGCACAAGCACACATACACACACACACACACACACACACACACTGGCCCTCCCACAGGGAACAGATGTTCAGGTGATAGAGAGATGTAATCCAGGCAGCAGGTGACTCTCTGTCTTTGCGTACGTGCATCTATATATTTTTACACATGCATGTGCTGCAAACATACTGTACCTGCGTGTGTGTGTGTGTGTGTGTATGTGTTATACGTCATCATTACTGTCATGTTGACAGCAGGACACACACGTTGTGCTGAGAGGGGGGGGAGGGGGGGCGTCTGAGGAGCCTCAGGGTGCATCTGTGTGTCAGCGGTGGTGAGTTAATCGAGCCATTACTCTGATTAGACCCTCTGTCTCTCTTCTGCACAACCAGGGTGATGGTTAGCATTCAGTAGGAAAAATTAACATGATTTAGTGTCTGTGTGTGTGTTTGTGTGTGTTCGTACACGGAGCTGAGTGTGTGTCAGTGTCGGTGAGCTCTGACGTGTTGAGATCAAAAGAGGAAGTCTTCTTCGTGGGTTGGAAGAGGCCGGAGTGCTTCTTCACTTCTAATCCTGAAGGAAAAATCCACCTTGAAAGGGACATATCATGCTTTTTGTGATTTTCTGTTATTTATGTGCTGTTATAATGTCCAAAACTTGAGGTATGTAAAAATGTTCCCTGTAAGTCAAAAGCCAGGGCTTCGGCCTGCTCTGAACCCATCTGCAAAGCTACCTCTACTTCCTCCTTGTGATGATGTCAGATTGTTCGAACATACACACAAACAGCTGTCTGTTCTCTAGCCTTTGCTGCTAAGGTTGTTGGCATTGTTCACTCTCATATTTCAGATCAGATTCAGGCTCCAATGTACAGATTTTGAGTAAAGAACAAGAAAAAAGTGAAATCCTACTGCTATTGTTTGTTGACGACTGTAGAGCACTTTGAAGGGGATTAGAAAGGTACTACTGGAATTTTATTAATAAGCAACTGACACTGTCAATAAATGTTTTGCAGAATCATAAATGGTTAATTATATTATGCATGAGTTTCTTTTATTCTTATAATGTCGTCAGTCTCCAGACTCACAAGGCAACGATACACCAGTAAGTAAACAGTGTCTTGATGTGCATTTTATCAAAGTATTATATGTACTGATTTCTTATCTTCCACTATTTCTTGCTCTCCACTATCCAAGAAGCAAATAAAATTTCTGGAGAAAGGCCCACCCACTTCCTTTAAAAAAGAAAAAAAAAAAAAAAAAACAACATCAGCAGCATCTTCAGTCAACAGAGCCTCTACAGCGGCTGTCAGCTCTATTGTGTCTGTGATTTGTCATCTTCTCTTTCCCTTCAGGACACTTGGCCGGGGGACAGCGGCCTTTGTGTCGTCCTGGTGTTGAGCCCTGGTGAAAAGGCAACAGAGACGAGGCAATGAGCTAAGTGATATTTAGCTCTTTGCCTGCCTGAAAACGACACACACACACACACACACTACCCAGAACCATACAAACACAGGAGATGCAAAATGCATCTACGCACACAGATAGAGGCATAAAACCAAAAAACATACAACGTCATGTCACCCTGCAGCCGTCTGCGCTGGCCCCCCGAACCTCCTCCAACACACACACATGCTCCGTCAGCCTGGAGTTGACGTTGACAGGCCGCTCTTTTGTCCATCATTCACCCACAGACGAGAGCACAAACAAGAGGGAGAGAGAGAGAGAGAGAGAGAGAGGGAGAGATAAAAGCCCTCCCCCCTGCCCGCCGTAATCCAATTACAGGCCTGCAAATTTGATTGGCGCCCCAGGAGTGTGCCTTCAGCTGTCCGTCATTAGCGACTAGAGAACAGGGGGGCTCGCTGAGGGTGCTGTTAGGATGTGTGTGTGTGTGTGTGTGTGTGTGAGACAGAGCAGGACTCACACTTTATCTCTTTTGGCTCAAAGACGTCTCCTCTGTCTTCATGTGCCAATGTCCGATGTATACCTCCCATTAGAGGCCATTAGAAAAAAATGAAGCACGCTGAAAAATGCCTTTATTTAACATTTGTCAGATCATCAAATGTGCTGCGGATTCCTCCGCCAGGCCTCCTGCTCAGATGATCACATCGGGAGTGAATAAAGGCTAAAAAATCACGACATGAAAATGAAATAAACACTCTCTGTTGTTTGTCTGATAAATATTAAATATCTCGTTCGTCTGGCCGGCTCAGGATCACAGACGTTTAAGAGGAAAATAAGAGCGGAAATGTCAGAGATCTGGATACTGATTGGCTGAGTGGGTCTAGTTGGGACTCTGTAATAAGTGTCTGTTACACATCTGAGGCCAAACAGAGACTCTAATATCCTATAAACACGTATTTACTTTTATTTACTGGATGCTCAGAATCACTGTGTGAGTGTGTTTGTGTGCTGTTTACTTTCCTTCTTGTTGCAGGTTTATGAGCATGAAATTGGACTATAATAGGCTGCAACTAACGAGTCTATCAGTTATTTATTCTTGATTAATAATCTATTGAAAAATGATGGAAAAAAGGCCTCAAATTACTTATTTTGTCCAATGAACAGTCCAAAACCCCAAATACATTCAATTCACAATGATATAAAATAGAGAAAACAGCTGATGTTTGAGAAGCTGGAACGAGTGATGTTGATGATTGATGATCAAAATTTTCAATTTAATTGAAGAGTAATTAAATCAAGGCAGACTCAGTTACGTTACCTTTGTAATGTATGTTTCTTGTTTGTTTTTTCTTCTTTTAACATCTGTATGGTGGCAGTATGGGGTCGTAATTGTCCCCTTTATTACTTTGTGAAATGTCAATTTTTATGTTATCTGTCGTTTTGCAGTAATTGATAATAAAGAAAAAAGAAAGAAAATAAGTTTCCTGGCAAATCAGGAAATGTCAGCTGTACTATTAATTGAAGTGTTTTGATCTGTTTTGCTTCTTCTATCACTATTACTACGACATAAAGGAAAACTAGTTTATTACAGTTGTATTATCACAGTTTATTATCGATTACAGTTTATAAAGCTTATTTGGGTTTTATTTTCATAGCACCGGTCATTGATCAGGTTATGATAACTAGAGATGTGCAGAGAGCTCAGTATTTGTATTTGTATCTGTATTTGTTGAAGCAGCAAAATTATTTGTATTTGTATTTGAATAAAAGTGGAAATAGGCATAACAATCCTGTTTTTGTTTTCATTACACTACTAATTTTAGGATATCAAAATGTTAAAATAAGTGTTCTTCAATAGACTATTTTGCGATGGAGGGTTCCCACACCGGGTCTCCCAGACCACAGACGACTGCACGCTGTTATTTGACATGTCTTTTTTCCCCTGAAAACAAATCATTTTTTGGAATATTTGTACAAAATAAATATTAGTAAAAACCTGCTATTTGTGCAAACACCGTATTTGGATTCAGCTGTGCACAACAGTGTTGTGCTCAATATTGAAACCAAACTAAATCCAAGCGATCCATAGTGAGGATGTATGTTGGACGAGAGAACGGCATGAGGATGAAATCCATCAAATTGAGAGTACAAATTACTAAATTGAGAGCACAAATGAGTTTTTTTTCTCCATGACCCTTACAGGGCTCCGTAGTTTTCCGACATGTTGTTAACTAAGTAATTAATTGATTAATCAAGAAATAAATGTCAGATTAGTCCATAATAACAAATAGCCCTGTTCATAACAGACACTTTCAAATAGTTTAGATATTATGTATTTACTATTATATATATTATTGTGGACTTGTTTGAAGTCTTATCTGATAGCTGGTGTTATTTGCCCTAATAGACTCCATTATAAAGCTGGATCAGTATCATGGCTGATAGGAATGATTGCAGAAACATACAAAACAAGAATTTGTATTTAAAGATCAGCTTGAAAGTAAATCCAGTTGTTTGTTGAGCGTCAACGTGAGCAGTATGTGTTTGGTTTCTCTGTGGATGCCAGCGAGACGCCAGACGTATCAGCACAGAGCTTTGTATCTGCCGAAGGAAGATCAGTGAGGAAGTCACAGACATGCCCCGGGTCTTATCTTTTATTGGCTGGCTCCTCGGAGGTTTATCTTTTATTGGCTGGCTGCTCCGTCAAGCTTATCTTTATTGGCTGGCTCCTCCTGAGGACAGCCTGTGAGCCAGGACTGAGGTGGAGGTGGAGGTGGAGGGGAGGAGGGGCGAGGGGAGGGGGGGGGGGTACTGCCAAGATGACTGGGACCGACACAGATAGCTTTATCACCAGTGTGGGAAAAAAACACAGCCCTGTTTCCACCTTCAGGGCAGACAGACAGACAGACAGGCAGACAGTCTCTCTTTTTCCCCCTCCTCTCCTCCCTCCTCCATCCTACTTCCCTCTCCTTCAGCCTGTCATTGTTTTGACCTCACAACCAATTTTACATCTCGTGTTATTTTAGGCGTTTTGGCTCTGATGCCGCGTTCACAGATGGATGAGAAGTGTCGGAAAGATTCTCACGTTGAAGGCTGTATGATCACTGAGTTGGTCGTACGAGGGTTTAAAATGCAGTTCATAGACAAAATCACAGTATATCCATTAAATTTGATTTTAATTATATTGAACGTTGGACTTTGGCTGATGTGAGGCGTTCATGTTTACTTGGTTTTCAGGCACTTCAGGATTATAAGGTGCCATATCAGATATGTCAGAGCTTTCAGAAAAATTCCAGTTTCCCCAGTTTTCAGAGGTTGACATTAATGCTATTTTTAAGTCAGAAACTTGTAATTACGGTAACTCTGATATAAAATGAAGGTGGTATTAGATTCAGAGGGATTAAGATATGAAAAAGTAAACCAAACCTTTACTTATGAATAAACTTCAGGTCTTTTGAGGCCATTTCTTGAACCACCTGCAAAACACATTTTTTCCACACAGCTGCATCATTTCCTGGTTCTGAATCCTAGTTTGTCAGAACTTTTAAAGTATTTGTAGAGCTGCAACAGTTAGTTAATTAATCGATTAGTTAATTGACAGAAAATTGATTGAATTTATTTTATCGTTTTGAGTCCATTTTTAATATCCAAGCTTTTAAAATGTGTGTATTTTCTGGTTTCTTTAATCTTCTATGACAGTAAACTGAACATATTTTGGTTTTGACATTTGACATTTTTAACCTTTTTATAGACCAAACAACTAATTGACAAAATAATCAATGGATGAATTGATGAAAATAATTGTTAGTTGCATAAGTTGCCCTAAATATTTATATTATCTTGAATTTAGTGTATTGTATTTTATTACTTGTAGTGTATTATCAGTGTTGTTTTGCAGACAATAAAGTAAAATGAAAAATATCCAAAACAGGTTTTTCTTCATATTTTGACTAAACTTTCAGTTATTGCTATCAGAATTTTCCTTTATATTACTTTTCACTTTCTTTTTATTATAAATTTGTACTGGTTCATTTTGTTTCTTGGACCAACCACAGACACTGACACTCTGATGTGCTGCTTTCAATCAGCAGCCTCCTTGCTGCTCATCACATGTGGCATCACTGTCCTCGGTGCATGTGTTTGTGTGTGTGTGTGTGAGTGTGTGTGTGTGTGTGTGTGTGTGTGTGTGTGTGTGTGAGTGTGAGACAGAATAAGACGCTGTTCTCAACACTTGTTTCCTGGAGTCTGGCCTATCAGTGAGATAAACAGCAGATCTGCTTCGGCAGGTCTGTCACAGGAACTGCTGTTCACAGGCGTTACAGTTTTATCATCCAGAGGAAAGCTGATAACTGAACTCTGCAGACCCCGACTGAGTGTTAACAATAATTAGTATTTTAAGAGCTGCACTCCAACAGGAGAAGTCTCAGACAGAGACACCTGCTCTTATAAAACATTACAAAAAAAATAACTGAAGTTCCAAGTTTCAACACATTTACCGAGTTTCACAAAAGCAATTTGTGATCAATGCTTGCATACAGATCGCAAACGGTGGCAGTGTTACGCTTTCACAAGTATGGGTTGCAATTATGTCACTTGTTGAACACTAGAGGAAATGATCTCATGTTGCAAATCTGGACTTTTATTTTTTTAAATTAGAACTGACTAATGTGATGAAGATGTGAAGATGAAGAGGTGATTGGGTCTGGTGCAATGTGATGAAACATGATGCAGTGTGATGCAGTGATGTGAAGTGACATAGTGTGATATTGTGTAACATAACGCAACACTGTGACATTGGCATGACATGGTTTGGTCTATGTAAGGTGTGATGTGACCACGGATGTATTAAGGAGAACTGGGTATGGCGTTCAAAGATGGCGCCCATTCATTCCTATGAAAGTTGCTCAGTAGCACATGAAGCAAAAGAAAAGTCTGCCATGTTTCAGGCTTCTTACACTTCCATGTTTTGGGGCCCATAGAGCATCCAAGACTTCCGCTGGCCGGGCTAGTTGACTTCTGGTGGCTCCTCGCTCACATGAATGAGATAAAATAATCATGCAGCTCTTTCCAAATCCTCTTGAACCAAATGGATCAAATTCTGACCATAAAAAGACCAATTTTGCAGGGGTTGTGATGCTCAGAAAGATGCATTCACCATTTTACAGCAACTCCTTACCCAATGAGTGTATATAGGGAAAAATGCTTTTTGGGCCAGTGTGCATCACGGGATGGACCTGGAGGTTGTAATTACACAGTGGCCACTACGGAAAATGGCTTCACACCCTGGCGCCGTTCCTGGGGGCTTGGATGTGACAAGACGTGACATAACATTGTGACGGAACATGAGGCGATGTGATATGAAGTGATATAATGTCATATGATGTAATGTAACATCATTATAAAATAGAGGGGGGTGTCAGAACAAGCGATCCAAACAAAATTGAATTTCATGTGTTTTCTCAGGAAACATTTCAAGTTTATCACACAAAATAAGTTCCACATTTACAGTTTGACTTGACTAGTAAAGAATAAAGTAGAAAAGAATATAGAAGTAAACCTGGTACAACTTGACTTGAACAGAGACTTGAGGAGGGGGCTGACATCCTCCTCTTTTCCCCCCGAACTCAGGGTCCCTGGTCCCCCTTATCAGCCCCCCCACCACCCACCACCCACCACTTCCAGTCCCACCACGGCTCCACCACCTCCCGGCCAAAAACACCCATGTCCTCCATGTCTCTGACGATGCTGATAAGTGTGTGTGTGTGTGTGTGTGTGTGTTTACTGTGTGTGTTTGCATGATTGTGTCCTGCGGTGGCCCCTGTCTGTCTCTTTGCCTTGGATGACATCACTGGACCAAAAGGGGAAGTGTGTGTGTGTGTGTGTCTGGAGATGGAGGGTTGTCTTAAGGTTGCTGTGGCAACAGCATCCATCCCGTGGGAGGGACAGCTGGAGGCTTATCACTCTGAAAAGCTTTTAAAACAAAAAAAATAATAAAGGGGGTAGAGGCTGTAGGAAGCAGAGCCTGATGGGTAAATAAGTTAACCGAGCTCCATCTCCGCCATTTAAGACCAGTTCCCGTATTCGCTGGTTATTAACCGAATACTGCGTGAGTGGTGTCTTTGTGTATTTGTGAGGTTGAGTTTAAAACACTTGTGCTCCGACTCTCAGCTCTTTTAAATCAAGGCTGAAGACTTTTCTGTTTGCCTTTTATTAAATGAAATATGGGACTATTTGCTCTTATCTGGTAATGCACTGTGGCTGCACTGTAATTGTTATTCTCCTGTTTAACCTGTTTTATTCTACTTTACCTTATTTTATCTTAAATTTTATTTCACTGCTTTTAAATTCTATTTTTATGTCTTTTTTTACTGTATTTTTATATTGCACTGTTTTTTTAATGCCTTCTATGTTTTATGTAAAGCACTTGCCTCGTTGTTGAAAGGTGCTATAGAAATAAACTTGCCTTGACTCGTCTTACGCTCACAACAACTGAAGGTTCAGTCAGACCGGATTTCACTTGACAAAAATTACATCCATGATGTGATGAAAAACACGCAGGACAGGAAATAGCGTGGGCAGAGTTGTTGGCACAAACTGCATGAACTGAAAGCAGCAGCACTTTACAAAGTTTTAAATTAGACACAGTCTTACTGATTGGTAATAGTTATTAACCTATGAGCAATATTTTTGTAATTGAATGAGCGGTCAATCCCACCATCTCTATTAAACTGACTGGACATTGAGGAGATTTCATGAGTCAAAGTTCAATCGTACTCAACTCTGTGTGAAGCGAAAGAGGCAGCGGATACGTCTCACCTTGTTCCACGAATGGAGAGTGAAATCAGGTCTTGGAGATGTCAGTCTGTGCATGAACACACAGTCCTGAGAGGAGGTCTAATCATGCAGGTACATTTAGTGAAAACACCTGAAAATAAAAACACACACACAAAGACACCTTCCTTTTTTGTCAGAATGAGAGAGTTGGATTTGGGTTTATCAATTTACATGCACCGCTCCATGTGACAGTTTGATGTTTTCTGACGATGCAACAACTATGCAATTAACTTGGAACTTTACGCTATCAGCATATGATAATGTTTTATTATTTTTGTTTAAACCAACACAACCTGATGGTGGCATGTGTCGGCCTGCAACTGTGTTATGAACAACATTGTACCACACAATTTTCCAGCATCTATTTTGAGTTGTGACGCTCCTTTTTTTTCCACAATCACAATGGATGATGGGAAACTCATTGTGGAGGAATTAAAATATTTGGACCTGATGTCATTTTATTCTGGGTGTGTTTTAATTTCCTTACAAACTATTTATTAATGTTTTATGGTTTTAAGTTTGTGTTTAAAAGACATGAACTCACTTTTATAACACATTTGAAACAACAAAATGTTAAATAAAAACTAATTACACACAGTTTTTAGGATTTTCTTCTCAGTTCTCAAAAGTAATCCGAGTACTTCTCCCTCCCTCGACTACAACCATAGAAATCATCTGTAATGCGTTCTCCGCGTCGCCTCGTGTCTCTTATCCAGCCCGTTAATGAAATCAAGACTGACAGTGTGCCATGACATTCTGCAGCTCTGTCGCCTCATTGGCCGATAAAAAGGAAGTCATTTATGTGGTGAGTTTTTATGAGAAGATCTGCGTTAAAGTTCAGAGCTCTGATTTCAGCGTTGTGGTTCAGTAGAAACGCAAACAAAAACAAACGACAACACAAAGGTTAAAAACACACAGATATCTACAGACACACAGTCTGTTGAAAACACACACTTCATCCAGACGTTCTTCTTTATTTCTCAGCTGCTGGGCTGCATCTTGACACACTAACCATGTAGAAATATGGGACGAGCAAAGCACTGTCAACACCATCCCAGTCATCCCAGTATGGACCAGAGAACTGCCATCCCCACCCTGCACACACACAACAAAATGATTTGTTTTTTGTAAGCGAAAATGACCAAAATTGACTGGTTCCTGCTTCTCAAATGTTCAAGTTTTTATTTGTCAGGTACATATTTTACAGGACAACGGCTGTGAAATGTTTTCCTGCTGTCAAACAAAACGACTAATCTAGTAATCAAAATCATATTCTGTAGATTAATCAATAATTAAAATAATCGTTAGTTGCAGCCCTAGTATACACACAGTTGCAGACATTGACAGATTTATATTAAATGCTCGGTAACTAATAATTAAATATACACACTTCCTGCATCAAACACACACTGACACACACTTGTAACAACACACACACACACACACACACACACACACACACACACAAAGAGTGATCCAGACCTGCCCAGTCCTACCCTCCTCCCTGGGAAAGGGTGAGAGGACAGCGGGCCGTCACTGTTAGCGTTACATACCACTCAGAGCGTGCTCAGATAAGACAAGCAGAGGAGCCGAGTCCCTCAAAAGACCACAAGCAGATCCTCACTGAGCTTTAACTCATGTGGTTTGTTGTATTGAATTATGTATTTATTTTGTTTGCCTTACTATACATGAGACAAACTTGAGCCAAAACCTAAATAATGTCACCTGGTTAATGTAGTTCATGACGTGACACAGAGAATATCTATATAATAAAGGTTTTTGATTATGAAACGGTCGAGGATTCAGAGATTGTAAACAACTCTGTGCTTCCATTTCCACAGGAATCAAAAGGAGCATGTTCGTCACTCACACTGTGTCAGATGACGTTTGAATAAAGTTAGGCCTTTCTCAACTTTCCCCTGTAGTGTAGCTGGAAGCTTTTTGAATCTCTCTAGCTCAGCGGGGGGCATTGGGCTGCAAAGCCTGGTCAGTGAATAGCAGTCATCACTGTCCCTGCTTTTGAGTCCGTATATGTATTTATTGTTTCAACGGTGACTTGTAACAGTTTTGAAAGGCAGACAAATGATGTCATCTTGCCGATAGAGGCATCAGATCAGAAAATGCTTATATGTGTTATTCTGGAGGGCAATTACAAACAATGTAAAAATGAAATTGATGGTTAATTATGATACCGAAAGTACTTAAACTTAACCAAACTTAAACACTAAACCTTACATCAATATGCTAATCAAAAATGCAAACCTGTATTAACAGATTTTTGTCCACTTGTTTATGTTCGATTATCATTCATTTGGAGTCGTGTTTCTGTCCACCTGGTGAATGTAAGTCCAATATTCACTCTCTTTTAGCTCTGTTTTTGCTCTCCACCAACTCCTGAGGGAAATATCTGGTTCTTCAGCTGTTAAATGTTCCACCATGTTCACCAGCTAGTTGCTAACTGTGTCTGTTTGCCGTTCGGTGCTGAGCAGGTAGTGTACAGCTGCCTGCTGCAGTCAAAAACACTATGAGAGCCCTGAGAGTGAAGCGAAACAGTAAAGTCACAGCCAGACAGCTAAACAATGAGCTGAAACTCACAATAAAGCTGTGTGTGTGTTTTAAAGGTTAAAACATGTTTTATTTACTATTTTTCTTTAACTCAACTAACAACATTATTTTGGCCTCCGGAGCAGCTCTCGCTCGGTAAACCACATTCTACAGGGAACTAATTCTTCAGGGCTAATACAGGAGTGGAGGTGTGGGACAGTACAAGGACCAGACTGATATCCTGATAAAGGAACGGAGAGTTGTTGTGTTCACGTGTTCACTAATTTAAGACGTTCACTAACTGTGGCTCACTAATGGGCTGTAGAGCTACTATTAGGGTCTGTGAGATAGTTTATCTCTGAGCTGACAGAACACACTGACCTGAGACAGACACTGATACACACACACACACACATTTGTTTTCCACTTACACACATATTTGTACCAATACTACAGAAATGAATATATAGACATAATATTTTAATGTATAAACATCTTTTCCATGGATTCATTTATTCTCTCCCAGTGTTCATTTTGGCACCTGATTTTGATTTAGTTTTAGTCTTCTGACAAAAATGTACACTGATTTAAGCCAGAAAAACTAAAGATACCTCAGTCTAGTTTACGTTATGCAATTTTTATGTCTTCTACGCATTTTGAAGCTACAGCTGTCATCATTTTTGTTGTGTACAGTTGCCGTGGTTACCTCTATCGTGAGGTTAGTGTAAAAGGCGCTGTCTACTTGTTGACACAGTAAATCCAGTTTTCATTTCCAAATTCTGTCTGTCTGAACAGAACCGCTCACTCTCTGTCACAGCTACCTGTGATCTCCACTGCAGATCAGCTGATCATTCAGAAGCTGCAGACACTCACCTGTTCACTAAAATACAGTTCACTGTCAGGGTTTAGCTTGAGGGGAGAAGCTGCAATGTTGGATAACGTAGTGAACATCTAGAGGAAGATTTACATGGTTGACTGCCGACATTCATCCTGGAATTTACTCGTTACAACAGGAGATGTAGCTGACTGAAAGTAACATTAAAGTTGCTTCACATCCACAGCGCTTGATAATGTTACGTTAGCTTAGCTTTTTACAGATGTGGCTTTGCTGTCTGCATGTTTTCTTACCTTGTCCAGCTTGTTGCTGCTGCTTCTTGTCTAATTATCAGTGGATTGCAGAAGAATTTAGTGCATGCATCTGTAATATTGAAGAAGCGTCAACATCATTGTCATTACTGACAGAAAGAATGTTATTGAATGCAAGATGCTTCTATTAACGGTAGTGCAACAGGTCAAGCGGCTAACGCTAATCAACCTCTGAACATGATATATTTTGGGGGAGGTTTTACTAATCAGGAGCTACAGTGTGTTATCGTTTAGTTATTATTCATTGACCGAAAATGTGATACCTCTCCTCACAGTTATCATTTTCAAGGGTTGCTTTTTAATTAGTTGTAGTCTACTTTTTGTCATGAAGAAGGTTAATCAACCTTTGCAGGGTTTGAAATTCTTCAACTCTGTCATCTCTAAGCTTTTATTTTCCAATATCATGATGAAGACTCGTCATGCTTTATCTTTTGTCGTCTTTACATAAACCACAGTACAGTATATATTCAATATCGACTGCCGTACTGTAACATAACATGTGATAACTGTGTGCTGGTTAACGTAGCCGATTAAATACTTTCCCTACAGAAAACAGCTAACAAGAAAGAAATCTTAGACTGAATAATTGGATGGTAACAAAGTGGTCTTTCAGTCTGAATATCAGAATCTTAAATCTCGGCGTCTCTGGTGATCCAGCGGTGTGGAGCTCTGAGGGTTTATCAGAGTCCAGTGTGCTGTTCAGGGGGGGTCAGCAGGTCACAGTGGGGGGCCTGAGGGTTCAGGGACAGGCTGTCTGTGAGCTAATCCTAAAGCACACACACACTCTTATCCTGACCCCCTCTACCACAACACAACTTTATAGACTGGAGAAGAAAGTAGAGCGTGTGTTTATATGTTACTGTCTCGATGTTTGTATAAATCTGTCTGTGGTGTCTGTGCATGTGTTTGTCACATCTGAGCTCTAAAGCACATACCCGACTGTGTCCGTCATCCATCGTCATACCAGCGGCCAGACCGCAGGCTGCTACTGCTGAGCGGCAACAGACAAGGGAGGGACGGCAGGGGTCAAAGGTCGCAGAGAAACAGAAGTCCCCAGTCACATCTATCTATCATCACTCCGTCATTCTGCACCTCCTTTTTCTGAGCAGACCAGAGGGACTGTCTGCAAAGTAATGACAGAGCTATCAACACTTCATTTCTGTCGATTTGTTTATCGTTTTTATTTTATACAACCTCATCAAGGAAAAATTCATCCATTTCTTCGACCTAAATGAGAAAGTGGGGCTTCAGAGGAGACAAAAGTGGAGCTCTATGACAGAGGAATAACATGTATATGGCTACACAGACAATGTTTGTTTGTTTTCGGGGGTCATTCATCACAAGACTTTGACCCGACACTCAACATTGAAACACAACCGCTGTTCTGTTGCTCAAATTCTGACCCCACATGCAGATATTTGTGTCTGAACAACCCTGTCTCCTAGAAATTACGTTCATATTCTACTAAATTGCAGCAGCAAATATGTTTTATCAGAGTAACGTAACATAACGAGAAAATGTTGTTAATTAATGTTTTTGGCAAGTTGCAAAAATGTTTATACTCGACATATGAGTAAAAGGTTGAGTGACAACGTAGCTCTTTTTTTCCCACCAAAATATCTGATCTTACAGCACATTATCCGTTAATAGTAACTACAACATGTTATGGTTAGAGAAAGATCATGGTATCGGTTTAAAGGACCTGTGTGTAAGATTTAGCGGCATCTAGCTGTGAGGTTGCAGATTGCAACGAACTGAATACAATTCCCCCTCCCCTCCGTCTCCCCTCCCTCTGCAAAAACTTGAAAGGCCCTCTCTACAGCCAGTGTTTTGTTTGTCTGTTCTGGGCTACTGTAGAAACATGGCGGTGCAACATGGTGGGCTCCGTGGAAGAGGACCTGCTCTCTATGTAGATATAAAGAGCTCATTCTAAGGTAACAAAAACATTCTTATTTGCAGGTGATTTTACACTATTTAAAACATACTTATGAATATTATATTCCATTTATGCGAAGTCGGTTCCACCACTAAATTCTACACACTGCACCTTTAATCAAGAAAAAAGTCTGCAGTGACTTGAAGCACAAAGTGTTTCGATCTTTCTCTTAACCAAAATGCTTTTGTTGTCTAAACGTAACCACATGCGAGACACAGGATGTGCCAGAGCCCGACCTCCTCCCTCTGACTTCTGTGCAATATAAAAATGTAATGCTTCATTCATTAGACAAAACATAACATGAACACAATCCGTTTGCCAATGCAACATAATTCAGGGAAAACAATTCAGTAGTATATGAATGTAATTTCTAGGAGACAGAGTTGGTCTGAAGCACACCGAAAAACTGAGAGTCAAAGCCGTCAACTGTGACTGAATTCACTCCAATTCAAAAAGCAAAACAGGTTTTTCCTTTAGGAGAGCTGTGGCTAGTTAGCTGCAACGCTACAACACAACAAAGAAGAAAAAAATCAACTCTGTTTTCCCAGCAACACAAAGTCAAAGCCTTGCATTCATCCGGGGAAGCAAATGTAGCAATTTAAAGGCATAATTTAATAATTTGCAGCAATTATTTATCAAAAGATCCAACCTCTTATGCTTACTGGACTGTGTATGTTTGAAAGAGAAACTAGAGAAATCAATCGTGCATGTTTTAAAATGTGATAAAACATGATTTTTATGTAAGTGATTGATTTTCATTCCTCAGCTCGGAGAAACGTCGGATGTATCAGCTGACAAAGTGGACACCATTTTTATTTGTGTCGGGAGTTGGGATGTGTGACAGTGTGTATGTGTTATCAGACAGACGGAGTTAGAGTATGTGTGGTGTGTGTGTGTGTATGTGTGTGTGTGCGTGCAGATGGGTGACCATTCAGAGGTGCGACTGTGTTCAGTCATCCGTAGATTTTAGCAGCAGCAGCGTGCGTCCACTGGGCATCGCTCGGTTCTTAGCAGTTAGTGTGTTTCTCTGGGGGGTCGGAGACAAAGTGTGTGTGTACATGCATGTACAGTACAGATTATGCACATGCGTATCCCACTGGACTGTGAGGATTTTTATCACTTCATCAGCTTGTTGGTAGACACGTCTGTCTCTTCTAATTGAGTTATTGAAGGTGGGTTTTTTCCATCCACCTGTTTTTATTCATATTTCCAATTTGTGCTTAAAAAGTCTGAGCAGAAAAAGCCAAAAATCCTGAAAAAAAACTCTCAAAATATCACAAAAAACCTTTTTATGCTTAATGGCTGAGGTAGAAATTGGCATAATGATGAAAGAAAAATGCAACAAAGTGAAATGGAAACAGTTTTAGCGATTAAATCATGACGTACATGAAGCATGTGACTTAAGTGTCCACTTTCGTTTCCACTCCACCTAAGAGACAAAAACATCTGTGTGGATCAATGAGGAGACTGTAACACTCCTTAAATTACCGTAATACGTGAGACAAACAGAAATGTCATATTTCCATCATTTTTTTTCTACATTTCTACAAAGTTTTTCACTGAAGTTTGAAGGAGGAAAGATTTTCTCTTCTTCACCTTAAATCTGAGTTTAAAGAACAGGTTCACAAGTCTTTCTTAAAGCAATAGTCGGACACCCAAATGAACACTGAAATAGGTTTTTCTTGCTGTAATCATTCCTCCTGTTCATACTGACCATTAGCAGATCCCTTCATAATGCATTTCCTTCTGTGCAAAAATGTATTAAAAAGTTTATCTGAAGCTAATATGAAGCTTCAGTCGTCCAAATGAGTCAAATCAAGTAGATATCTTTCAACATTACAGTCTTTTTAGTGCCAAAGTCTCTGTTTTTGTTACTTTACTTCCACCGCAGCTCAACACTGTCTGAGGAAACACAAAGAGGGAATTTGATGCTAAAAAGACTGTAAATTTGGGAGATATCAATTTGTTCATATGGACACGTGACTGTTGTTTTAAGACACACTTGTTTAAATGAGCATGATTTGTGACAGTTTGGAGCAAATTGTGCTCCAGTGTACGACTTACACAAGTGTGATGTGGAAACATGAATGAGACAGAAGGATTAGATGTCATTTTAAGAATTTCTAACAAGGTAATTTAATTTTTTTTGCAGATACTGTATTTATAAAGAGAGAGTCTTAAAATATACACACACAATATACATTGTTCGTCATTGCATTTCTGTCTGTATATGTGTTTTTGTGTACTTGCACACACACACACACACACACACACAGGCTGACGTCCAATCTCTTGGGGTTGCAGCAGTTCTTAGCAGCTGCTTGGTGTTTATGTGACACCTTTTCAGGAGTGCTAATGCTGGAGAGGCGTTTAACAGCCAAACAGGCCGACGAGCCCTCTGCTCCTCCCTGCTGCCAGGAAACAGTAATGGATGGTTGGATGGCGACCGAGGGAGGAGGGAGACGAGAGGAGAGGAAGGGGTGAGGAGCAGTGAAGAAGAAGGGCGAGGGAAGATGTTGTTAGGAGGGGGGGGGGGGGGGGGGGGGTGATTCTTATCCCGATCCCATGGCGGCTCCCCCGCTGCGCTGGATGAAAGCTCCCCGACCAGCCGTCGTCGCGGTAACTAATTTGCTGAGATTTTCTGCTCGACTGGAGGCACGAGGAAGAGGCCCCCGTCGCCCCCCACCCGACCATCAACTTCCCCTCATCCCTCCCTCAACACTCTCAATCTTTACATCTCTGCTCCCCGGCCTCTTTACAAATCTTTTTCAGCTTTAAAACGTCTTCAACTTCCAAAAACATCTTAATTGTCGTCGCGATTATACCTTTTTTAGCAAAATTTACAAAGATAAGTATCGGTTTTGCATCGCTCTATCATACTGTAGCAAGTATAAACAGTTCATGAAGCTAACCTCTTGCCACGTTGACATCAGATTTACTGTAAACATGAGCATGAACATGTCGGCCTCCTGGTGCTAATTAGAGGTAAAAGAGTTTGATAGGGCTCTGATATTTACCACATGGTATCACAGGTTTTAGTTTTGCATTCTTTCTCTCTTTCTTTTTTGATGAATTCATATTCCTGTTAGTTTTTCTTTGTCAGAATCCAGAGTTTTATTCTTACAAACATTAAACAAGTCTTAGAGGAGAGCCCAGTCATCATAAAACTATCCCATTTTTTGATTTTCATTTAGGAAATGGTTTTATCAGTATAATTAGGCAAACCCAAAAACAGTTAGAATAATGAAAAATGTACAAAAGAAATCATAAAAGTAAATACAGGTCCTACATAATGTTATATTAAATGTTAAAAGTTTTCAATCATATGAACAGATGTTACACAACGTGTTTTATTACAGAACTTAGAATAAATAAATAGAATAAATGTTGGAATAAGAAAAAAGTTTGTCAGTCTACTCTGATGAAAGCAGGAGCCGATGTGCTGAACTGTTCGTCAGTGGAAACCACCTAAATGAAACAAATAGAGGCTCAAATCTTCACAACCCAACCAAAAGAATTTGTTTCTCAGATTGCTTATCAGTAAATTCAATTTTAAGTACAGTAACTATCTCAACACAGTCATAATACTGGATTTCTTACTTTCTCTCTGATCTGAGCGTTGCAGAAACAAACTAGTTTATCTTAACCTTTTCTGCGGAAAATAAAACCCCTTTTGGCCCACAAAAAAGTGATTGCAGTATTATTTCTTTTCCAGAAGCAAAATCAAAAGCCGTGTTGGAGAAAACAATCTCACCCCAAGGTCGTTCTGGAGCCTATAATCATATCACATGGTCTTCATCAACAGATGCAGTTTGCCCAGTTTACATGGGTTTGCAGATGTTCAAATTTAAGGATTTCTCGTTGATGTTGGCTTAAAAGTTGAAGTTCAAAGTTCATGACTGACCTTGGAAATGGCAGTTGAGGGAAGGAATCTCACCGCAAGGTCCGTTGAGATCTACTGGCTCTGTC
This sequence comes from Thunnus maccoyii, assembly GCF_910596095.1. Classification (NCBI taxonomy): domain Eukaryota; kingdom Metazoa; phylum Chordata; class Actinopteri; order Scombriformes; family Scombridae; genus Thunnus; species Thunnus maccoyii. Next base: position 5,996,507 of record NC_056542.1, read on the forward strand.
AAGTGTCTGAAAAATATAATTTCCAACCTCAACTTTAAGAAAAAAAATAAACATACAGTAACTCATTCTGTTTCTTTCTCTGAGCCACGTCGTCTTGCTAATATTCCCTAATCACGGCTGTGGCACCCTATAGGGTTCAAATGGGGTCATTGGCAAAAAGCCATAATCCTCTTCTTGAACTCTAACCCGAGACGGCCATTTTAATGGGGTCAAATACTGGAAGCGGATCATATCACATCCTGACCAGCGCCACAAAGACAGACTCTGACGTATCGGCGGCTGGACGTAAGAGGACGGAGGTTTTTTTTTATGCCTTTTACACTTTGGGAATTCAGCCATTATGTACCTGGAGCGGATAAACATGAGGATTAAATGCAGGAGGATCAATAATATTGATGGGAGAACAACAGGAGAGGTGATCACTCTATACGTCGGCCTACTGAATGAAAATCTCAAAGGAGGCAACACCTGCATGCAGATTATAAAATGCATGGGAACGATGTGAAAACCGCTAAAATAGCACTATGTGGCTCACAATGTCGGGTTTGTATGTGCACGAGTCTTTACTGTGTGTGTGTAACCGTGTGTGTGTGTGCATTATGGTGTAACTAAGCGCAGATAATTCCACGCAATAACAACACTTGGACAACAATAGACCTTTTCTTGGGGCTGTTTGGCTCTCCTCCAGTTTCCTCTGTGTTATTTTAGCACTGATGCTAATCCCACTTCTAGCAAGAGCCAAGAGGAACACAGGCCATGAGACTGCAAGATTACGGCTTATAGATCGTTTCTCTATCCCGCACGTAGTCCATATGAGTATGTGTGAGAGAGTCGAAGAAAGTGGGTTTTTGATTTTGACATTTCTGTATTTGACTTATATATGAAAACAGTGCTTGAACCAGTTTAGCTCTCAATTTTCTAAAATCTTTAACCTGTCTTGGTCTTGATTTGTGGCGTCACAGGTGTCTTATTTTGTCTGATTAACCTCTTCTGAGGGCCTGGTGGGCATGAGCAGACTGCGATCGATTGACATCTGTCTCACTCACCTGTGGAAGCGGGACAACTTACACCTGTATCAAGGTCAATCAATTAATTTCAATCACAGCCATCAGCATATTTATTTGAAGGGACAAAGTATACCTGCGACAGTCTTTCTCCTCAAGTTCAACTTTGGTGAACTTCGACAAATGAAAATGTTTAGAGACGAGACGAAAAAGGAGAGACACTGGTGTGAAATGACAGAAAGAACTGGAGTCTCTGGAAAGGGAGATTCTGAGCAATTTCCAGGGTAGAAGTACTCGCTATCTAATCGTCAAAAAATGCAATACTTACAGAAAACTCCAAATGTCAAAAGGTTTTGATACCAAATCATAGCATGAATTTTTCTGTGGCGTTCCTCAAGGTCTTAGTGACTTCATGTGGTATTTCGCAAGGATTTTTGACCATTTTTATCAGTTCTCAAGTGGTCAAAAATGGCTAAATTTTGCAACAAATCTGCGTAACAAATGGTATCAACCCAAAAATAGCTGCAACAACTTGCGAGACATAATGGAGCATGGGAATGGCCACCACATATTTCCATCATCATGTTCTAAACCCTTATACACTCTAAACTTTCAAAATTTGAATAGGCGCCTAACCAAAACACAATGTTTATTACAGATTTATGATTAGAAAAACTTGAGCTGCATCTCAAATTCATCTTCAGGTTCCCAGCTTTCAGATGATGTATATCACTTTTATGTGGCATATATACTATTGACCCACTAAAGATCCCTTGCCCCCCATAAAAAAGACAAAAATGGGTCTATGGTAAGACAGGGGAATGGAAATGCTCCAGTGTTCAAATTTGCACAAATAACACAGCCAAAATTTGCTTCTCTTTCTATCTGACCACCCCTTGAGAACTTGTCCCATCAGAGAGCTAGCTAGTTTTCTAACTGGCTCTTAACAAGGTAGCTAGCTACAGGCTACAGAAGTTGCCAACTAGCCCTGCAAGTAGTCAGTATGTCCCAAAGCCTCTAGCACCACATGTTTGGCAATGACAGGTGAATGAATATCGCTGTGTCACTTTCTGATGTGGCTTTTGTCTTAATTTTATATGGAATTAAGTAGCTAATCTCCAACCAACTTCAAGCTAATTAGTTAGAACTGAACTCCAGCAGAAAAATCTGCACACATTATGTTTATCCTCAAGAGAAAAGGTATGTTGTTTGTGGAAAGACAAATGTCTGATCTATTTTGGTCTTTAGTGGGACACAGTGCCCCTCATTCGACTTGCTCTTGACACTTTGGAGCTGACTCCTGACTCCTAAACTCAACTGGAACTCTTAGATTTCATTTGGACTTGACCATTTTACAGACAAATAAAAACAACATCTTTGGCGTGAATATCTTGGTTGTCCACCGAAAGAAAAGATCACAAACCTGGAAAAAGAAAACAGAAGCCAAAACAGAAACAGTTCAGGCATCAAGATCTGCTCAGTCAGGGTTAGACAGTCAGAAAGTCTTCTGAGCAACCTCACAGAGCGTAAAGAGAGCATGAACGGGGGGGTGGAGTTGGTGGGAGGGGTGCTCGGGGTTGACGGGGTCTTTAAGTGAATAAAGGTTAAAGTCGGTTCTACTAACAGGGGCTCTTTGCACATGCGGCGCCTTTGCCTCCTCTCACTGGGCCGGCTGTTAGCACCCTGCATCCCTCTGCTCACCAGTTCCAGTCTGCAGCCCCCGACGACCCACCAACCCACACACACACACACACACACACACACACCGCTGTGTTGTTGGTATCATGAAAATAAAGAGTATCTACAAAAAAGTGGTGTTTACATCTGACACACTATGCTGTTTGGACTCTTTTATAGTTTTTCCCCCACATATTTTTATTCAGATTTTCAATTTGTGCATAAAAAACTTGACTGGAAACAGAAAAATTCTCAAAATATCACACGGTGTTTTGCATTCGGCTGCGGTGGGAAAGTTTGTGTGTCAATAAAAGAAAAATATGACAAAGTGCAATGGAAACAGATTTAGCGAGGGGAAAAAAAATGTGTTTACATTACAAAATTTTGGATTTTATTTCGCCATAACCAGCTCATATCTGATCTAAAAAGTATTGCAGATTATTCCATATTTTGGATTTTATGTATTTTTGCCCTTCAAAGAAGCCTGGGATTTGGAAACTTCACCTTTAAAGTACAAACAAGGACATAACACTACACAACACAATACTTATGAAACAGTGAAAGTCCTTCTTTATAAGTTGTACAATAACCTTGACTTTGACTTTTCAGCCTCGCTGTGAAGGTTCCTGTGAAATCCTCCCAAACTCTCCTCAAGAGCGGATCTCCTTCTCTCTCCTTGCCAAAGTGAAAATCTGTGGAGCTGAAGTGTGGAGTTCTGAAGTTGAGGTCAAACTAATAGAAGGACACGGAGGTGAAGTCCACAGTCTAACATGCAGGGATGACTCCCCCCCGCACTGTGGCCATATTTAGAGATGTGACTCTTGGCACATCTCAGAAACAGCTTCCCCGGGGGGGTCAGCAGGGTCGAGCCAGCCTGCAGAATCACAACACAATTACAGCACTCCTTCTTAAAGAGATGTACAAGGAGGTTGAAGTGCAGGGTGGAGGGGTGTATTTCTAAAAAATCCCACTGTCACCAACAGCTTTTAGCACCACGCCCCTGTCGCTAAAATCTCATGGTTGTCTGTGCTATGCTGCAAAAAGGGTTCGGGTGTTGCAGTAAGCGTGTTATTAGCCTCTCTCTGTCAGTGTCTGTCACACTCTCTCCTTGACAAACACTCTCAGGGCACACAGCAGAGTAGATGCTGTAGATGTGCATTAATCTGCCTTTTTTTTTTTTTTTTTAACCACCAAGCTCCTCAATTATTCAGAAGCTCGGTGGAGTCAAACATTCCCATTTAAAGATCTAACACTTGTTTGACTAGCTGAATGTCCGATAGTCGTGTAGAGACAGACAGAGCAGATGGCCGCCGGGTGATGGGCGAGGAGGACGGACACGATATATCCTTTCAGGCTCAGACGCGGTCGGTGTGTTTAAACACACACAAGTAAGTCTATTGTGTAGCTTGAATGCTGAAAGTTTAAATGAGACATAAGTACAAGAGTTAACCAAAAAGACTAATGCAGAGATGCAAAAATCTGGACCATTTTAGACTGACGGATATGCAGCACATTAATGATTTTATTTCATCACAATAACAGCTTTCTTTGCATAAATATATTTGTTTACAACACCCAGATTCAGATTTAAATCAAAACATTTTTTTCTCCATCTGGTCTGTTGTTTATAGTTAAGTTTCTATCCAAATGTAGCACAAATTTTTACCAAATTTCCAAAAAATCTGCAAAAGTAAATTCAAATCCCCTGCTGTTACACAAATATTTGAAGTTGGGTGGTCAAGATAAACAGCTGATGGCGCAAATTCTTCAGTCCATGCTATTTAACCATTGTAGAAGAAGAGGCCGCAACAAGATGATGTAATAAAAAGAGCATCAGTCAAACCTTAAATGCTGAAAAACTGTCGAAAACGTGACAGATTTATGGCTTTCATGTTAGTTAAATGTAATAATTTTGTGGAGCTTTACAGTCCAGCTGGGAAATGGTTGACACACGGACCAGCGTCTGTTGTGTTTTTAAAAAATATTTTGGTGTCTTTGACACGGTTCGAGTGTGAGGCCACGCTTCAACCTCAGCTTCAGAAAACAAAGAAGAAAACTGTGTGGTTCCCTTTGTGATTTTCTTGGCCGCTTGGACAAGCAAAAATTGTAGTTCTTGTGTTTTTTTCAACAATAGGTTTCTTTGTTATTGGTGGTTTTGGTTTAGAAAGTTTGGGAACCCTCGGAGGTCATGTGGCCATGCTCTGGTTATTTGTGAAAATGATCTGAAGGTGTTTTCACACCTGCGCTTTTTGGTCCGGTTAAATCAAACTCAGGTGTGAACATAGTAATCACACTCGGGTGCGGACCAAAAAAACTGTACCAAGGTCCTTTAGAGGAGGTGGTCTCAATCTGGTCCCAAACAAACTCTGGAGCAGCCAGAGCCGACCTCGATCCGATCCAGCTACTCTACAAGTTTGAGCAAAACAGCTCCAGGTGAGTTTTTGCATAATGGGATGCGGAACAGTGAATTTAATTTCCAACAACTAGCCAGAGAATTAATCGAGGTCGGACCTGGACTAGTTCAACAAAGTACGTTGTATTTGGCTAGTGGACCTCCTTCAGGACCTTCTTCCTGTGTTTACATTCTTGCTCCGGCCCCTGACACATCTGACCAATGAGTGAAGTGAACATTCTCACATAGTTTATTGTGCTGCATTTTGGCTCGCTTGGATTTTTTCTCTGTGTGAAAAGAAACCGAACCAAGAGGAAAACGTACAAAGTTCACTAAGTTCACTGTTTCTATAGGTGTGAAAATGCCCTGAGATTTGTAAGTCAGCTGCTAAAAGCCACTGTATTTGTCTTGCTTTTTATAAACTGACTCTAAAATCTTTGAGTTTTCATGAATGCACCAATATGGAAGTTACCACACAACTGTAACGCAACTTTGAAAACAAATTAAGTCAAATAAGTCCAATTGAACTGGACTCTAGTTCATTTTACCCCTTGGTGTGATTTATTTATTCATTTCTATGTTTCTATTATTTTTATTTTTTAACTCCGCAATCATACTCAGGACTGAGGCCCTTTAGAGAAAGTGGTCTCGGTCCGGTCCCAAACGAAATCTGGAGTGTTTTGTTTGTGGTGGGAATGTGATCCGATTTGATCCAACAACTACTCGTATTCAGACCTGGATAAGCACAACTAGGCTCTCCTGGATTTTAGTGATGCATTTTGACTTGCTTGGATTTTTCTTTGTGAAAAGAAACCAAACCAAAGTGGAAAACACAACAAAATTACCAACTTATCAAACACCCTCAATGTTCACTGTAATAGATCACCAACTTCAAGCTAAGTTCCCAGTACATGAGGTGGTTTAGTACCTAAAAATGTGTCTGCACTTGACTTTGTGTCTGTCATGAGATTTTCTCTTCAAACACACCATCACAGTGTTTGTGGCTCAACGGTCCCCTGATCCATCACATCCTCCTCCTACCCCCCTCTATCTTTTCATTTGACCTATCCTTCACCAAGGTCCAGTGTAATCCCATTGAGTTTGGGCAAGACACAGTTTAAGGGGAGGAGGGGGGGCAGGAGGGGGGAGGTTAAGGAAACCTGTTCCATAATCCAAAGGCCAAACATTTGATCCTGCAGTCACAGCTGGATATTCTTCAATCCTTAATGGTAAACAAGGAACTCTATTTGTCTATCCATTCATGAACATTTATTCATAACATTTTTGTTATAGCAGTAATTGAAAACTATGATTCTTTAGCTCCGTCTACTGTGGTTTAACTTTTGCTTTTCAATTGTTTTGCCTCACTGGTGAGAAGTAACTATGACCTGTTGTGTGAAAATGAGCAAAATGTGAATAAAATATGATCATTTCCAATAGAAATCATGCTCAGAAGAATGAAAAACTCAGGTTGTTAAAAAACGGAAATAAAATAAAATGACAACATCCTTTAAAGGCTGTTGCAAATGGTATTTGCCATTGCACTGAAACATCGATTAAAGGATACATTCACAATTTTTCAAGTCTGAATATATATATATATATAAATATGTATATACACATTATATTGATAAAAAACAGAACATATTTGCTTCTGCAAATGTAATTTCTAAGCAGACAGAGTTGCATTGAACGTATCTCAGAAAAAGTTGCTAAAAAATGCCTCATTGAAAATCTGCAGCGTAAAGTAAATATCAATATATATCCATCATAACTCCATTTAGCTTGTTTTTTTGTCGCAGATATCATTCAAACTTCTAAGTAGATATGAATTTATGTTGTTATGTTGCAAGAAAATAGAAAATAATGAACAATAAAATAGACCTGTAGTAGTTTTACTGAGGAGCCGTGGGGATGTTTTCCTATAATTTCAGAAACAGATCATATCAGATCACACATTAGCTGACATAACAAAGCTTTGATCTGAAGCATGTCTTCACCAACATGGACTCTCATTCACCTGCTGTTGACTGCAGTGAGTCAGCCCTCAACACACACACACACACACACACACACACACACTCACACCCCTCCTGAGGCATGCAGTGGTCGGTCTGTTGCCTCCGTTCATATGACTAATTAGACCAGATTCACACTGCGCCGTTCCTTTTGATGTTGATCCCTGGTGCTAATTGCTGCGTCAGTCCCGGGCCACAGCCAGGTTAAGTTCAAATGCAGGACCCACGTCTCCACTCACCCCCACTCTCTCTCTCTCTCCCCCCTGTCCCCCCCTCTACTCATCTCACCCCTGAGGAGCTTTAACAAACAGGTTTTTCACCAAGTTAAACAGCAACTAAAGACGGAAATACTGATGAAAACAGAGCGTAAGACGAAACACAAGCCCCTGTACATCCATTTAGTCTGTAAACAACTTTTTTCTGAATCTCACTGATTATAATTTTTTACTAAACAGACTGTAACTGTGACAGACATCCTCTTTATTGGACTAACTCAGACGTCTGTGGGGCATTATGTCTTGTGTACATGTAAGAAGATGAAATACAATCCAGGAAGCCTGAAGAAAATACGTAACAATAATTTCATTCTTCATCTTGACAATCGCAAAGTAAATGTTTGAGATGTCGCCATCATCAGGTCAAGATATTATTACTAATACAATTTAAGGCTAATACAATTTATGATAATATGAAACAATATTGATGACCAAATACCTGCAAACTCATGATAGTCCCATCATCCTCAGCTGTGCTTTGTGTTTAGTCCTAATTAGCATGCTAACACACTAAAATGAGATAGTCAACATGGTAAAAACAAATTATACTAGCATGTTAGCATGCTGACATTCAGTGTTACTAACTTAGCGACTTTTAGGACCTCTTTACCGACTTTTTTCAGCTACCAACATTTAATGACTTTTTAAGCAAACCTTTACTCCTCTCCTTGGAGGGAGTCGAGTTTAGCAAAGTTTACTTGATGACTTCATTTTCTTTCCTTTCCTCTTTTAAAATCTTATTACCACAACCACATAAACCACATAAATATATATGGTTACTTTATGACTTATATGACGTATATGCAAATTAGTGCATTAGGGCTAAGGCTTCAGCTACTTTCAACTGAAAATAGTTGACAGCATTGCTAACATTAGCATTTAGCCCAAATCAGTGCAGCCTCACAGAGCAACTAGCAAGACTCTTTGTAACATATTCCTAAAATTTTTGATCTAACCTTGTTGAACGAATATTCTGATTTCCTGAGTTTTTATATTCTGAAAATGTTGCTGTGACCTCTGACCCTCTTTCCTTCCTTTTGGATTTTAGTATTAATGATCTAGTTCAGTGTTGAATTTCGCTCTTTTGTTGCACTTGTTCTAAGGTGCGGCCATTAAACTGCGATAATAAATCAGCTTTCCCAGAAAACATTGCTCTGTGGCCCCGTCAGCCCCGCAGGTGAACGCTGACATGTAATATGCAGAAGTACCTGTGATAATGGGGATTTACATTGACAAAACAAACCCATGCACATATATTAAATGTATTCCTGTAGGCAAATAGTCGCCCCTGCTGCCTGCTCTGTAATCTGGTAAAAAATCATCAGGGAGGTGAAGGGGTCGGGTCACAACAACAGCCATTTCATTACTGTGGCTCAAATGTCCCAGGATTCAATTCAATCATGGGGCGATTATTTTTCCTCAGATTCCACTCTGCTGGGAATTGGCTGTCGTTTGTTGCTGACCTTTTCACACTGCGGCCATTTATCCCAAGGAATAATTGTTCAGATCGTTTCATCGTCATATCCCTGAGTGCTTTGGCTTGTGGGCTCTCAGTGTGGTGAGCCGTCACCTATCCTGTTATCTCCTACTACTGAGAAATACTGATGTGTGGCAGGAAGAGCAATGCACACTGCAAAACATGCCTTTTTTAATCCGCTCGGCTCTTGTTCTTTAAACAAGTGGGAAAAAATGGTAAAAGTAGAGATGGTTTCCATTGTTTCCTATGCAATTATTATTAGTTTTATTGCGTCAAAAGTCAGGTTTTCAACATTTCAAAACTAAAAGACTTGTGACGAGAGACGTGTTTTTGCAGGTAGCAAATAGATTTTAGTCGCATCAGCAAAATCTGTCTGAAGAAATCAATCTTTTATCACTTTTTAATGTATTTAATCATTATTTAATCGTGTAGTCTGCTTGAGATTGAGACCTGAGAACAAGATCAGCACACCATCATCAAACAGAAACAACACAACTAAAGCCAGAGAACCACAATCAACAAAGAATTAATTTAAAAAACACTTACAAGAGTCATAAAAAAATCAGATAATACAGTTTAAAAATCTCCAAAGGGCATGAAATATTCTAGTTTGAGGGCAGTTTGCAGTTCATTCCATTTAAAAGTTGCAAAATACCTGAAACCAGTTCTTCCAATATTAGTTCCTTTGAATGTAAGTATCTGTTTTGATCCTAGTTCAGCTATCTGCCTCATTCTGCAACACTTATTTCTATTAAACTAGGGACAAGTTGAGTTAAATATGAGTTAAACAAAAAGTTCATATTTTTTCAAGTCTGTCTTAAAACAATACTCACTTACCTACACATACAATGGAAGAGATATCGGTTTTTATAATGGTTCCTCCTGTCCGTACTGGCTGCACAGAGATCCCTTTCTTAAAGAAATTTCAATGTAAGTGATTGGTGATAAAAAGCACTCCTCGTTCTGTACAAAAACACATTCTGAAGTTCAGAAAAAGTGAATATAAGGCCTCAGCTTTCTGAATTAAATGAGTCAAGAGGATATCTTCCAGAGTGCTATTTTAGTACCAAATTCTCTCTTTGTGTTTGTGTCCTTCTGCAGTCACTCAACAAGCAAATGCTATTCATGAAAGTACAAAGAGGGAAGATCCCCATTTGAACCTTTGATTCACTTTTTTATCACTGCATTTTGAACTAGTGTCGCACAACTGTTGTCTCTTATGTCTTTTGTCTTATCTACATCCTAAAAACACTTTTTCGACTACTCGTTTATGGGGTTCAATTGTCAAACCTGAACCTTAAAACCTTTGCTATAAATTGTCCTTGACATAAGGAAAACCCCTTAAATTTGCATACACATTTTATCCATGTAAGCCTGCAACCGTTGTCAGCCTCCCCCATGTTTTACTCCAACATTTCATATGTGACTCATCCTGTATTCAGCTGTGAAAGGCACACTAACCACTGCAGTTCACTTCCAGACTGTCTGTTTCTTTAAGGCTGCACCGGCCCCTCAAAGTGTGAATAATATTCAGTAAGGAGTAACGCTTAAGTGGGAAAGCTTTTAGCACATTATCCACTGGCAATTGCAAGGTAATCTAATTTGCCAGCGCAGGTCTCTTATTAAATATCTGCAGCAGCGGATTTGCATTCAGGAGTCTCCTAATAGGTTTAGCGGCTCCACGGATCTCTGACTCGGTGTTTATGTGAGCCTCCATCTCTCAGAGAGAGTGACATTGAGGATGAGAGGTGATCCTGTTCTCCCCATACACACACACACACACACACACACACACACACACAAACAATACACACACACACACACACACACACAGATGCTTGTGGAAAAAATCAGAAGTCAGCGTTTTGGAAATATGATACATTCAGGTGCTGCTCGTAGCTTCTGCTGCAGATGTGACTTACTCAGCATCAGCCTGTTGGAGAAAACCATGTGAAACAGATTGTTACAGTGAACATATCATGCACATTCCATGTCTATATTTTCAATCTGGGGTTCTAGTGGAATATCTTTGCATGATTTACAGTTCAAAAAACTCTTTATTTATTTTATACTGACCCTTTACACAGCTCTCATTTCAGCCTCTGTCTGAAACATGCTGTTTTAGCGCCTGTCTATTTAAGGCCCTCCTCCCAATGAACCCACTCTGTTCTGATTGGCCAGCTCTTGGCAGCTGCCCCTCAGAAGACTTCCACCAGCTCCAGAGGCTACGTCAACAAACCACGAAACAAACTATAGTAGTAGGATTTCACTACTTTTTCTCAAAATGTCAGCTTCTCAAATATATATATACGTACATGTTCGAGTGGAAATCTGATCCAAAATATGAGAGTGGAAAACACACAAGACACATGGAGAAACCTTAGCAACAACCTTAGCAACCAAGGCTCATCAGCGAGGTAGAAATAAGTCACAAATGAGGCGTTCAGGGCAGGTTGAAGGCCTGGCTTTTGATTTGCAGGGAACATTTCTACATATGTTCACCTCAAGTTTTGGAACTTTGATCATGTTTAACAAAGACATCCGACAATATAACAATATATTAAAAACAGGAAATCACAAAAAGCATTTGGAGTGACATTTTTGTTGTGCTTTTCAGTGTCTTTGACAAGCAAACACAGCCACTGCACTGGATGAAGACTTTATGCTGCTGCTTGGTTCCACACGCTGCTACATTAAAACACGATGTAATGACATAAATCATGTTTTTACAAAGAGTGTTGAAGAACAGCAAGAGGATTCACTCTTCATCACGTCCATCTCTGCATCACAGATATCTTACTCTCCTACATTGTGTTTACTGTTTGTTTTCTTTGGGTTTTTTTTATAAGCTCATGTCTTGTGAGGCCCCTGGTCCTCAGTCGGAGGCCCAGGGCCGGGGGCTTAAGCCCTGGTAAGTCCGTGCATTAAGGCACCATTGATTAGGTGTGAAACAAATATTATGGTAAAATACTGAGAAAAAAAAATACAACCCAGAACTTAAACTCTGCCCAGTAATACCTTTTTCACTCTTTGTGTGGTTTTCTTGGATTTTTATTTCACATACAGCATATTTTTATCACAAAAGATACTGTTACCTTATAATTCTGAGCTAAAAAGAGTTAAATTAACTTTAAAGAAGCAGCCTATTTGCTTACATTCTTTTGTGGCAGTAAAGGAGGTGTTACACCTCACGTCTGGACACCCTTCTCTCTTCCCATTGGCTCACAGATTCGGGGTTCCCCACATGAGAGGTCCGCTGTTGGACCGTTTTGAAAATGTTGGCTGTTAATAACTATATAAATTTGGGTCTGTAGTGAACATGGTCTCTCTAATTGTCTGTTGTGACCCAGGCGGTGCATATCTGTCGTATTGAGGAAGTCAAAACATTTGGTCTTGATAAAGACTCAACCTTAGCTGACGTCTAGACCGGATCCAGTCCCTATCAAGTTAAAAGCAAAGAAATAAGAGCAGGAAATACAAAAAAAGATTCCTCTAATCAGTCTTGAAAGCTTTCTTCTTTGATATAAACTTGAATGAGTGAGTAAGGACAGTAATAAGATGATAAAAAGTGAAGAGCCCGAGCCTGGAAAACCAGTCTGTTGTCACCATTTACAACCAACTAGGCTGCTACTGTTACTGGACTATTACTACTGTTATCAGCAGGCCTCATAAAAATAATGTGCATTTCCTGTTGTCACGTGAAAGCGAAAGAGAGAGAGAGAGAAAGAGAGAGAGGGAGAGAGAGAGATTAGGGGCTCACTGGTGTGTGTCATAGAACGGATTAACCCAAGACTGCTGCTCCTGCACTCAATAAGGTTCCTGTGTGTGTGTGTGTGTGTGTGTGTGTGTGTGAGTGTGTGCTAAGGGTCTAACACACCTCACATCACATAATGAGGGCAAGAAGCAGAATCTATGGAGAGTCACTGTGTGTTCAGTCTCACAGTCTGAAACCAGGACGGGCTCATACTAAGCAGCAGCTACCACGGCTTGAGTCTGAGGCCGATGTGGAAGTCCCTTAAAGTGCCACCGCCCGCCGCTAAAAGCTGGTTCCTACTGACTCCCATTCAAAAAGCCTCAACTTCTCTTTAGAAATACTGTCATTAATGCTTTTCAATGAGTCATTATGGTCTCAATCAATACATTCAGGCCCTCTAACATTAGGGTATCGTTGATTGACAGCTGTGTCTAAGTTTAATGTTACTTGATTATAATACTTGCCCTGTTAGCACAATTTAGCTAAAGTAGCTAATGTTAGCGCAAATGCGCACCACACAGTGTTCCCAGTAAGCTAGCGATTGAGGTAGCAGGCCGTGTTTCCAGAGCGTGAAAGACAACACGCCGTACTCCTTATTTGGAAGCTTCTGGCTCCAAACAAATGACCATATGCTGCAACTGTGGGCTTCAATAGGCTCCAATACAACCCAATGGGTGACATCACACCTTACTATATTCATCTTTATATACAGTGTATGGATCACAATTCACCTTATCTGAAATGAAGCTTATGTTAACCTCCATCATCATCCTGTTTATTATTATAGCTTTTAACTAAAGAAGCTACTCACCTAATATTCTCTTTTGTCTCTCTCCCTCTTTTTTACTCTCTCTCTCAAAAAAAAGAGAGAAATACAAGAAATTTGTCATTTTTATGCACTTGTGCGTAATGTGTTGCACCTGCAACCTTGTGGCACTTGTGTCAGGTGGAAAAAAAGAGTAAAGAAAGAGAGGAAAGTGTGTCTAAACACTGGATTATACCTCCTGAAAATGTATTTGGACTGAAAAAAGGCAACGTTTCAACCCTATACCAGGTCTTCCTCGACCAGCGTGACAAAGAGTGACGCATATACAGACATCTAATTAGTTACATCACACCGACATCATTACATGCCACCGTACAGACAGGACTGCCTGTAGGGTTGAAACGTTGCCTTTTTCAGTCCATTAAATGTTTAAGAGCTATAATCCAGTGCGCACAACACTACTTTATATCCTTAATTGAACCTGTTGTCCTGCACCTACTCTAAATATATTATGTAATGTGCACACAACTTCCTATTTACTTGTGTCAGGCTGCTCCTTGATCTGCAGCGGCTCGGATTGTACAACACTTTGCAAAATCTGCCAAATGAATAAATGTTAATACATGTAAAATAGGCAAAGTGTAGGCAGTGACTGTGAAAACTAGCTAGCATCCAAGAAAAAAACAATGGAACTGACAAACAATCACAAGTTTCTGAATATGTTAACATCCACAAAAAAACTTCTATTGTTCACGACAGGAAAAAGGTTTCAGTTGGATGCTCGGCCTAAAAAAAAAGAGACCTCAATGTGTTTGTTTACCCAAAACAACTTTAGGATAAAATCAAAAGAAAAAACTCATGTCATGATCATTTTAGTGAATTAAATAAATAATAGACAGCTTGTCATGTCTGTTGGCATTTTAAAGTATAATTTGACTAGATAAAGAGATGAAAATGTAGATTCTTGGTCTTTTGACTCAACTCTACTGTATGTTTTGAGGTTGTATACATTATAGTGGTTTTGCATTGTTTTGCCCTATATTTAGAAGCTTTTAAAATGATTTTTACACCCTCATGTAGCTGCAAAAATATTAGAGATGTCCCACAACACAACATCACAAGCACCACCCTCAAAAATCACCACATATTTAACATCAAAATTGTAAACTTTGCCATGGTGTTTTAATGACAGAAACATTATTTTTATGATAACTTAGTGTTTGGAGCTGGAGATTCAGTTTTGTATGTTGAGACACTCTGAAATACTTCAAGATTTGTCAATGTCTCAACGAAATGTCTGAATTAAATTTTAAGAAACTGATTTTTTTTCACATTATTTGATGTTACTGACAGGAGAGGATTTACTGTATATAACATAATACAACCATATTGACTGATGTGTGTGTGTGTGTGTGTGTGTGTGTGTGTGTGTGTGTGTGTGTGTGTGTGTGTGTGTGTGTGTGTGTGTGTGTGTGTGTGTAAAGCTGTCATCATCATCATCTGTCTGCTGCCAATAATTATCAAATAGCTCCATCTTGGGCAAAAGTCTCTTTAGGAAATGTTGACATTCTGGGTTTGTGGTTCTCAACATGTGGTCTGGGGGCCCCTCCAGGGGTCCTTGGGAGGACTCCAAGCATAAACCAGGGTAAGTTTCACTTTTTATTTCCCTCCTCCTCAGTATCGAGCAGTGACAGTTAAGAATATCGTTTTAAATTGTCATCAGCTCCTCTATAGTTCCGTATAGATGAAGAGTATTCCTCTTCAACAGCACACACTGTCTCTATTTGGGGTCTTTGGTATGAAAAACCCTGACAGCCCGCTTATTTAATTGGCTGCTCGGTATCAGAGCCGCTGTGGGACAGTGTGAGTGTGACGTGGAAGCCGAGGCAGTGATTGGAGGGCAGACTGGAATTATAAGGGGAGGGTGAACAAGACCGAAGCTTCCCAAAGAGCAGCCGGCCTCAGATCTGGCACCGCAGGACGCTCACAAGTCACTGGAGTCAGTCCTCCTCCTCTCCTTCCTTCAACATGCATCCAACAAGACTTAGAACTCGTTTGTGACAAGTGTTTCCAAAGAGGCGAGTTTTTATCCGTTAAGTCGAGCAGATTGTTTGTGAGTAAAGACTGAAAACGGGGAGAAACTGCGCGTATTTTTTTTTCCTCCGCCGGGAGCCAATAACAGGCGGACTCAAGAGGGATTTTTTTTTTTAAATTTTATTTTGAGGCGGAATAATTTGGTCCAAGCCCTCACTCACCGACATGGAGTACACGTCTTCCCCGAAACCTCAGCTCTCATCCCGGGCAAACGCTTTCTCCATAGCCGCCCTGATGTCCAGTGGGAAGCCCAGTAAGGACAAAGAGACGGAGGAGAACACCATCAAGCCTCTCGGTAAGTCGGACTGGGAGATAAAATAGAACTTAATTCTGGTTGATTTGTGCGTCAAGTTTACAGTTTTTTTAAAAGTTGTTTTAGGCAAGAATCCTGAGAGTTTATGAAGGTTTAAATGAAGTGCAACCTCCCCGCGAGGAGACAGGGCCGATGAAGCAACAGAGAGAAGAAAAAAGATAAAAACTAACTGGAAATAAAAACAAAACTAGATCTGCACCAAGAGTCAAAGAGGGGGGAAAATATGCAATTAAAGATGGATGAACTATTTTTTGTTGACAGTGAGCTAAAAAGTGAATGGTCAAGACTTTATAATGTTTACAAGTAAATAAGTAAATAGATAATGTAACAAAAAGCCCCTAACATCCTTATAATTCCACAAATACCAGATGTATTTACAGGAGAGTTATGGTGATTGTTTGAAATTGAGTTTACAAAAGAAATATATTATAAGTAAGCTATTATGAACGATTTAAAACATCAAGTGAGAATGTCCAGAAATTAAAAAGAGGAGATGACTGAAGTCTTTGTTTGACACAGTGATGATTTACAGAATATAAATGGTAACATGCAGGTGATGAAGTGGTTTTTCCTTCACTATTCATTGGATTTTGGAACAAAGTGGTGAAGGAAGGAAGAAAGTGAAAATCAATCTGATTTTATTTTTATTCTCACATACGGAACTTATGTGTCATTTGCAGCTTCAATTATCCAAATTGTTCCACTTTTATTTAATAGCAACCTTCATGAATGGCCAAATTTGATGTCTGTGCATCTTTTTTTAAGGAAAAAAAAACACTGGCAGACATATCAGTCAGTTCTTCCCTTTTTATTTTTTATAATTTGAGTGAAATTGTTATAAAGGCCTTTTTTCCTTTAACGACAAACACGTTTAATGGATTCAAATATCAAAAATGTTTCCCGTTTTATTTTAAATGATCCTGTATATTTTTAATGTGCATGGAGCAGTATAGATAGTCTAATAATAACAATTACTAAAAGCAATAATTAAAAGAAATTGAGACACTGTAAGTTATAGATCTATCTTCTTCTAATCCTATTAGAATTATAGACAATATATAATGTAAAGGCTATACGATGATTTACTGACTTGATTTTGTGTTCCTTCATGACAGAGCTGCTGCTGTCACTGCTGACATTAAAAAAGAAAAATAAAAGATAAAATAAAATTGTTCTTTCTGTTTCTTCGTGTATTTTCCACAAAAAACAAAAACAAAAGAGCAATTCGTTGAGAAGTCCTCCTGCAACCAGCAGTCTCTGCCGGACCTGTCATCTCTGGACGGTCATGGAGACTTCAGCGGGAGCGCGCCCGCGGTGTGCACGGAGCCGCTCATCCCCACCAATCCCGGCATCCCTAGCGAGGAGATGGCGAAGATCTCGTGCAGCCTGGAGACCAAAGAGCTGTGGGACAAGTTTCACGAGCTCGGTACCGAGATGATCATCACCAAATCTGGAAGGTAAACGGTTAAAGACTGTTTCATATTATACAAAATAACTTATATCAGCCCGTATGAGCTGGTTAGACTATAATATAATAATAATGATGATAATAATAGCCCTTATAAATTAGATAAATTGGGGGAAATGATATAAATAGCATGGTCCTGAGTACATTTTTATATACTAAATTAGCATTTCAAATACTAAATTAGATACAGAGGGATGTAAAAGGAATACTACATCATAATTTAGGGATACAAGGTGATACCAGGTAAATCTTATACCTGGTGTTTGTTTTGCTGTCATGTGTCGTGACATGTCAGGCATTCAGGAGGTTTAAACAAAGGTAAAATTAAGGATAAAGCTTATTTGTCTCTCTCTCTCTCTCTCTCTGTGTGTGTGTGTGTGTGTGTCTGTGTGTGTGTGTGTGTGTGTGTGTGTGTGTGGGAGGTGTGGGAGGTGTGATCCAGACAGCACACCTGACCTGAAAAGTTCACCGTTCGTCTGATAAACTATAAGTTTAAAACAAGTTACGTAGAGTCAAGTCACAAAAATAAGAAGCTACGGTCATATATATAGAGCCACACCACAGGGTCTTAATATGTGTGCTTATAATAAGTACATAAATAAGAAAAAATAGTATTAGATTATATTGCAGAGTAGCCTATATCCTGAAATAAAAACATAGTGCTAAGTGACTATAGGTCATTGTGTAAATATACAGTATTTGTAGGTATTTCCGTCCAAACGGGGATCTTTCATAAGCTTAGAAAACATTTATATTTCTACAGATCGCATTCTCGTGTAAATGCATTGCACAAAGGTATTTCTATGGCAATTCGGGAGTTTTAGTAACCTGAGGGAAATTTCATCCTACAAATTTCATCCTACGATGTTTATTTTCTTGGCTTCAGTGTTTAAAACGGACCACTTTTAAGCCAGCAAAATAAAAAAACACATAATGGATTCACTATTTCCCCACCAGGATATTATTCCTGGCAGTGTGGAGTTGGCTTTGGAACAGCATTTAGCCTTCAGGTCGGGAAATAAAATTTACAAAAATACTGTATGTATTTTTGTTAAATACATGAAATATTAAAAAGCAAATAAAAAGAATCCAGACTGTGAGACATGACCTGATATCTGAAAGTGAAGGTTTTCATATACATTTTGAGATTTTGCATGTTTATGGATTATGTAAATATATTAATATACAAATATCACTTCTACTATAATAATAATAATAATAATAATAATAATAATAATAATAATAATAATAATATGACCTGTCATCTTCAGGAGGATGTTTCCCACCATCCGGGTCTCTTTCTCCGGGGTAGACCAGGACTCGAAGTACATCGTGTTGATGGACATCGTCCCGGTGGACAACAAGCGGTACCGGTACGCCTACCACCGCTCCTCCTGGCTGGTGGCCGGCAAGGCCGACCCTCCTCTGCCCGCCAGGTACAGACACTCACCGTCCACGAAGCTTATAACCAGCAGCTCAACAGAAAAGACAGTCTGGTTGATTTTTTATCACTGTGAAAAGAAGAAAAATGAAGAAAGACATAGAAAATAATAGAAAAAGCTGAAAAACAATGTTCAAATGAGGCGAACTCAGCCTAGAATTGCAACTAGGATATGTAAATATATGTGTTTTATTTTAGTGTAAAGCTAATTAGGCCTATGTTTATAGGCTATATAACTACAATTCGCTGGTGTATTTTGTTCATGTTACCTGGCAGACGCTTCATAGATGACTGTTTTGCCCCAGAGGTCGGTGTTAATAACAGGAGCCGTCTATCAGTAACTGTTATAATGGGATTTATTGTGGTCAGCCTACGCGTTTCTTTTTTATTCAAACACCATCAGCAACCTCGGATAAAAAAAACAAAACTGAAACCGGCACATTAATTGAGACCAATGAACAGGAAGCATCTGGGAACACTCACAACATGCAGATTGATGACATGAAGATGTGAGTTCAAGCAACAGGCCAGCTGAGGAGTGCATGTAGGGCCGTCTGTGTGTGGACACTGAGGTCAAGTCTATTTTTTTTTTATTTTTCCGGGGGTTTGGTAACCCGGGGTGGAGGCTGCATTCAACAATTTAAGAAAAATGACACATGGTGGATATTTTATATGCTGGTTCCAATATTTTTAGATTCAGTATAATTGAACTGCACCACTTTTAGACCGAGAAAATAAGTAACCAAATAAAGGATTCAGTATTTCCCTACCAGAATGTCTTTCCTGGCTTCATGATGGGAAAAACTTAATAAAGAAAACATTAGACTCTCCTTTTGGTGTCTTGAATGAGGTTATAGTCTAAATTAGACTCATGTTTTTTTTTTAATCCTGGCTATACCCTGCATGTGGTTTAAACTTCCCTACAATTCCTAGCATACCTAGCCTATACAAAGATCTAAACATAATTAAATCGAAATGGCCTAATTCATTTCTTAGGACAATGTGGAGTAATGTCAGCAGATGTAACAGCAGGTGGACAAACTATCTGAAGGCTATTAGGCTATTTTGGCAATAATGCCTCATTATAATGTCTCTAATGTCTCTCTAATGTCTCTTTTAATGTCTATTTGCTTTATTTGTGTAGGCCTAATGTAGCCTAAATTAGCCGTAGGCTACAAATACAAACATACTGTACAGGGTCACAGTTAATTTTGAAAAATTAAGGGGAAAAAATGAAATATTTTTTCGATTTATTCTTGGTCTTGTCTTTGCTCTCTAATACAAAAAACAGCCTAACAAAAATGAAATTAAAATTAAGAACGCTTTTAGAACGGTTGCTAGGCTACACGTCACGCAGGGAATCGAACGCTGGCTTCGAACGCCTCTCAGCCAATCAGAGCTGAGGACGTGACCCGCTGTTCTTCTTCTTGTCCTCCTCCGGCAGGTTGTACGTTCACCCGGACTCTCCGTTCACCGGAGAGCAGCTGATGAAGCAAATGGTTTCCTTCGAGAAAGTCAAACTGACGAACAACGAACTGGACCAACACGGACATGTGAGCACTTGTCACTTCATTTCTCTTCTGCCTCGTGAAAATAGAAAAGCACGTCAAGTATTAACCCAATTATTACTACCGTTAGCTAATGTTTATGAGCTGTGACGTTAGCATACAAGCTACATTTCAGGTGAAACAAAAACAGACTCAAAGCAAAGTTTAAATACTTATTATAGGCTACCAGAAAGGCCTGCTAACATTTTTAATTGGCTAAATGAATGATATAAATGTGTAAGTAGGCTATGTTTTCTGGTCTGGATTTATTATTATTATTATTATTATTCCCATAAATTCGACAGGTTACCTATAAGCCTGGATATGGTTCAAATAACATGTAAAATATATTATAAACATAAATATGCTGAAGTTAAAAAGTCATGCAGAGCTTTCATGAACAGTGAACAGTATTCGTCTCTCTGTCACAAATAAAAGGCCGGTGTGACTCTTGCAAATTGCTCCTTTAATCCTCCTTTCACTGAAGGCAGCACGACAAGCACCAGCAGGGAAGAGAAAAACAGTTAGCGTTTATCCATTAATTAGCCAACAGTAGGATGTAGACTGCAGGTAATTATTATCTTGAAGTGTGTGTGTGTGTGTGTGTGTGTGTGTGTGTGTGTGTGCTTCAGTCAAAAAATAGATTCATGATACTGTTTGCATGAAAGTAACCAACACAAGCCGACAGTATGAGCACATAAAACCAAAACATGCTGAATATCCCTTATAATTATTTGACTTTTGTCAGATTTTTTTTTGTTGATAATCCAATTTCTACAGAGAATATTAAAAACATTTTATCTGGTAAAATATACCAAAGTTGTTTGTTTTAAGAGGAAATCGTGTATTTATGCCAAAAGGAGATTGATACAAACACAAAATGCATATTGGGAATTAAACTCCTAAAATATTTCATTTTTGGCAACCAGACAAAGTTTAGATTTATTTATTTGATTTATTTATTTCACTGATTTTTTTAAATGAATTTTGCTGATTAATTCAAATCATATAAATATATCATATAAATGAATTCATGAGTTAAATTAAATTAATTTGCAGTCTGTAGCTTTACATTTCTATACAGAGGTAACCTAAAAGCAATACAAAATAAAGCATTACTGTATCCAGAATAAATACAACCAAAAATATCCTAAATAAAACCATCTGACAAATCATTCAAGCACACAGCTGTATGGATTAATTATTTGATGAATGTGAAGGAGAGACATCCTCATTACACTAAAAACAGGGTTACTATTTTAATTAATATAAACAGCACTTTTTTCTGACTTTTTTGTGGCTTTATTATCACTGACATACATAGAAGTAATATATATGGTGCATCCTTGTAGCTAAAAGCAGTATTTATATTGCTGAATTTCACTGAGGCACTTACAGTACTGTACACTCAGATAACCTGCATCCTGTGATTGACAGTAAGTTTTATGACTGGAAGCTCATATTGGTTTAAAACATAAAATGCCACACACACAAATTACATCTTTAATTTATTGGCCTGACTCAGTAGTTGAGAAAGATAAACTGTTTCCTGGGCCGCAGCCAGACAGAAACAACTATGGAGGGGAAATTCTCACCCTGATGCTGCAGCTGCAGCGTTAACAACTTTATCTGTTCGCACTTGTCTCTCTTTCTTCTGTCCAATCGCTCCATCCCTCCCTCTGCCTTTAATTCTTCTGTCTTTTTATTCTTCGTCTCTTTGCACAGCATCCCCGTCTCTCTCTCTCTGTCATCACAAGCTCTTCGTGCTTTTGTTTTTCTTCTCCGTCTTTGTTGTCTTTACTTTCCCTTCCAATAAGAATTATGAGTCGGTTGCATATGAAGGCTTTTTATTTTCAAAACATATCCAAAGCTGCACAAAGGCCAAAGCACTTAAGAAATATGTTCAAATTTGTTAATTTACCATTTCACAAATGTTTTACAGTTGTAGATATATTTCTTTATTTTTTACTTAATTTTTAGTATTTTTTGTCACAATGTCAGACTTTGTAAGGGATATAATTATAAACTCACCTTTCTAATCTTTATAAACAAAGTTTTATATATATCTAACACCTGCGGCAATGCAATATTCCCCAGTGAATTTCACTTTAACTTAGGTATTATATAACATCTAGAGCTGCAACGATTAGTCAATTAATCGATTAGTTGCCAATTATTAAATTAATTGCTCGGAATTCTCGGAATGCATTTATTGTTTTAAGTCATTTTTCAACATTTTTTGTATTTTACCAAATTACCGAGCAATGAACAACTCAGCCAGTAAGTGAGTACTCCTCCTCATTTTAATCACACCATCATAAATAAATAACTCCTCTCAGCTGCCTCTGCTCTACAGTAGGCTACATGTTGCACTACAGTATAAATTAACACTGTGCTGTTCTCCGTTTCTTTTGCACAACCTTCATTCTCAAGACATCTCAATTCTTTGCACTACAGCTTGTGATATTTCTAGCTTGTGTGATATTTTTACATATTTTATTTTTTAATCTACTGTGAATTATTTTAGTTTTTTAGTCTAAATTACACTAAAAATCACTAAAAACAGACCCAATGTCTTAACTTTACCCAGTACCTCAGACAAAGGCTGTTTTGATCCAGTAACCCAACAGTAATATAAAAATAACATTTAAACTGGGTCATATAATTATTATAGTTATATATATACAACTATATATCATATAGTTGTTGAATTGTGTGCCATTTCTGTCTGTATGTCGCTGACTGATCCGTTCATTGATTCTGGCTCCGCTCTTCCTCTGCAGATCATCCTCAACTCCATGCACAAGTACCAGCCGCGGGTCCACATCATCAAGAAGAAAGACCACACCGCCTCGCTGCTCAACCTCAAGTCCGAGGAGTTCCGCACCTTCGTCTTCATCGAGACCGTCTTCACCGCCGTCACGGCCTATCAGAACCAGCTGGTGAGTGACTGACGGCTGAAGCGGGCCAACGGCCGTAAAACTTCAGGCCTCGTCTGTCTTCAAGACTTTAAACTTTCCTTTTACTTGATTGTATCACATGATCTTCCTCAGCAGATGGAGTTCGCCTGTTTGTCGTGGAATTTCCATTTCCACTTTGTCCTTGTTGGCTTAAAATGATGAAGAATTTTCAATCTCAATAAAATAGCTTTTGAATTTGACTTTCTGCATTTAATAAGCCTGTGATGCAGCTATTTTAACATGTTTCTCAAACTGGTCCTGCACTGGTGTCCCTTCCATTGCCTCATGGTTTATTATGTTGCACAAGAGGAGCCATAATAACCAGTAACAGCAATTAAAGGATTTAGTGGCATCTTGCGGTGAGGTTGCCGATTGCAACCAAATGAATACACCTCCCCCTCCCCCTCCCCTTCCAAGCCTGTAGGAGAACCTATGGTGGCTGGGAAACTCATGAAAAATGCGAAAGGCCTTCTCTAGAGCCTTTCTAGTGTTTGGTTTGTCCGTTCTGGGCTACTGTAGAAACATGGCGGAGCAACATGGCATTTAAAACATACTTATGAATATTATATTCCATTTCTGCCAAGTCTGTTCCGCTGGATGCCACAAAATCTTACACACTGGTCCTTTAATACATAATTAATATCTTTATATTTAAAGCCTGAGCTGTATTGTGTTTGTAGTGTTGTAGTAATATTACAGAGAAGAAAGCCAAGCTGCAGGAAGAAGCATGTTGAGGCAGCTTCTTCTTCTTCTTCTGCTGCTGCTGCTAGAAAGAAACAAACAGCAAAAGCAGAAAAGATAAAAACTGATGATTTTTGAAGAGCACATTTTGCACATAGTGACTTTAACGGAGCGAGGGATCATGGGGGACAGGTGTAAAAAAAAAAAAAAGAAAAAAAAGAAGAAGAATTAACACCTCTCACTCTCCTCTCCTGACGTGTTTCCCAGATAACCAAACTGAAGATTGACAGCAACCCCTTCGCCAAAGGTTTCCGGGACTCGTCGAGGCTGACAGACATGGAGAGGTACAGGGGATTCTGGGTCCTGCACTGTTTGTTTACGTTTGTCCCTGCCACCGCCGCTGCCGATCAGATACACGAGGAGGGAGCATGTGTGTGTGTGAGTGTGTGTGTGTGTGAGTGTGTGTGTGTGTGTGTGTGGAGGGGAGTATGAGATCTCGGCTCATTAGTAAATACAGAAGCTTCAGTGTTTATTTCTCTCTGTTTGTGTCAGTATGAACAGATAATCCACATTTCATTTCACAGTCTTTCTTTTATCATTTCCTTTCATGTCTTTTTTTTCTCTCTCATTTTTCTTACATTATCTCCCTTTTTGTGTTTCTGTTTTTCTGTTTTTGCTTTCTAGTCTTTTCCGTCTTTCTTTCATTGCTCTCTTTCACATCGTTCTCTTCTTTATTTTCTTTCTTTCTTGTGTTTCTTGTCCATCTTTTCTTGTTTTTTTTTGTTCTTCATTCCTTCTTGTTCTGTCCTTCTAGTCTTTTCATTCTTATCTACACTTCTTACTTTGTTGTCTCTCCTTTTTTCTTCCTTTCTATCCTTTCTTGTTTTTTTGTCTTTATATTTCTATTCCTTGTCTTTCCTTCTTTCTTTCATTTTATCCTCTCTTATCTTCCTTGTCCTGCTTTCCTTTTTTATTTCCTTTCTTGTTTAGGTTTTTCTTGTCGTCTTCATTATTTGATTTTTCCTTCCTCCCTCATTCTTAATTTCCTCTCTCATCTTTCTGTCTTGTATTTTCTTTTTATTTGTTCTCCACTTCTTCTTTCCTTGTACTGTCTTTCTCTCATGTCTCTCCTTCTTGCTTTTCTCTCCTTCTGTCTTTCTTTTCTAATCTTTACTTTTTTCCTTTATCTTGTCTTGTGTATGTTACCCTTCTGTCTGTTGCTTCTTGTCTCTTCTTTTTCTCTTCTTTCTTTCATTCTGTCATCTCTTCTTTTTCCTTTTTATTTCCTGTCTGTATTGCAGTAGCGTAGGCAGAGATCACAGTGTGGATGCAGAGAAAATCAGGTCCAAGACCAAAACATACTTAATAGGTTCTGAAACGCATGTTAACCAAAATAGACCATTACAACTATAGTATAGTCACCTGAATGCACCACAGTTTAATCATACAAGCCTTAGACATCATCAGACGTAATGTTATAAGCACCAAGACGAACATTAACAGCATCGCGTAGCCTGGCGGGGCAGCCACATAACACACACACACACACACACACACACACAGACACACACACACACAGATGGCAGACGCAGCAACTGTAGTATAGTGGATAAGTCTCGGGCTCGTGCGTCCTCAAGCCTTGAACTAATAAACATTATAGTTCATAACACAGTTCATATTCAGTCTTGGGCATTTAAAATGTTTGAATCTGCTTCTCTGAGTGCATGGCTGCAGGTACCTGTGCTTTGGCATGGAGGGGTGGAGGTCGTCGTCGGAGAATCAAGTGCTAAGTCACATGCTGCTGCTGACGGGGAAAGGGCTGAATTAGCAGCTATGTACGTGTCGTTATTACTTGGCACTCGTTGAGGGGAAACTGGCGTAGTGGGTGTCTGGGTTGAGAATGATAACTGAACTCCAGCTGAATACTCTTCCTCCTGCTCCTCTTTTTTTGGACAAGCAAACTGCTTTGTTTTTGCCATTGTTTTTATCTTAAGCTATATTAAAAGCAGATAGCTAATGGAAAGTAGGCTTCTGTTCTTCTGTGCAATGTGCACTGAGTGAAAGAGGAGGAGCTGCTCACATTCTGGCATTTGCAACATGCACTGCCAGTCAAAAAATCTGACCTCTCCTCATCATCATCATCATCATCATCATATGGTTAACAAGAAGCAAGGGACAAGAATTGTTTTATTTATTGGTCATGTAGTCAGATAATTGAAACAGTATTCATTGACTGTTATTCACTGGATGATCCAGTAAAAAAGGAAGCAGCTACACACCTGCTTCATTGTTCTCTTGGTTTTTCTTGCTTCTCTTCTTGTCTTCTTTTTCCTCTTTCTTTCCTTTCTTGTCTTGTCTACATTCTTCTCGTCTATATTCATTGTCTTTTCCTTTTGTAGTTTCTTTCTTGTTTACATTTTCTTTTCTTTCCCTTTCTTCCTTCTTCCTTTCTTTCATCCTTTCCTTTCTTGTCTTTCGGTCTCACATTCTTTCCTTCTTATATTTGTTCTGTTCCTTCTTTCCTTTTATTTTTTTTTCCTTCTGTCTTATGTTTTTTTTTCCTTTCTAGTCTTTCCTATTTTCTGCCTTTCTATCTTGTCTTTCCTTCTTATCTCGTTGTCTTTTGTTTTTCTCTCTCTCTTATTTTTCTTGTCCTTTGTCTTGTCTTCTTCCTTTCGTTCTACTCTCTTGTTTTTCCCTTTTTGATTTCTCTTCTTGCCTGTTTTTCTTTCTCTTTCATTCTTAACTTGTTTTTCTTTCACTGTCTTCTTTTTCCTCATTATTTCCGCTTTTGCCTTTTTTCTTTCTTTCTTCCATTCTTTGGTTCTTCTCTTTCTTGTCTACATTCCTTCCTTTCTTGTCTTTTCTTTAATCTCACGTCTTTCCTTCTTTCCCTCTTGCTGTTCCATTTCCCTGCCTTTCTTTCTGGTATCTTTCCTTTTCATCCTTTCTTGTTTTTCCTTCTTTACCTCTCTCCTTCTGGTCTTTCTTGTCTATTTATTTCATTCCTTCTTTCCTTTCTCTTTTATTTATTTTCTTGTCTTCCTTTCCTTCTTATATATTCCTTCTTTTCCTTTCCTCTGTCCGTCATTTCCAGTCTTTGAACTTCTCATCCAGCCTTCTTTTCCTGTCATCTTTCTCTTATTCTTTGATTTGTTCCATTCTTGTCGTTTTCCTTCCTCTCCTCTGTACTTATATTCTATTTTATTTCACTGTATTGTGCGACAGAGAGAAAGAGTTCATGCTCGATGCCTCACAAACACATATACACACAAACACACACACACACACACACACACAGTTACAATCCTCATCCAAAGGATTTTTATGGACGCTGCCAAAACACACACTTCTCGTAATTCTTGATTCCGGTACAACGGCCAAAATCAGCTGACAAAATCAAACCATCTGCCCATTTCCCTCAATCAAACATCCTGAAACAGAGACCGCCGAAACACAGCCAGACACCCCCCTCCTCCTCCTCCTCCTCCTCCTCCTCCTCCTCCTTCTTTTTCTTCTCTGTCTTTCTCTATTTGAGGGCTGTGAATTAGACCTGATCAATTGATCTTCGGGGAGCTGCAGAAATCACATTAGTCTGGAGTCGGCCACTGCACTAAAACACACTGTAATTCAATTGGCCGCAGTGACTGATTGAAACCAGCATGCCCCGCCCGCCCTCACCTCCCTCCTTACCCTGCCGTGCATTGTGGGAGTTCGCTGTGGCCTCTGCGCCGGAGGGGCCCGACGCTGATAAAAACACACACATTTGTACTCCTCTGCTGACAGATATTGCACTTTCCTAACCTAATTGGAGGGGCAGGGGCTGCAGAGAAGGGGGGGGGGGCTGCTAATGTGGACGCATGGCTCTCATGATGCAGACCACTTGGCCTGTCTGTCCACACACACACACACACACACACACTAGCTCACTACCTCCCCCAACAATTTGTGTCACTGTGTTTGAGAAGTGCCGTCTGACAAGACTCAAATGAGCTAATGCACTTTGTGGGATAGTGAACACACACACTCACACGCCAAAAATCTACATATACAGTCAACACAAATAGAAGAACAGCTACAGACAAAGACACACACATATTCAGACATGTCAACACAAACAAACCTGTAAACAAAACTAAATATACGGAAATATGTAAACAGGAAATAATGCCCGTCATATTCTGTTATTCTGACAGATCAACCATGAAAAACAACTAAAATGTCGACTAAAAGGATCAGATAAGCTTCATACAGCAGACTTATTATCACAGCTTTCAAAATAAGGGACCCTTTGAAAACATGTTTCTGTAATATGTATATTTTTCATGTTTTTGCATTCTTTTTTAGAATATAAATTAAGAAAAAGTAATTAAAATTATTGAAAAATCACATTTTTTGCTAACATACAGTAGGAGAAAAAATTCTATTCATGATTACAATTTAATTTTTCCTTTTTAATTCTGATCTTCTGACTAGAGCTGCAACGAGTAGTCGATTAAAAGATTAGTTGTCAACTTTTAAATTAATTGCAAACTATTTTGATGATCAATTAATTGTTTGGAGTCCAGCTGAATATCTTTGGGTTTGAGGACCAACTAATTGATTAATCAAGAAAATAGTTGACAGATTAATCTATAATGGAAATAATAATTAGTTGCAGCCCTTCTTCTGACAAATATTTTATTCATTGGATTGGTCATTGGTCATTGGATTAGTCCTGAAAAATACATTTTTAATCTCGAAGCCTCTCCTGGATGAACGTTAAAATATATATTTAAAAGTCACAATCTGACAACACTGGAACTGTCTTTCTTTTGTTCATTGCAAATATTCTGATATACAAACGTTAGAAAATAAATGTACTGTACTCTTGTGTAATTACTGCAATACAATACATGAAAATTCTAGGATTATATTCATGTGGAAGAATCAGTTTTTTTTATATTCAGCTATTTCATTGTTCTGAAAATCATTTTACAATTTTCATATTTACTGACAATATAAATTTCTTAAATGAAAAAAAGAGATTTATTTTGGGGCTCTCTCTTCGGCTTTTGCTGCAGGGAAAGTGTTGAGAATCTGATCCACAAGCACTCGTACGCCCGGTCGCCGATCCGAACCTATGCCGGCGACGAGGAGAACCTGGGCGAGGACGGACACTCCGCACACGCCAGAGGTGAGCAGCTGTCACACACACACGACAGATTATCATTCATCACAGATACAGTAGATGAAAGAGATCTTTCAAAAAAGAACAAAACAAGAACTTGAATGTGGGATAAGACTGGTGTTATTCTTCATATTTGTGTCAATAAATCCCTTGAAAAGACTAAAACCAATAACATTGTTTTAGTCATTTTTTAAGCAAAAATGTCAAACATTTGCTGGTTCCAGCTTCTCAGATGTGATGATTTTATTGGTTTTCTTTGTCCTCTGTGTTGTTAAACTGACTGTATTTGGGATTTGGACTGTTGGTCGGAAAAAACAAGACACTGGAAGACATGACCTTGGGCTGTAGGAATTTATAGCTTTTTTTACCATTTTCTGTCATTTTGTAGACAAAACAACAAATCGATTGATTGAAAAAATATCTGGCAGATTAATCGTTAGTTGCAGCCCCACAAACATTACTCAAACAAGAGTAAACAGTGTATTTGTTGGGGACTATTTTTAGCGGCGGATTAATCCACATTTGGTGCTCAAGTGAGTATATCTGGCAGCAGGACGGTTTATGTGGGATTGAGTCAAAATAAACTACAGTGTGTGTGTTCATGGTAATAAAGGAACTTAATAGTTTATAGACAACATCGGAGGTCTGTGGCACAGAGGAGGAGGAAGTTGGTTTTGGTCTTTTCATGGAATTTGTTGGTTAAGATAAATATAAATATAAATTAGCAGCTTTTTCCTTTAACAACCTACAGTATGTATATCTCACCCTAATATTTATATCCACCTCATGTGTCCTGCAGGTTCAGCGTTCACCGCCTCAGACAACCTCTCCCTGAGCTCCTGGGTCACCACCACCTCGGGCTTCTCGGGCTTCCAGCACCCACAGTCCCTGTCGGCCATGGGCACCAGCGCCGCCTCCCTGCCCCACCCCATCCAGGGTTCTCTGCCCCCCTACAGCCGGCTGGGCATGCCGCTGACGCCCACCGCCCTGGCTGGAACCATGCAGGGCAGCGGGCCGTCCTTCCCGTCCTTCCACATGCCTCGTTACCACCACTACTTCCAACAGGGGCCCTACGCCGCCATCCAGGGACTCCGCCACTCCTCCACCGTCATGACGCCCTTCGTATGACTTCGTCCTGGGGAGGAGATGGCCGAACCTCGCTCTGACGCTCATCCCCACTCCAGTGCAAACACGACAAGTTATTTCTCCACTCCTGCCCATCACTCATCCAGTTTCTATCTTCCCCTCTGGTCTTTGTAAATAGTTCCCCCGCAGCGAGTGAGGTGACGGTAACGGTGAAAGAAGGGCCTGCGGAAACACCAGTAGGTCCGGAGGTTTCGACTCGTGACATTGTACAAACACTTACAACCTCAATACAAACTAGAAAACAAAATGCAAGACAATAGAAGGAGCATGTCTGATCCTGGCCCTTGAAGAACAGAAAGTGGATTCCCAAATCCTCAATTTAAACTCATTTTAATGATATTTAGAAGACCCTGCCTCCCTCTAAAGATGTAACAGTTGCTACTGGCTACAGGGTCTCCACCGAGGCTTTAAACGATGCTTTTTGGAGCGACTCGTCTGATGCTGTGTTGGACTCCGAGACTCAGTCTGAGTCTGTGAACGATTCGATGAAACAGCTTAGCAAAGAGACGGAGCCGCCATCTCAGCTTTCCTGTGTTTTCTAGAAGGCCAGCCATATGTACAGTCGAAACTCCACACTCTGTCGAAAGTAATGTCAGAAACATACGTTAAAATGCATTGTACAAAGATGAAAATGTTACATTTACTCATAGGAAGATTCTCACTGTAGAGTGCAAAAAAAAAAAATCATAGGACGCATGCTGACCGCAGTAGACAAACCTGCTGGGTGAACTTTATATGGAATAATGTGGGATAAATAAGCTCACCTACGACAGGGGCGAAGGCTTTAAAGGCCCGGTCACACCAGTGTTTTAAAAAGAGCAAAATCAGTTCATTTCAGTGGAATCACAACAATCTGTGGATGTGCAAATCAAATAGATGCAAATTTTTCACATCAGGTTCAACTTTGATGAACTTTGGCAGGCAAATTTGCACCACTGACCATCGTCAAAACATCTTGACTGTACTGACCTTTTTAAGGAACAAAGAATCTTATTTGACCTCCTCTGTCAGACTATAAACTGCTTCACAAACCTATAATGCCTGCAGATAATTATGAGACAAGAGTGAATGATACAAATACAATAAACTGTGTGAACTTACTGTCCCATTAGCGACCAAGCTAACAGGATTGCTAGCTTACAGTTAACACTAGTCAACTGACAGGCTATCCCGTTTCCTAGAAATTACATTTATATATTACTAAATTGCTTTCCAAATTATGTTTTGCTGCTGCTTGGATTTAGTTCACTGGCAATGTTTTTTTCAAATTAACGAAGCGTTTACATTTATGTAGCTGCACTGGAGTCGCAGGGAGGAGGTCAGAGTGTAAGGCAAGTGTACAAAACGCGTGATGTTGACACCAGAGATCGAGGTTTGCATCCTGAGTTTGTGTGTGTTTGGGTTTAGGCAACTAAATCACTAGCCAAAGTGCTGCCTGTGTCAAAACATGACCATAAAAAAGTTTAAAAGTTTGTAGTCACTACTAGCAGGTATTGTTGCAAGATCTGATATTTTGACATAGGAAAAAAGAAATACCTTGTCACTGAGCATTTTACATTTTTGCAACTTTCAAAATAGTTATTTTTTTCACAGAAAACTAATTTGGGTGACTTTAGGTTTCCTTCACAACATATTTGCTGTTGCAATTTAGTTTTATATAAACATAATTTCTAGGAGCTGCATTAGTTCACCAACTCGCTGGTGAGTAGATCCAACGTCATCCAGCTTCTACTACCACCTACAGTATTTCACCATGATTCGTGGATGAATTTCACTGTGTCACTTTCTGGTGTGACCAGACCTTAAAGGTATACTATGCAGGATTTTCCTAAAAAAAAAAAAAACAATGTATAGACTCATACAAAAGTAATCCCTCTCAACCATCGCTCACTAGAAGTGTGTAGCGGTGTATTTATCTACAGAGACTATTATTTTGCTGTGTTCGGGACGTTTCAGGGCATCAACCTTTGGGCAGTCGGTGTGTATCCCCAGCTAATAACAGCGCGCAGGTGTGAGGTCGGACTTGTAGCGTAGCAACCAGGTTACATCACTGTCTCCGTCTCTCTCCTCTGCTCTCTGTCTGTGTGGATGTATAAAGAGCTGCAGGTCTGTGTGTCTGCTTGACACACGCAGAGCAGAGAGGCCACAGTTGACAGCACCTTCCCGCAGGGTTGTGCGGGGTGTGGGTGTGTTTATTTGTGCTTTAGAACGTAACCACCATGAAACAATCAGAAAATAACGTTTTATCAGATTCACTGCTTTGTTTTCATTACCACCGCTCCCTCTCCTCATTCATTCTCTAGCTCGTTAGACCACTGCTGCTCTCTCTCACTCTCGCTGTGGTGTCATTGAGCCAAAGAAGAGGGGTCAAATTTGAATGTTGCGTTTACAAACAGCAACTGACAAATCCTGCATAGTATACCTATAAGTAAGAGCGGAGAGTTCAAAAACATCAGTTTCAGAATATTTTAATTCACTTTTAATTTACTCAAGTGTCTGAAACTGGCCATAAATGTACCCATTCTTAATTTAATATCTGTTTTCACTGGTCTTGAGGGAAACAAACTGGTAGAATTTGAACTTACTGATCATGAATTGTAATCTTTTTAATATTAGAACACACAGAAGCATTTGAAGGGTAACAACAGTGTGATTTTATCTTTTTTTACATTTGTCTGCACCGTGTTTTAAGTTGCCGACCGTTGACTGCAGTTTGCTAGCAGTCGGTCTTCAGCAGGTGTTACCGAGCTGATGCATGGCCGCGTTGGATCGTGTCGACAGGGCTTCCACACTCGGAAATAATGGCTCTGCACTGTCTCATTTAAAACACGCAGAGAGGAAGAAGCCGCACGAGTCACCTCACACACTCAGTAACAGTGCAGTTGCATTAAAATGGCAGCTCGCTGGTGGAGGAGTAAATGTTTATTTTAAAATCACAAGCAGCACAGATGAGACGGTCCGACCTGGTGACGATTAACGACGTAGCTTTTGGAATACAACTTATTACGAAGGCAGTTTTTAAATCCAGGAGCTCCACAGCAAAAACTCTCCATCTTATCAGTAACTGTTGTCTATTATTGAACCATAAAAATTAAAATCTGAGGCAGATATGAGCTTTTTGTCTGTCGGCAGATAAGTAACAAGAAATTAGAGTTCAGAAATGCCAAAATATTTTTGAGGTAAAGTCTCCATTGCATAGTGTTTCCACCAATGTTCATTTTTCATTTGTGAAATAGTAACAGTTATTATCATTATCATTTACTCTGCAGATTATTTAAGCAATACATTAATTAATTGATCATGCTCTCTATAAAAAGTCAGAAAATTGTGCGAAGTAGCCCAGCGAGATGAACTCAAATGTTTTTTCCAAACAACAGTTCAAAATCTAAACCAGGAATGGTTTGGAAATTTTGTTTGAAAAAAAATTACAGAAATCATTGATCTAATTATCAAAATACCTGCCAGGTTGATTTTCTGTTGATTGTCTGTTCTGATAGAATAGTCGACTAATCATTTCAGCTCAAAATTCTTTAAAAAAAAGAAAAAAATTAAGCAGATCTTTATCCAAAATGTTTGTTAATGTTATGAATTTATGAATAGAAGAGTATCGGCTGATGCATCATTGTCTGATTTTTAAAATTTAAAATATAAATATTGGTATCAGCCTCCAAAATCCAGTATCAGTTGGGTAATATTAAAAGATTTGTCAATGGTCTACTGTTACAGTGGGATTTGTTCAACTTGTTTCCAATATAAATGAACTACAGTCTCATTTCAAGTGTCATATTATTGTTTCTAGAGCAGCAATGTCTCGTTTCATGATCCAGACACTCATTTGCTAGAAAATTACTGATACAAATTCGATCATATTGGACACAAGTTGAAATAATTTTACCACACTGGCAGATTATTTCACTGTTGTAGGGAAATATGACCATTGAGGACACAAGAACTGACAAAATGTCCGGTTTGGGTGAAGATTTTTTGCAGTGAGGCTGTCACGTTTATGCACAAAAATCCACAGAAACACAAAATGTTTCAGCATCTTGCATCATAAAGGCACCGTTTGGTTGAATGGAAAATGGGGCGTTATGTTCATTCAGAGGTGTGTTTAATGGATGATAAAGAAGTCTTGTACTATGGAGGCTTGATGAAAATAAATGAAACAAATGTATAAAAGTGATAACATACAACACTGTAAAAGTTTGACTTCTGCAACATTTTCACATCATAAGAAGCCTGTCGCAGTGGAAAATGGACGTTAACGTTCTGTTTTGACGCATTGCACATCATTAACGTGCAAGCAGTTTATTTTCTCTCAGAGGAAAGATAAGAAATCTGTCAATACTTTCAATTTCTTTGCTTCCGAAATCAAATCTTGGTCCTCTGTTTAATAGGTTGTGCAAATGAACTGAATGTTTAAATGTAGAAACACTTTTTTTCATTTTGAACCATACGCACAGTCCCGATTTACCACTGAAAATAATCTTTCTCTGTTTTTTTTTTTTTTTTAATGTTTTGTTTCCTTTTGTACGCCATAATCTGAATACGATACCGAGTGAGATTGTGGGGTTTTTTTGATGACTTTTAAGTGCAATATATTTATTTTGCTCTCTGGAAATAATGTGTAATGTACTATGCCGCATTTAAAAAAAAAAAATAGTTATTTGTAAACCTTGAGAAATATATATCACCACCCAAACACTTTGAGTTATTTTTTTCACTGACTGAAACTATGTACACTTTTCTCTCTCGCAATGAATTACAGAAAAATAAATTAAATTGTGAAATCATTTAAAAACCACAGCTGATATACAGATGTTTATTTAGGTCTCTGGATAAACCAACATTTCATGAGCTTTTATTCATGTTTTTTTTTATTCTCACAGATTTTGGCATCAATCCAAATGTTAGATCTTGACAAATTTTTACAAAGTTTAATCTGAATTTTGAGTCTATAAATCCTTTTCTCTTTGCCAGGAAAACTTTAATTAGATGTTCAACATTTGGTATCTTTAATTTTGGAGTTTACATGTCACTAATTGTCCAGAGGGAAATTCAATATGAAAGTCCACTGCAGATATGAGTGATTTAACACCTTGTCATAAAGAAAAACACAGA
Organism: Thunnus maccoyii; assembly: GCF_910596095.1. Classification (NCBI taxonomy): domain Eukaryota; kingdom Metazoa; phylum Chordata; class Actinopteri; order Scombriformes; family Scombridae; genus Thunnus; species Thunnus maccoyii. The sequence continues at coordinate 6,031,811 of NC_056542.1, forward strand.
CTTGTTCATCAAATTTCATCATGATCTTCACTGTCTCTAATAGGTGAAAACACAAACACATCTTAGAATGCCATCTAGTGGTCAAGCATCAGAAATAGCACTCATACAGTATGTATTGACTATTATCCTTACATTGTGTCCATACATTCACAATTTTCCAATTTAAACACACAGATTATGTTCAGAGGCTTTTGTGCGATCTAGAATCAGCTGACCAAAGGGTCGTGTTACTGCAGCTGCACGTGAATAAATTATAGAACAATGACAGGAATATTTATCTAAAGTCTGAAAAATAATGCCGCACTTCTCCAGATTTTTATGTACAAACACTGAAATCTAAGCGATTAAAATCCATCACCTTTTCCAGAGCTGCCAAGAATTTCATAAAATGTCCAAATCCATTGAAAAAATGCAAATATTGGTCAAGAGAAGGAAGGTAATTAAGACCAAAATTTCCTGCCTTTTTACAACACACAGTATATGACTCAACTGTGTAGAAAAGCAAATAATTATGACATTTTTTAACTTAAATGCTGATGTTTTAGGATCCAAAAAACCACTGAAGGTGTGAAAACTCAGAGCGCTGATGATGATGATAAAGTCAGTTTTAGTTGGAACTGTTCCCCTTTTTATCTGTTTTATGCGTCCAATCAAAACTGAGAAAGAAATCCCTCACACTCTCTCACCCTCCAACAAATTACTGCCAGATTTGTCCCATTTCAAAACAGATTAATCTGCTACAAAAATAATCTTAGATGAGGAAGTTTATGTAAAAGATTTTATGGGAAGCTGAAATATTTGGATATAAAGTGGTTCAGTGTGAACATGTTTTAAAAAAAACCCAATAATTAATCATTTTAATATTGGCACTGCTTCCATAATGGCATATAAGGGCAATAACACCAGTATTCTTTATTTGGATCCCTATAAGCTTCCACAAAGTGATCAGTAGTCTTCCTGGGGTCCACACAACAACAGCAACAATAAAGCAGTGTAACAGTTTTATTCCATTGATCGATAAAACAAACAAAAAAAAAGCCAAATATAGACACAATAAGCGCCAAAATTGATTGTGTCTATATTTGGCTTTTGTGCCAAAACAACAACAAACAGACTTCTCTTTACAAACTGATCCAGCAACATGTGAGAACAGATTAAGAACCCGGTGATCTTAAAGGAGGGAGTATCAGGGCTGCCGAGGTTCTCTTCTGATCCGATGTGTCGTCTGTCTCTGATGACGAGACGGTGACATCATCGTCCAGCACTGAAACTCTTCACAGTCAACCGGCCCAGACACAGGATGATATGAGCTTCATCAGATGGAAAAGCTGAATCCAGCAGACGACCAGAAGTGTGTTCATTCTCAACTGCCAAAAATGTACTTTCTGTATTTCTGTACATAAATAAGTGGCCGAGATGTTTAAGGAATCAAAGACACAACTGCAGGCGGACGATAAGCTGGACACTGTTAAAATCATGTATACAGCGATATGAATAACCAGGTTTCTCATCTTCCATATTAATGTGTAAATGTACTCACTCATTTTATCACACAAACCTGTGGTTTCCTGCCATGACAAGTCAAAATGTCTGTTTGTTACTTATCACTTAGGTTTAGGGTTGTAACCAGTCTGTGTTTCCTCTGGTTTGAAATCAACATTCATCCCTTAACCAGTGAAATCAAGATTAAAACAGCTTCTTCTCCAGTATGATCTGCTTATACATCAAATGTTTTTGGCTTCATCTCATCTTCATCAGGCTAGTGTGTGAGGCTGCTTCCGTTTCCCTGATTGATTCATCATATGAACGACAAATCAACATAAATACCATATAATCTCAACATAATGAGACAATTATAAGAAAAATATTGATGACCATAAATCCAGAACATATGATATTCCTCTAGAAAATTTACTCATCGATGAGGAAAAACAAACAATGTACAAACAAACTCTGTACATCATATTTTAGTTAAAAAATGCTCTGTTTTTGCTCTGCTAAAGACATAATGACTGAACACCATGATGAAGTTCTGACTGTCTGACTTCACACTAAAAATCGCTGGGTTAAAATTTCACCCAGTTTGGGTCAATATAGCACCAACATGATACTGGGTTAATGTTACCCAGAAAGCCTCTCAACACAGGGGCTGTTTTGACCCAGTTTTAGTGTTATTTTTTATTTTACTGTTGGATTATTTACCCAAACTAAAGCTTGTTATAATCTACTCTTTTTAAATGTGTATGTCACGGTTTGTTATTGATTGCTAATAACTGGTGTATCTTTTGAATGTCATATGCACATCGTTTTGTACAAGAATCAATACATTTGCGACAGTTTTTAGCTAAAGCTTGTTGTGTGTAACACTGTGTCAAAATAACAGATTGCTAACCAATGTTGTATAGGTGCTATATTAACCCAAACTGGGTAAAAATGGAACCGTACAGTTCACAAATGTGTATATAGTCCCAGACAAATGCACTATTTCCTCCTGTTTGAGTAACATTAGCTAAAAACTACAGTGCCGAGCTGTTTTAGGAAATTTATGAGCCATTTTAAGGATGAAACTATAAATGTGTGAGCTAGAAGATTTATGTCTTCAGTAGGGATGAATGGGCAGGAAGTTGTGAGGGACGGACTAACGCGTTGCTGATCATGGAAGCAGAGAACGGCTGTGGTTGCAATTATTTTATTTTTTTCATGAATTCATTTTCTCAGTATTGCTTTTGTTTTATTTTAAGAGTAGATATTTATCCCATGAACGCATGAAAACAATCTGTTATTCTCCCATGATGACGAGATAATTCACTCGTGATATCAAGATAATAATAAAAGTATTACAGATTCCATAGTTGGTTTTGATCTTTTCTTTGCTGACCATAAGAAAAATGTAGCATGACACCAGTCTTATCCTCAAACTGAATATGTGTCTTTCAGAAACATAAGACAAAACAAATGAGATGGATTGAAACCCTGAGCTGTTGTTAAATTATTAAACCCAAATGTGTTCTTTCAAGGATATGTCTCTCAGTTCAAATCTATCATATATCATAATGAGCGCTAAAGCTAATTGACCTGGAACTGAAATGCATAAAAAGTCTAATGGGAGCATTGCAATTCTGTACATTTACATTTTAGGCATTTTGCCGATGCTTTTATGAGCATTGCAGCAGAATATAAGCATAAACATTATGGTAAAAGCAGTAGTACAGGATGTAGATGCCTGAATGCATCCAAAAAAATGTCCATTCATTCAAAAAAATATGACAAAAAACAAACATGATGTTAGAAATGCAGCTGAAAATAATTTTTATTTAAGTCAGAATAGTGTTGCGTCACCCTCACGGACATATTCATTCACAATCCAGACAAACAAAACATGCTTATATCTGCACTATTGACTCCAGTACATAGAGTGCACACACACACACACTCACAAACACACACACACACACACACACACACAGTCGTCTATCACCAGAAGCATCACCCGCCACCGCAGACAAACTGACGGATCGATGGCTGGACGTTAGTCACCGTTTCACCAGGAAGAAGGCCCCACTTCGGCCCTGATAAGAATCGGTTACATCCTTCGAAAATAAATAAATAAACAAATAAATAACATCCAGTGTGGCTCTGATTGGATTAAAGGGAGAGGGGAAGGGCAAGACGAGCCACCGTGAGGTATGGCCGAACAAATTGGAGCTAACAGTCGGGCCAGAGAGTCCATTTTGGGGCATAATTTACACAGTGAGGAGCATGAGCTGAATCTAATGTCATTTCCATCAATTTTGCATTTTGGCCCTTTTTTCCTTCCCTCTGGCTTTTAGCGGTCATTTGAATCGTCTGGCGGAGGATAGCCGGCGAGCATTACAATGTCGGAGACGACATTTAGCACAGCAGCGGAGTGAGAGGTGGTTTTTTATGGTGTGGTGACTGGCTGCACTACGGCAGTGTGTATCCATTGCTGCACCATCTTGCAAATGGCTAACAATATGCTAATAGGTTAAGAGTACAGAATCGCCCCAGACAAGCCCTTTAATGGATGTTTTATCTGCAGGTCAAGTGACTCATCAGCCGCAATCTCGCTTGACGAGACGTGCCAAGTCAAATTTAGCGATAAAGTGCTTTTAACAAACAGGCCACAAAGTGCTTCATGGAGGACAAAGGACACAAACACACTGAAGAGTTTGTGGTGAAATGTGAAACCTGTTGGCAAACAATGGAAAATGGTTTTAGAGGAAATACACCTTGAAAGCAAAGTTGCCGGAGGACAAACAGAGCTGACAGAGCTCAAACTGATTTCACTTCCTGCCCACAAAAGGGTTGGCCAAATGATGTTGCCAAATGTTGTCTGACATTAAAGCTGCTGTAGAGGTCTCCACATCTTTTTTATGATGTTAATGTTTAAAATTGGGTTTCTAATTTTCTGTGATGCCATAACGAGATAACCAAATCAGTGATGAAAAGTCACTAAGTGCTGTACTTTAATACAATTATGAAGTGTTTTACTTGAGTATTTCCATTTTACGCCACCTTATACCTCTACTAATCCACATTAAAACTGTATTATCTGATGTTTTTTATGACTCTTGGTTGTCTGGCCTAGTTTGTGTTGTTTCTGTGTGCTGCTTGTTTCTTGTTCTCAGGTCTCTCTTGAAAAGAAAGATCTCAATTTCAATTAAACTATCTGACTAAATAAACTCTTCAAGTTTTCAGTTTCAGAGGGAAATACTGCACATCTAAAACTACATTTATCTGACAGCTGCAGATAATCTGCAGATATTGACTTTGCATACAAAATTTCCCCTCACCTTAACCCACTGCAACAATAAAATGCTGGTTGACTACACCAGTAATAATAATCCAATAATGTAGTAGAATATATTTCATACTCACTCTGAAAGAAGCATTTTTCATAATGAGTAGTTTTACTTTTGATACTTAAGCCTGCACTAATCACTCCATATCAGCTTCTGAAGTTCATATGACAAACTTGTTAGCAAACAGCTGCCTAATTACGCATCCAGCAGCGACGGAGCAACTGAAGCATTTATTTGGAGTTGTGTTTTTGTCCACCTGATGAATTTAACTCCAATATTAATTCTCCTTTTAGCTCTGATTTTGTTCTCCACCAACTCCTGAAGGAAATATCTGGTTCTTTAGCTGCTAAATGCTAAATGTTCACCAGCTAGTCTACAGTTAACTGTGTCTGCTTGCTGTTTGGTGCAGAGCAGGTAGTGTACAGTGGGTTTTTATAGCTTTTTCAGAAAACGGCTGCCTGAAACAACGTAATGAGAGCGCTGAGAGTGAACCGAAACAGTCAAGTTGCAGCCGGACGGCTAAACATTGAGCTGAAACTCGTTATAAAGCTCCATAAAGCCAAGAGGAGCTGCAGAGTCGCTGATAATTCTCAATAGGTTCATCACGACGAGCTAATCCTCTCACAATACACACTGTCATTTGTACATTGTTATTATTAAAAATAGCTGTAATAATAAATAAAACTTTTGAGTGCAGGATTTTTACATTGGAATATATTGTATTGCTAGTTTTGCTTTAATAAAGTATTTGAAAATGTTTCACTGCTGCTTTAAATGAGTTCAAGGGAGTTATTCTTGCGTATGGGATACTCCTCAATGGTTAAAAACTCTCAAGAAAAAAATCTAATTTGAACTCTATACAAACAAACTATGCCAACATAGAAGGTTGTGATGTGGCTGCAGTTATGTTTGGGAATCAAATTGAATCACAAGATAACTACATTACAACCTATCTTGTATGTATTTTTGACAGTAGTGAGTGGGAGGATTATGGGGGCCAAAAGATGCAAGCAGTAGTGTTACTTTCAGTGTCAGACGCAGCCGAGCAAATCCACTTAACATGTGATATAATATTGCCTCTGACACATGCTTGAGTTTATACTAGACCCATACTGTAGTTTTTATGGCCGATATTGATATGAGAATTTAAAAATCTGGTATTTGCTTTTTATATAAACACATAGCCTCACACATAAGATACAATTTGTACTAAGTGTACTTGAACTAACAGAAATTATAACTGTAAATTTTAAGAGTAAACCTCACTGGAAAGTAAATTTGTATCAATAACAACCAAGTATCAAATACATGAAAATGCAGCTCATAAAACTTGCATAAATGGCATCTTGACAACTGTAGCAACTGATTTAAGCTGAAAATGTCAGATCAAGGATTACTCATTATTATTAACAGCACTTTTATTAATGACATCTGTCACGGCCAAATGGCAGGTTGATTAACTCCTGGATGTTTCATGGAGGAGAAATACCAAACAATTCCTCTCATTTTATTAGACTTAATGAGAGAAAGGAAAGTGGAGTTTAGAGAGGGAATAAGAACCAACATATGACAGATTTGAATCCATGTCCTTCAGAGCCACCTGGAGGCTTCTTGTGCTTGATCTAAACAGTTGAGCTATTCATGTGAGGAAGACATGGAGAGAAGACAGGAATGAACAAATGAGATCGAGTTCCATCTGTGATAAATCTTGTGATAAATTAACCTATTAGCATCAAGAAATGGGCCTTTTGTTTCCTCAAGAAAATGAGATAAATTAACATGATCTCAAGATAACAGCATTAAAATAATTGCAAGCACAGCCGTTTCTCAGCTTCTGCAGAAACATAAGTTCACCTGCTGCTTTAAAAATGTGAGTTAAGTGAACTTAAGTCGACTGTGTAGCTAAAAGTTGTGAGAATGTAAAACTAATCGAATTGAGTTAACTCAACTAGAGCTAGCTTGTTGCGTTACATATCACAACCTCTCGACTTTGTACTGAAGTTCTTTGAGAAATTTATACTGTAGTACAAAGTCAAGCGGTTGTGATATGCAGCACAACATGCTAATGACGCTGTAAAGGAACCATGTTGCTGCACATGCTCAGTGGCGTCTGCCGTACACAGAACTACTCTCTGGAGACTGAAAATGTGATCGCTGTTATTAGTCTTTGGAGCCATTTGTGCAGTGGTGTGACTCATTGATGTGTTTTTAATAGTTTTTGGATAACAACGGAGGTCTACGGCACAGAGGAATATGATATATCGGGCTTTGGATAATGAACTAAAATTGGCCCACCTATACATCGGTCAGGCTCTAATCTAAACAAGAAACATTTACTACATTTGCTCAGTCAGGGTACTTTTAGCGAAAGCAGACGCTTCAGTGCATCACCATCCCGTCTATCTCCTCTCTCTCCTCCATGGCAGGTGTCCAGCCCAACTGCTGCCTCTCCAAAGACAACGAGGCCTGATAGCAGGGAAACAGGAGAGAGCCGGCTGCATAACAAGGACTTATTATGATGATGAAATGTCCTACAAGGCCCCAAACACCCTCTTAAAGAAATCTCTCCGTCCGATAAGGGGAGTCCAACCCTCGGCTCGGAGCTGCGGGGAAAAGGAGGGGAGGGGGACCCTAACCTGATTGGATGGGTGGCTCGGAGGGGGCACACGTAACGAAATCAAATGGCCGTCAAGCCGCTGTCATGCATAATTAATTGGGCCTTCTACGACCAACTACACAAAAATCCATGGTCATTAGATTAGGGGGTTTTGGAGGACTCTCTGAAGTGCATCGCTGTCTGAGCTGCTTCCCTGCTCACCTCTCTATCTGTGAGGATAGTGTCAGAGTCTGGGCATGTTTTAACGTCCAACGGAGACTAAACTCAAGCTTTCATTGAGGCTCCTTTAGGAACTCAAGGACAACGTGATGTTATCGCTGGTTCATAAAGTCTGCACAACGCAGTCATACTACCAAAACGTGTGAGTTTTACTTTGATTCACTGCACCCTGAAGATACCGATCACCTACAGTTCACAGTTGATGAACTCAATGAAACACTTTCTCCCATCCCCCAGTCTACAGCTGAGCCGCCCTTCCCTCCCATTAACATAACTGGACCTCCAAAGTGCACATCCAGAAGGGCTGAGTCAAGAGAAACTGGACTTGTTTTATATTCTTTTATACATTTCTCCTCTCATCCAAAAGGCCTCTTAGATTGCTGAAAATGAAAAATGGGTGTGATGTAGAAAAATACCACTTTGTGCTCATAGATGGATTACTGAACGGGCCAACAGGGGCCCAAAGGGTCAGGGGGCCCCAAAGCCAGAGACTCTGAAGCAAAAGGGTGATTTCCACTGCAGTTGGGGGTGACATTTCAACCTCACTTTTCTGGTTTCAAGTTGATTTTCTTACTAAAATCTCTCTAAGCCGTGTCCTCTGACTATCCAGCCGCCATAGTCCAGATAAGATCTGAGTTGATAAAAATGTTGATACACTCGTCTGAGTTGCCTTCTTTTATTACTTTCAGTGCAATGAGAAAAGAAAAGCAGCAGTGAGAGGTGCGATGAGTGCTCTGCAGACTTTTCTGCCCTGGGTTTCACCTTTCAGGCTACATACAGGCAGCCTTACTTTCATGATGAAAGCTGTTGGAGCTGTATGTGGCCTGAAAGGAGGCAGGAAGAGGTTATGACAGGTTTGCATACATAGCATTTGTGTTTCTACACTGTTGCTCTAAAGTGAATGTTATTAACATGCTTTGTTGAAAAGTCTCAGGTCTGAATCAAGAGGAGGGATGTTCTGATCACATTTTTATTTTTCAGTTTGTTTTATTTTGTTTATTTTTCCTACATGCAAAGTGCATACTTGAGTTACACTAAACATTAGTAAAGCTATTAGAATATGATTGACAGCATCACAGGTTTCCTATAATACATTGTATAATGTCCTGCAGTATTTTATGTATCTGTCACTGGCAGGAAGCTTTCAACAGGAGTCAAACTGCTTCTCATTTACAGCATAAACTAAACACTGAAATTTCAGCTACAGTTTTCAACCAACAGAACTTTACAATTATGGTTCACCTGCAAAATGTCACTGAAAATACATGAAAAGACAAGCACAAGTGATTTTTTGCCCCTGTGCCCAGGAGCCTGTTATCTTATAATGCATCCATGTGAAATCTGAGAAAATAGGTCAAGGTTTTGGTTTCTTGGAGGTCATGTTATCATGACTGCATACACAGCTGTTGATATAATGTATAGTGCATAGTTTCACACACACACATTTTCCTTTAATTACAACATATTTGCTATTTCTGGAAGCTTTTGGACCTCTGCTAGCAGTGAAAAAAAGGTCCAGAGGATTGAAATGTTTTATCTTGACTTTTATTTACTTGTGTTTGTGTTTTACTATTTGCTGTTATTATTGTTATTTTGTTGCCTTAAGTGAGGTATTTTGTAACATTCAAAAACATAAAGACTGTTGCTGTTATTATAATTTTATGTTATGAGGCATTTCAAGCGATCAGAATGTCACAATATCATTGGCTGAGTGTTGGAAACAATATTAAAACAATAAAATGGGACAAGAAATAAGAAAATATTACAACTAGTGTGGCATTTATGAAAACTATCAGAGTGCAAAGATGAAAACAACTAATCAAACTCCTGTACATGAAGTTCAATCAGCCACTTTAACATTTGTGTATAAATGCTGCCACCTGCAGGTCAGCAGAGCTACAGAATAAATGACAAAGTGAAACACAACAGACAAACCGCAGCAAGATTTTTATTCAAAAAAAGCAATATATTCAGGAATTATAGATGCATATACTTACATTTGTAAATAGATAATGTTCAAATACACAAAGTGGGAAAACAATGTGCTTCTGTATCTGCAACGTCTTTATGCACATCATGTGCATACATGAAAATGTCACCAGAGATGTGGTTTTCATGGTTTGTTAAGGACACACATCTCCCTCTCATTTCAGGGAGATTCCTGATTTTTTTTTTCTTTCTTTTTTTTTGTTGTGATCTGGGTCACATCCCTCATTTGAAAAGTCTCCAAAAAAAATGACTTTATCACTGCTTAAAATGGAAGACAGCTCCCTCCAGAGTCTCTTCGTCACGTCTCAATGAATTCGCAACCGATGAAAGAATTTTTTTTTTTTTTTTAAATTCACTGCTGAAGCATTTACTCCATTAACACAGAATGATATTTCTTTTCTAAATGTCCATTTATTCTCCTAACCCTGCATCAGAGAGACAAACTGCATCTGCTCAAAGGTCCGTTTGTTGGCAGCTTGTAGGAGGTTTGAACTGGGCGGTCTGTGGTTAATGGGTATTTGACTGTATGGGGGTATCTGAAGGTGGTTTTCTGGGTATTCGGGGCAGCTAAGACGAAGGTGGGAATTGTGATACTTCTGTAGAGTTGTACCTGCTGGCAGGAGGAGGAAGAGGAGGAGGAGGAGGAGGAGGGGTATTTGAGAGGTAGGGGGTCTGCCTAGTTAGCCGGGTGGGGCCGTCCCTCCGGGATAAGCGAGGTGAAGAAGGTGCTGATGAAGGACCACGCGGTGGTAAGGAAGTTCGGCTCGGGGAGAGCAGCAGCAGCAGGAGCGGCAGCAGCCTGGGCCTGGTCCTCTGGGCCTCCTCCTCCTCCTCCTCCTCCTCCTCCTCCTCCTCCTTCCTCACCGCTGTCATCATCGTCCATCCCCTCGTCCATCAAACGTTCCTGAGACACAGATGGGCAGAGACAGGCGTGGTTAGAGAGTCACAGAAACAGTGAAGGAAGAAATATTCCTCTACTCAAGTATAAGTGACACTAATTAATAATGCTTCATTACAACAAGACAGGCCGATGTGTTCAAATTAGGAGCTTATTTTAAAGTTCCATGCAGCATGTATCTGATGTGTTGCAGCTGATTTAAGTCTCTATGCAGACCTTTTGTTTTTCTGGCCATTTGTCAACATTAAAAGTCCCCAACTCACCATTTCCTGTATATCCTGGTGCCGCTCCGCTTCTTCCTGAGGAGCCCCGGGCCTTTCTCCTCCTCTGAAGTTCTGCTGCTCCGGCCTGAAGGGAAACCAACCAGCCTGGTGCCTGAAAAAACAAACAAAAAAAAGATTATCGATGAACAGTTTTGTCTTTAAAATGTCAGAAAATAATGGGAAATTATAACTGACATTTTCAGAGTCAAAGGTGACGTCTTACAATGTCTTGTTTTGTCCGAGCAACAGTCAAAACATAAAGACAATCAGTTTACTATCATGAAACCAACAAATTTTGGGCATTTTATACAAAACATAAAATGTGACTGGATGTAACTTCAAGTAAAGGTGAGACAAACTGAAAACATTATACTTAATATGTCTGTAAACTATGTGTTTTCCAGTGTCGTGCAGCTCTGACTCACAGGTAGACGAGCAGCATGGCGCCAACAACCATGACAAAGCGGCTAAAAGAAGAGTAGAAGTAGACGATACTGAGCAGGACGCCGGCACGAGACACCGTGTACAGCCAGTCCAGCCAATCGCGGTTCAGCTCGTCCTCGTTCATCACCGCCCCGCCCTGCGCGTTCATCTGGATGTTGGGGTTGGCCGGCTGGTTCTCTGGTAAGGGGTTGGGGGCCGGGTTGGGCCCCAACGGGGGTTGTACTGCTTCGTTGGGCTGGGCGGGCTGGTGGGGCGAGGGAGAGGGGGCGGATGGAGGGGAGGCGCTGGGAGGCTGAGAGGCGGCGACTGCTGCTTGACTGAGAGGAGGATGTTGAAGAAAAGGAAGATCGATGGTTGTAGGTTTTCATTTCGACCACTTAAGCAAGTGATTTTTACTGAAAATAAGCAGCCTTGACCGTCTACAGACACATTTCTTTTACTTACTATTGCATGTAGTAGTGGCGTGCATACATCTGCTGCCACCACAGCATCTGCATGGGCATGTACATGGGGTGGGGGGGCATGTTGGCAGGGAGGCCGCCTTGTAGAGGGACCTGGGCTCCATCTGGCCTGTGGAAGAAAAGTCACATTTACAACAATATAAAACAGATTGGTGACAAAAACATATTCTGTCTGGCTGTTTTATTATTTCCACTCTTGATTATCAGTATTGGAAAAAAAAAAAATCTGTATTTCTCTTTGAAATATTTATTTTAAAATCTGGCTGCTTTGACTTGTTGCTTGTGATGTGATGTGATGATCATAAACCTCAAAACTTATTTCACGGTTCTGCTTTCAGTCTAAAGCAACACAAACGTCTCCAGAACGACCACAGTGTTGAATCAGCAACTTTCTCACAGTCTCAATAAAAACATGATCAGCTTCTTAAAAGGTCAGAATCATTGCAGGACTGTTGTAGAGCTGCGACGATTACTTGATCAGAAAATTAACTGGCAACTATTCTAATAATCGATTAATCATTTTATCATTTTTTTAAGGCAGCAATTCTAAAAACGTGCTATTTTAAACTTCTCAAATGTGATGATTTAATGCTTATCTCTGTCATATGTGATCGTCAGTTGAATATCTTTGGGTTTTAGATCATTTTTAATTATTTTCTGATGTATGCAGTCTGTTTCTGACTTACAAAATGTATATTTTTATCCATATACTTAAGAGTATTTGCATGATAATATAGTTGTTAACCTTTGTACATCTCACATCATTGAGTTCTGTATTTATTTTACTACTGACTCTCAGCCTTTGTGATTTCTTCTGTGTGATGCTGCAGTGACACATGAATCTAACTCAGGATCAAGTGTCTGTCTGTCTGTGTAACAAATTGAAGTTGGTCTGTGCAAAAGACTTATTGAAAATATATTGTCACTATATTGACAAAACTATAAATTAAAAATGTTTTTTATAGTCAAATCACATCATATTTACAGTGACAAAATACTAACATTATCTAAATTATAACCTGGGCCTTGTGTTTAGGCTTAGAGAAAAAAACAACAATCCTGGGAATTTAAGGAATCACCTTTGCTCCATTATGAGGAAAGACACTAAACCAGACATTGTCTTACCACTGAGGGACTCCGGGGGGGTTCTGTGGGTTGTACTGGGGGAAACCACCGCGATATCTCAACCCATCATAACTTCCTGGGACAGAAGAGGAGGAGGAAGCTGGCTGACTGTCCTGATTTGGTGTGGTGCCAGGGGACGTCGAGCCCGCACTGTCTGAACTCTGTGACGAGACGTGAACACCGATCAGAAGTTGAGCTGAGTACATTGCATCGCTGCGTTTCTAAATAATCAATACGCGGAGAAACAGAGTGTTTCCTATAAGTGTGCTCAGACTGAATACATACAAAACCACCGGAGATATATGAGTGCATGCGAACAAACGTGGATTTGGTGTTGAAAATGTTTCAAACTGTATGACTCCACTTCATAAACATACAGAGACGGGAGGGAGGAGGACGTGTTTTTAATAGTTTCTGGACAACAGCGGAGGTCTGCAGACAATACTTGTAAGTAGATCAATTCATCGTTGGTTTGGCTCTGCACATGAGATTTGTTGACAATAAGAAAAATATAGAAAATTGCCAAACATATCATTTAACTTTCATTTCAATGTCCAAAATGTCGAGCGGTGTCACAACTTTTTAATCACAGGTCATCCTTGTGGGCGTAAAACTGAATGTGTGTGATGCTCTACATGCTAAACCACAATAAAAACAAACCATATCAAGCACATAACCTGACTTTTGTTTTTACTCATCTTTGTGGTTTAGATGAACTAAAACAGTTAGAAGTCATCGCGGTTCACCGGTTCTCATAAATGTTCCACTAAGCCTAACAATTTGCCGTTTTCGGTGTGTGTGTGTGTTCGCAGCTGTTTGTGAGCTGTTACACACAGACTGTGTGAGGCCTATAGGAGCGGGTCATGAGATCAGTGTGTCGGGTCTACTCACGCTGGAGTCAGAAGCAGCAGAGTTGGCCATGGAAGGGCTCCGGGGCATGGGCGAGCCTGGGGGACTGTGAGAGGTACACACTAGATGCATCATGTGGTATTCATCCTGCTGCGGGTTCGACGAGGGGGCAGGACACGAGACGGCGATGTGGGAGGAAGAGAGAGAAAGAAGAGGAGGAGGAGGAAGAAAAGACAGTAACAGAGGAGAGAGAGAGACAAAGCAAGAAACAGAGAGAGAGAGAGAAAGAAATAGAGAGAGAGAGAGAGAGAGAGAGAGAGAATAAGAGAGAGAGAGAGAGAGAGGGGATTAGCGTGGAAATGGCCAGAACCCTGACACACAATACTCACCCTGTGTTCGAAAAACACATCAGATCAGCTATTGTTTCCCAGGCAGCCTGTTTCAGTTCCCCCCACAGCAAACACACACACACACACACACACACACACACACACACAAACTATGTGTGCTCAAACACAATTGAGCTTTTAAAAAATTGTGAACAGAGGACGACAGACGACCAGCTACCTGCTGGACCGATCCTTGTCACAGTCCGGTTCTGGCTGCAGACGTCTTTAAATGTCTTTATGAGCTGTTTAAATTATACAATCAGACTTGAGTTGTTTGATGTATGTGTGGTTATTTGACCACACTAATCTAATATTTGTTCAGTTGACTTCTATTTAACTACAAGCTCATGAGCATCTGATAACTTACTGTTGTGTCTTGATAACTCCTATTTTATTAAAACATGTACAACATACTGACAACATACTTGTCTGATTGCTCATTGTGTGAGGATTTAATTTACTATATAGTAAAATGTATTTAACCTCTAACTGACTTCTTCTGTAAAGTTAAGTTATATGTAATAAGTTCTGATCTTTTCTGACAAATGTTACACAACTGCAACAATATTTTTAAGCACTTGGATGTGCCTGACACGACAATAAGGAAGAACAAGGCTCCTTAATTAAAACGTGCCATTAGATCCATTATATGCTGATAACTTAGTTAATGATTAATGTTTGCTGAATGCATCCAGCACAAAGTTTAACTCAGAGCTATTTGAACATTAAGTGATAAATTGAGTGCACAATATATTCTAGTTGTTTGAGTGAAGAGTCTTTAAGTTTTTAAGCTAAATGAATGATAACTGGAGCATAAACAGCTGAAATAAATCTAAAAGGAACATGTAGCAGCTGAATTTTATCATCCTGGTGTTATCAAATTATGGGGAAACTCCAGATGAATTAATGAACAGACAACATCATTCATACATGCAACTTTCCACAGGTAGTTGATACAGAAAGGGGAGCTGCAAACAGCACTGAGCATCAGGAACTGACTGCAAAACAGTCATCAATTCACAAACTAACTGTATAAAAAACTGAATACAAACATTTAAAAAGCTTTTTTGGATGGGGACAAATCCATCTGGGTGGGCTGCCAAACCAAATTCTATCCATGTGAAATACTGCACACACACACACAAACACACACACACACACATATAACAAACAGCCCCTCAGTCAGTCTTTACCTTTCTAAGCACATCTCTGAGCTGCAGGTGGTCTTGAAGGAGCCTTCCTGAGTACACCAGCCGCTGGTCTTTGGACAGCTACGACACAAACACAAATATATGGTGAGACAAAGTTATTACCAGCGTAGAGACATCTAGGTCTCACCCACCTACTCTAACAGTCTTTACAGTGTCACTAGATAAGAGTGTCTTTGTTTCATAGATAATATCCAATAAAAAATACTGTCTTTATGTGTAACATTTCAAATATGAACTGAAATCCTGCAGCTCTTCCTCAGACATAAACCGCAACACTGGATGGAAGTGATACATGCAAAAGGCCTCGGAGCAAAAATTAACCCCAAACATAAATGTTTCAAGTGTTTCCAAGGTCAGGAATGAACTTTTAACCTCAACTTTTAAGCTTACCTTGACTAAAACTCCTCTTATACATGTGCTCAGAAGAAAAAAAATGGAAACTTTACAATTATATTGTGAGGGGCAGACTCCACTTCCTGATAAAGATTATGATCAAAAGTTCCAGGACAGCTAAACAAAACGGACCTGCTGTCTCCGAGGCCGAGAGATCTACAAATACCGTATGTTTTCAGTAAACACTGTCAGGACCAGCTGACTGTAATCCTGCACACTGACGCAGAGCAGAAACATCAGCCTCTCAAATAAACAAATATTTTCTAGCTTATGTTTCTGTTTGCAGCAGTGAGAAGGGTAGAAACATGTTATTGTTTGGTGTAATATGATAGCTCGAGATGTCAAATCCTTAATGTGTGTAAAGCCATTAGGCACCTTTGGATTAGATTAGACTGCCAGGCTGGATTACATTTTACAGTTTACTAAAAGCATACACAGAGGAGGCCCTTCATGTCGTATTTATCAGAGACACAATGATGAAAGACTGACAACAAAATCATAAAAATAACAGAAACTGACCTCATTTTCCATAACTGTGCAAAAATAAATGTCTTATTTACATTTGCTTTTCTTTAAAATTATATTTTTGTGCATTAAGTTTACTCCCGAATGGTGAAGGTGAAATTTCAGTCTACAAACATCTCAAAGAGGAAAAAAAAGCACCCTCATTTTAGCAGGTTTTGATTGTTGCTATGGTTACACAGCATTGCTCTGTGGTTTTTTATCTGTGGCCTGTTTTTTTTTTTTTATCATGTCAAACTAACACAGATAAACTGGAAGAGGAGGTGGTTTTCAGTCAACCGGTTCATCGACATCACTCAGAAAGTCAACTCTGACTCGCAACTTAAGTCACAATTTAATAAGCGTAAAAAGGGAGAATACTGAAAATCTCTGATTGTTTTTTTTTGTTTTTCATTTTGAGGAACTTCTGAAATGCAAAGTGATCAAAAAGTTGACATATGAGATGAAGTAACAAAGTGTTCCCAAGTTAAATGAAGATCATTTGACCTACTGTAAGAAATGCAGCAGTTCTTTTGTTAAATACTAACTGGCAGAAGGGATCATGTTTCAGCTGAGGTGTGAGTAACAAACACAAGACAGCGGCAGCGTGTAAGTCAGATGACTGTTTGAACGTATGCATATGTGGGTTATTCTGCAGGAATCCTGTGAGAAGTTTCGATACTTCTTTTGCTATAATTACAATAGAAATATGTTGTAACTGACATTAATTAAAGCTGATGACAGAAGGGTGAAACTTTTTACAGTGGACGAGGGTTTATTGCTTAACAGATAGATTTTAACTGGAGTGTCATTGTTTGTCAAAGTTGGTTGTAACTGTTGATATTCTTACTTTCAAAAAAATGATGAATATGTGGATTCATTTGAGAAATATTTGATTTAATATTATAGACAATCATTAATTAAGCTATGAATAAATATTTGTCTTTTGTAACAATCATCATAATCTTTTAGGAATGACTCCTGATCCATGAGTCCAGCATCCCAGATTAGAGCTTTTTTAACACTTTTTACCTCAACGACACACAAAGCAGTCACACAACAGAAGGTAACAGACCATTAAAAGTGAGATCTACTTACCGGCTTGCTGGGGTACACGTTGGAGATGTGACTCTTCAGCTTCTCCACGGTCCAGTTGAGGAAGCAGTTAATGGTCTGGTCTTCATACTTCTGATTAGGGGCCTTAATGACCAGGGTTACAGGACTATCAACTGCCCCAGAGTCCATGGCTCATATTACTACCAGGGGTGGGCTCTGAAGAACCTGAGCTCAGGAGAGCTTAGTGTCACGACTCAGGACTCACCTGAGGAGTCTCCCTCAAATCCTCTCCATTCTGGACTCAGGAAAACACCTAAAACTGTCCGTGCTGCTGCTGCTGTGATGCTGCTGGTGAGAGGATGTGGTTCCCCCTCTACAACATGTGTTTCATTTATCGGAGGAAGTTGCTGGTTTCCAACTCGATGGAAATTCTTCTGTGGTGACAGTTCTTGGGTTTCTGGTGAAAGTAAGAGGAAGAGTTTGAGTTTCTTTTGCAAGGAAGGAAGTGAGGTTTTCCATATAATGTAGAAGCTATAATAATCACATGTTAACATATCTGGTGGTAATATTTTGTCCATTTGTATCAATGGGGAAAGACTAATAAACACTACTCTGTATAGTGTAATTCAATCCAACAGCATCACTGATTAAAGCCACCATGAAGTTAAATCAACACCTCTCTAAAACTCATTATAGCCGGAGATGCAGGGTTGTTTTATTAGACTGTACTAGTTTTAGTTAGGGGAAGTGGTAACTGAGGCTGAATTTATAACTTCAGACTAGTAAATTCATCACGATTACAGGAACTTCAACAAAGAAAATCTGAGCCGGTCAGATAGCAGACACCAGAGAAAGTTGTTTTCAGTGCATTTGTTCACCAACATGAACTGAAACCAACAGTAAGTAAGCAATCACGGCATTTAGTATATGTTGTATCCTGTTAATAATCTGTACAGTTCTGAGGCTTAGTGGTAATAAACCTCCAAGACCGAACAACAAATCACTTCACCATTACCTATGCTGTGAGAGTACCTGTTATAAATGATCAGTGTTTGTATTTTGGCTGGTGTTGTGCTCCAACCCTTAATACATCAGTTTTGTACACTAAAGCCATTTCTGATTTGACAAAGACTAAGGAAAGTATTTTTATTAGTGTCAACAAGTCTCATGGAAAAACTAGTGCTGCGTTCCGAATTGCAAACCTTTTTTTCTTGTACGTACTGCAGCTGCCCTCACAAAGTACGTACTGTTGAACGCAGTATGCACACACCTGGGACACACTGCTTCGTCTTTGCACCTTGAAATTTGACCCTCTTGCTCATACGGTAAATAGTATGGTAGTATGAGTATTGGAACGCACCCCAGAACCAACAGTGTGTCAGTCCGCCTCTCAATATTGTCCTACTTTCCTATATTGTCTGTGGCAGTCAGCTCCAAGCCCATTGGTTCTTACTGAAGACCTTAAATTTTTATAACAGAACTAATACCAGGATGCAAACTTTTTATTTCTCTGACATTTTCACATCATAAACGATGAATAGCAGCTTTAAAACACAAGTCATGTGGCTTTTATATTAGTTTAGCGTGGGGCGGCTGCTCTGCAGGTGTGCTTGTTTTGACTGTAACTGCAGTAACCAGGCGGAGATAAGCCTGCTGAATTTGCACCCAAAATGCTGTCAAAACCTTTATTTACAATTTCCACTGCAGCTTCCATAATTCTCGACCGGGAAAAAAAGGTGCATAGAGGCATGAGGGAGGGCGCACACTTAAAGACATCTGCAGAGCCAAACAGATGAAAGAGCAGAGGAGGTTAACAGATCGTTTGAATAGTTATAATTAGAATTAAAATAAGTTCTTTTTCATCCTATGGTATGAGTGGAAAGTATTGTTCTTACAATTGCATTTGCATTTGGAACCGTAGTTCAGCCGTGTGCTAGGTTTTGACCTTGTTTTTGCATAAGTTACTCAAAAAGTTAAGTCTACGCTATGTGAATTTGAATTTGTGTAAATAATATGTTTATTGGGGACTATTTTCAGCTGCCAGTGTGGTGAGTTCTGGGCTCACTATAAACTACAATGTGTGTTTAGCTGAATGAAGGAATACGTCATGTCACCTGTTGCAGAAGTATGGCTCACTGATGCGTTTTTAATGATTTTTGGTCAACAATGGAGCTCTTTGGCACAGAGAATTATGCTATAATATGATCAGGAGGAATGATTACAGCAAGAAAAACCTGTTTGAATGTTCATGCGGGCACCTGACTGTTGTTTTGAGACAGATTTGGAAAAACTGTGAACCAGTCCCTTCAAAAACAGAAACTAACCGCTGCCTGGAATAAGTCGGTGGTCTTCAGTTTGAGTTTACACTTCCTGACGCCTTCATTGTTACGTCATCTTTCCAGTAAACTGTCAAAAACAAGTAACTGTAAACCATCCGGAGGCGAGAAAAGGCTCAGCAAGGCTATGTCAGTCATGGGGCTGCATAGAAAACCAAGCTAATCACGTTGTTAACCAGTGAAATCCTTGTTTACACAAACTGCCAAATGAGGCAGGTCACTCCGGGTAGCTTATATTTTGACCCTTGTCATAAAGCCAGTTAGCTTGTTGGCTAACGTTAGCTTCGCGGTTGCCTGCTAAAAACTCGGTTAAACTGGCAGACAGCGCGTTAAACAGTCTACCTGTGTGAACTAGAAACCACATTATAGCTTCGGGGAGGTTTTTGTACCTTTTTACTCTTCTAGTGTCGTCGCCTCTTCGTCCCAGCTCGGTTCTTCTGCCTTGTTGTTGTAATGTCGGGTGTGAGAGCGGAAACGACGTCACCACCGTCTTCACAACAGCTGATCAGAGAGAGAGAGAGAGAAAAGAAAGCAGCAGCAGCCAGGGAGCCACTATGGGAGCCACACATGGATGTATATCAATGGAGATACATCACAGTGATGAGAACATATGCCGGCTCTTTATAGTGAGCCAGATCCATTGACTCACCTCAGCAATAACAGCCGGTGTAACACCTGTTACACCGTATCTAGTGTAACAGGTGTTACGCCGTATTTGGTGACCCATCGGATTCTGTGACCTGCAGTGTTGGAAGAAGTACTGAGATCCTTTACTTAAGTAAAAGTATCTGATATATTGAATAATAGTACTTTAAGTGAATACTAATACTTCTATGGTAATACTTCTATACCTTCTTTTAATTAAGTATGATTTTAAATGTAGGATTTTTACTTGTAATGAAGTATCTTTACATTGTGGTATTGATAGGCTACTTTTGCTTAAGTGAACGTACTTCTTCCAACATTGTAGGTCGCAAAATCGAATGGGTTACTAATAGTAATAGTAATAATCTTCATTTACTAGCACCGCTGGCATTTATAATTCAGCCAAATTTAACAATATTTTAACCTATGATTAGTATGTGTGCACATATATCTCTAAAATTATTCAATGTAATTATACTCAACCTTATAATTTCCAGAAATTTACATTATGTTTGGTATAAAAACCTTAAATAATATAAAAACATCACACTATTACACACGTGTATTGAACGTTTTATTTATATTGAAACTATCCATAACAGTGTCAGGCCAGTGTTAAAAATGCTAAATGAAATGGGTTGAATCAAAGAGGAAACAACACAGGGTAACTCACTCTTTATTGTGTGATTGCTAAAAACACACACACACACACTTTGTTCTTCTTCCTAATGTAGACTATAAAATAATCTACTAACACACTGCATGCACAAACACACAAACTCCCTACTTGCCACCTTGTCTCATCCTATCTTAAAATGAAGTTGTTTAGAAACACACTGTTAGACATACAGTACAAGTCATAGCAGCCATGTTAAAGAGGTGAACCAGTTTCTCCTGAAAAATTATCTTTTGCATTTAAGTGGTAGTAGTAGTCTAGTGGTTTGAGAAGATACCCTTTTAAATCCCAAGGTTGTGAGTTTGATCCCTGTTCAGGGCAGTCTATCAAGTTTTTGCCAGTCCAAAGAGCTGCAGTATAGAAGAAAAACAACCTAAGCACTTTTCAAAAACTTTTATTCCTCCAGAAATGAATATTTTTCATTTTCCCATCTATGATTTATGAACTGGTCACCTTCCAGTCACACACTCGGCACTCTGGTTGTTAGAATTAGAGTTTTTGGTTCTGATTAAAGCTCCAGTTTGTGCAGAACCTCCTTGGTCAACTGTTTACTGTAGCGGTTGATCTTCCAGTGTCCAGGCATCCATCCCAGCAGAAAACGATGGAAGTCCGTCCAGGCGAAGGCGAACATCTCCCTCCACTCGTTCTCAAGGGCAGCAAAGTCCACATCTTTTTCCAGAGATATCTTCAGCTCTGAGAAATAATAGTCCAACAGGCCCGGTACCTTTTTTTCACACTCCCTCTCTTCCATGCAGCTTCCTAAAAAATACACAACATCTTTCATCCCACAGCCCCCGCCAACATACTGAAAGTCTACAGCTGCGACATCCTGTCCGTTCTGGGTAAAACAGAAGTTGGCTAACTTGGCGTCTCCGTGAACGATGGTCTTAAAGTGGCATTCGTTGAGTATCTTGTCAATGTCACTAGCTGCTGCTTTGAGCTTGGCGTCATCCATGGCCTCCAGCTCGTCCGGCCGGGTCTCCAGGTGCCAGTAGGTACCGACAGGCCACAGACCCTCTGGTGCCACACCCAGGAAGAGAGCATGGAAGTGGGCGAGCCAACTGAGACAAGCCCTTATCTCTCTGTCCTTCACGCTAGTCCTACAAATAAAAACAAATAACTTTATTTATCCAGCACAAAACAGTTCTTGTTCTTATACTCATCATAGTAGTATATAGGTTACAGTATACAGATAAGAAATATAGACGTTGTCTACTTTGACTGTAAGTCCTCCCTCCCAAAAGATATGATTAATTTAGTTAGTTTGCAACTTTCACAAACATAAATCCAAATCTACACAACTGTCAAGGTTTTTATATTTTAATTATCTCATAACAAAGATACGTTGAAATTAATTTATTTATTGAAATTATCACTAAAAAAGGTCAAGCATGTTTGAAACACATGGAAAAAGTGTCACATAAAGTCTCTGAAGTAGCATTTTATTTACTTATTGGATCTTTTTTGAAGAAAAATGCTAAGTAGTTCCCCTGTACTGTATTTATTTATTCATGTATTTGTTTTTTTATTTTTTAGTGTTCAACCTGTGATGTCTGAGTTTTTGTATTTTAGTTTGTTAATAAAGCTTTAAAAAAAAAAAAAAAGTCTTGACGTTGAGAGTTGCTGTGCATCACTATTCCTGTTGTTAGTGGTAATAACTTTACAGGCTGGTTTTATGACCGACAATAATCAACACACAAGAAGAAGTTGAAGTTTATGAGGTTCAAATGTTGTATGTATCCTTCTTGATGAGATTGATAACAACTGTCCCATATCTGACATTGTCAACATAAATATTAATTATCATGTAGTTTTATCAGTAATTCATTCTGTACTTAAAAATGTCATAAGATATAAACTATTTAAGATAATATCATGTTGTGTCTCTTATGTACAGTGAGCTTTTGTGTGTAACTCAACTATAATAAACTATTATTCTGTATGATGGATCCTACTGCTCTGCTCTTTATGTGAAGATGAAAATAAAACCAACAAATCATCTGAGCTCAGTTGACCCTGTATTCACTCGATCAACCTGCTCCATCCTAGCGTGCTCTGATAAACCTCAGCATGCTTGCACTATTAACTGGCAACAACTGGAAATACATTTCACATGTAGGCACTTGACTATTCACAAATACTGCGACAGACCCTCAGATTTATTTTGAGGATGCTTAAATCTACATCTGCATATAGCTATCTCTTGTTTTTTTGTACTAATTAAACTGTAAATGACTTTTTTTTTAATCTAAATTCAAATTTGAGGACAGAGACTTTCCAAATCCCCACATTACCCATTACAGTATTTACACAAACTCTTCTATGAAGCTACCTTCTCTGGTCATAACCGGCCAAATCCAGGTCTTCCAGCACAATCAGCATCTCGTCTCCATGGGAACTGGCAGCCAGACAGGCTGGGATCCGACAGCTCCGATTGGTGGAATAGTTCTTGTACCAGTGCGTCTCCACCTGATAGGATCTTACTTTTCGTCTGTGGGATCGATCTGTGTTCCAGCCGCCGGGATGCTCGGCCTCTTCCGGAAACTTGACATGTTTGACGACCACAGAGGGCCGGTCGCAGCCCTCCAGGTGCAGCCTGAGTATCTCCCCATAACCGCTCCACAGTGTCTGGATCTTAACACCGACACGCAGGGATGAAGCACCACACGCCTGCAGAACAAGATCCTGGTACTCCTGTTTCATCTCCAGTCAGTGCTGGAGCGAAGACAGACAGACAGACAGACGGACCGTGTCAGGATTGTTGCTGGTGGTCACTATTTTACAGGGTGTCACTGAACTCACTCACAGCTGATCCATGTTGCTATACACGCTTTATTACTGCCTGTTTCTTTCTCACACACACATTCAGAGGATGCTACCATGTCACTTAAATTAAGCCGTTAAAACTCAGCGTTAATATTTTAAACAATAAAAGTGTCTCAAATATGAAATAATTCTTAGAATAAATGTGTTAGTTTTACCCTCAGTTTCATGTCAGCTGCGTCTCACTCGGGTCCAAATGGTCTCAATGACCAGACAACAGGATGTATTTACTACTACAGCCTGCTGTGTGCTGTTTAAAGCTACAGGCGTGAAATAAAGTGAGCAAAACGAGCCTCACTGCCACCTGCTGGACTGGAGTGCACAAACAGAATCTTTGGATAGTCCCTCTCAATGTATTTGGTACATATTTAGGCACATTATCATGAACACCTATATAATCTGAAATAAAACTTGTCTGATAATAAATGTGAAGATTAATCATTTTCTTTTTCTTCTCTTTTTTTGGTGCAACTCGACTGTCTGTACAGTAGATGAAGGTGACAATGGCTCGGGTAGACAGACAGGTAAAACTGTTCAAGGGAGACTATTGTAGGAATTGTAGCTTTAGCTTTAATTCTAGCGGACCAAAGATCATTTGGACAGTTAAAACAAACTTTATCATGATATTTAACATTTGGTGTCAAACTGTTTTCAGTCGTTGACTGTCTGCAGTCTGTGATCCCAGAGGACACTTATATCTCCCCTGTCTATGTCGGACCTGAACTATAAACTGGACCTCTGCCTTTGGTCTGATTTTCGGTGAGCAACACCTTTCTCTCTCTCTTTCTTTCTTTCTTTCTTTCTTTCTTTCTTTCTTTCTTTCTTTCTTTCTTTCTTTCTCTGTTTAAATTTTCTTTGCACAAGTTGGATAATAGAACAAGCGGACACTCCAGCGCGCTGAATTGTATTGTACTTCTTAAGACAATGAAATCTTGAAATACCCCGAAAAATGGGGTTTTTCATGATACAACGTAAATAATTGCAGAAGAATTATACTTTATGCACGGACCTTATTTGCTTTCCATATCTGTTTTGTGTATTTATCCTTCTAACACATTGGTTTTTAAAGTATTATTTAAAAATGTGACTCTTTCATCTCTTTATTGTGGCCTATAGATGAAGACTGACACCTGTCCATGAAGATGAAACCTCTCTTAAGACATCCATGTTGTCCTCACATGTGGACAAGTGTGAAGCATTTTTAATTCTGCAAGAACTTTCTACACTTTCTAGAATTTCTTGGAAGGGGTTATTTAAGCGAAAGAGAAGGGGGGATGCACATCCGTTGTGATTGTGCTAAATGTGGCGTTTTGGCTGCAGGTGATTAATTTTACGATTTTTTATTCTGAACATATTTATTAGTGTATATTTGTCATATTATTTACAAAAATCTGTTCGAGTTGACGGAATAAAGTAATTTCGGCTGTAACCTAAGTCACCCCTACTAACAGTACGCAGTGGTACATTCCAAATGACAGCTCGACCTGAGCTAGCCTTCATGCCCGAGCATCAGCAGTCAGTCACATCCACGGAAAACGTGTTTTAACCAGGAGCCACGCGTTTTATTTGTGCCGTTATAGTCCGCTTATAAAACTATTAATCAGCAACATGTCGGCTCCTAAGAAGGGAGATTTGTCTTCAAGCGAAAAGGAATTGTTTGAGGTTATCACTGCAGGTAAGCCTCTTCTGCTAACGCTAATCCATGAAGAACCGAGGTTAGCTCCTGTTAGCTTATATGATTTAATTACGACATAAATAATACAGACAGTAAAGTCAGCATGACACTTGTGGTGCTCGGTAATTGTCTTGTTAGATCACACCAATTAACTGAGATATTAGATTGCTAACAAGGCTTAGTAACAACTAACGTAGGCTAACAGCTAATCATGTGCACAAGTAGCTCTATTCTGCTGCTGCCTTAAAGGAGAGATTCACAATTTTTCAAGTCTGTCTCATAACAACAGGTCAGGTGTCCATACGAACACTGAACGAGGTTTTCCTCACTGTAATCGCTCCTCCTGTTCTTATTGGCTGTTAAAAGATTGCCTTAAGTAAATAAATAACATTTTAGTCATATAGCACTTTTCAAAACCTGGGTTATAAAGTGCTTTACAAAAAGATAAACTGTTAAAACAACAAAATATGAATTAAAGAAACATAAAACAGAATACATAGCACAATAAAAACAAAAAACAGTTAATCATAAATCAAAATAGTGTACATGATAACTCAAGCACACTTTAAAAAAAAATAGGTCCTCAGCTGTGACTTAAAACACCAGAGACAGTTTGCTGACCTGACTCCCAGACTGGTCCACAGCCTGGGATCCAGGACAGCAAACCCACGGCCCCCTCGTGTTGTCAGTCTTGAGCCAAGGTACAACCAGCAGGCCTTGTTCAGAGGACCTGAGGGGCCGAGCAGAGGTATAAAGCATTAGTAGTTCACTAATATACTCCGGAGTAAGATCAGTTAAAGCCTTATAGATGAGAAGGAGGATCTTGAATCCTAAATTTAATCAGAACCGGGTGATGTGAGAGTGCTATGAGGTCTTAGTGAGTGATCTTGCTGCAGAGTTTTGGACTAACTGTAACCGAGTAACAGCATCTTGGCTTCAGCAGGAATAAAAAGCATTATAGTAGCCTAGGTAAAAGCATGTATAACCATTTCCAACTGCTGGAAAGATAACGTGAAATGTACTTTTGTAATATTCCTCATGTGAAATTAGCAGGACTGAAGAACTGCCTTGATATGTTTGTCAATTTTCAGCTGGGAGTCGAAAATGATGTTTAGGTTTTTGGAAAAAGATTTTTAAATGATAGGGGGCCAAAATCCACAGTGAGTCCACAAAGTCATTTTTGTGCGAGAAAAAGTATTTAAAAGTTTTTTTCTTGAGCTTATATGAGGCTTCAGCAGTCTGAGTCAGTCATAACAAGTGGATATCTGACACATTTACAGTCTTTTAGCATCAAAATCCTGCTTTGTGTTTCCTTGGACAGTGTTTCCCTGTTGAGCTGCGGTGGAAGTATAGAAACAAAAAGAGGGACCTTAGCACTAAAAAGACTGTAACATTGAAAGATATCTACTTGATTTGACTCATTTGGACAGCTGAGGCTTCACATTAGCTTTAGATAAACTTTTAAATACATTTTTGCACAGAGGGAGGACTGTAGATTCTGTCCTCCATCACTTACATTGTAGGTGCATTATGAAGGGATCTTATAATGGTCAGTATGAACAGGAGGGATGATAATGGAGAGAAAAAAAGCTGTTTGAATGTTCATTTGGGCTCCTGACTGTTGTACACCTCAACTTTCATAATAACATGGAATTAGGTAGATTCATTACAAAAGTGTAATCTGCATGCTCAAAAACAGAGGTGGGTTTACTCAGAGCTGCTTTAACTGCTGGTAAGTCTTGGTGTCGTCTTTATACAGCAGTAATATTGAATTTTGTGCTTGTAGGAAACGTTCAAGAAGCCTCAAGACTGCTGGGCTGTAAGGATGTTCGGGTCAACTGTTTGGATGAGGTAACAAAGCATGTTTGACTGTGACCAGTTTTATAGAGTTTGTCTTTTTTCCATTGTGAAAAACATAAGCTTAGTTAAATGCAATCATCAGTGCAGAAATGTCAAATATAAAAAAATTATGAATACATCAGAGCCACAAATGGATGCTTGTCCTACAAAGTATTGCCGGCAGCATTTCAGGACTAGAGTTAAATTTTGCAGAAGACAAAACACATGGTAAGATCTTTTGACAGAGGTCTTCCTTTGTTCGCTGACATATGTGTGAGACAAGAGGACTCTCACTGAAGGGCTTTAGAGGAGGTCCTTCATGTCTTTCTCTTCCTTTCTTTCTTCAAGTCTGTTATGTCCGCCTGTCAAAATCAGATGTTTGAAAACGGATGATGTGTTAGGGTTTAAGTAATGAATGCTGTGTGTGACTTCTCGGTACTTCAGTAGCTTCAGGACATTCTGCTCTTTCCTTCTTTGAGGAGGAAAAAAAAATACCGTTAAATTATGAGGCAAACATTGTCTTCGCTCACTGGCAAACATACTGCACCAGACATTCCTAGTAGAAGACACCGTGTATGTTATAAATGATATAAATGTGGTTTCTCTTTACGTACATGTAGCTCAATATGAGTCAGTGACTTGAAAGCTGCCTTGATAAATTTATAAGCTGTTATATGTAGAAAAACTGCCCAGAAAAATGCAGCTTAGAGTTCAGCTGACGTTCATAAAACAAGTTCTCCTATTTGTGACTGATCATCAGTACAGTGACTGAAGAACACATGAAAAACCTTCAAGCATAATTGTCTCTATCAGGCCGACTGAATCAGAGCTGCAACACCAACTACTTGGCTAAATGATTCATTGTTTTGAGTCCAAATTCTCAGATTCCAGCTTCTTAAATGTGAATATTCTCTGGTTTGTTCAGTCTTCTATGACAGTAAACTGAACATCTTTGGGTTGTGGACTGTTGTTTGGGACAAAATAAGACATTTAAGGTTGTCATGTTTGTCTTTGGAAAACAGTCATCAACATTTTTCACCATTTTTGGACATTTTATAGACCAAACAACTAATAACTACTAATTGCAGCTCTAGACTTGAATATTTTAGCTTAACAAACAACAACAGTCAAAAGTTTGGACACACTTTCTCATTCAAATGTATGGGAAAATTAAGTTTTGACTGGGACTGTATAATATAATATAATAACAGATAAGTCATTAGAAAAACACAGAAATAGATCATGAAAAATACAAAATACACATGCAAAAACGGTTTAAAGCATTATTCAAGTAATGTCTCCAATATACTTTATATTGAAAAGTGTTTTTGTTTGTTGTTGACTTTTATGAAAATGCTCAGTTATTAGACCCTACTAATGTTTTGTGTAGTTAGTTTTAGGTAGAAGTCATATCTTTTGTCTCTTCCACAGTACGGGATGACCCCTCTCATGCACGCTGCTTATAAAGGAAAAGCAGACATGTGCAAGCTGCTGTTGCAACACGGGGCGGACGTGAACTGCAACGAACACGAGCACGGATACACAGCGCTGATGTTCGCAGGCCTGTCAGGTACGCTGTCTGTCGGTTTGAGACGTCAGTGTCGTCCATCACAGCAGCAGAACTGAAATCCCATCTGTGTGTGTTTTTCTTTTTTTTTTATGGAAAAAATTCTTCCATGTTTGTGTTCTGACTCCTCTTCCTCTGTGCCTGCAGGGAAGACTGACATCACGTGGATGATGTTGGACGCCGGGGCGGAAACAGACGTGGTCAACTCTGTCGGAAGGACGGCCGCGCAAATGGCTGCATTCGTCGGTACGTGGTTTTGGCCGACGGTACGGGTCGAGAGTACAACATTCCTGACACGCGAGAGTTCTACATATTCGAGTTGACTGCAGATGTGCGAGGGTGTGCGAAACTCGCGTACTTGGCCGGCATGTTTTGGTTTTTTTGTTGTTTTTTCTTTTTGACATCTCGGTGAACCGAACACTCAAAATGCAAGGCGAGGAAGAAAATATTCTCACCTCCTCTGACAAATTGCGTGACTTTTTCAGATCAGAGCTCAGACTCTGGCGCTCCTTCGTGGAACAGGGCAAGCTTGAGATGATTCCCTCGTGTCAGTGAACATTATTCAAACGGTATTCACACTTGCTGACCTTATCTCTTAACATCTGAAAATTCTTGAGGAGAGATTTAGCCGTTATTTTCCATTGGAGTCTTTTGTGCAGTTTGACTGGGTCCATGACCCTTTGAGTTCATGTGTACTGGAAAGCTTAAAAAGACTGCTGGCACTGGAGCAACTGGCAGAGATCAATCATTTCAAGTAGCAGCTTTCGCCAGTATTGGACTGCTGCTTGTGCTACATTAACTGACTGACCAAATCAAACACATTCGGAGTTGTTTGTCTCCAACTAGTCTGTACGTGGCGGAAGGGCCAAGAATTCTGGGCTTGAATTTGACATAAGTTGTTATTCTACTTGTGCAGTTTTATAGTAAACATAAACACGTGAGAACTATTACATTCATGTCGGGAAAAACAACAAACTGTCTCCTCTTTTTTCCCTCCTCAGGGCAACACGACTGTGTCACCGTGATCAACAACTTCTTCTCCCGCGCCAGACTGGACTACTACACCAAACCCCAGGGTCTGGAGAAGGAACCCAAGCTGCCGCCAAAACTGGCCGGACCCCTCCACAAGGTCATCATGAGCACCAACCTGAACCCTGTCAAGGTAAGACACCACTGGACAGAGGACGTTATGTGGTCTTTTTTTAATTTTCTTTGAATTTAAACAGACTAAATGCATCTCTTTGTGCTTTTCCTTCCACTTCCTCTCTCCCTGGAAAATGATTAATAGAGGAGAGATACTCATGATGTGTTTAGTGGTTCTTAACAACTATAGGACTAAGCAGACTGACTCTAAATCTAAACACACCAGCAGCTGATTTTTGCTGATTTTCTCCTCCATCGAGTCATCAGAGATCTAATGAGCTGCTGCAGTGATTGGTTTGATTGGGAACCTGCATGTTCTCAGGTCTTTCCAGTCTGGCTTACAGCATGTAGGGCAGCACCAACAATACAATATATTTCACTTTAATGAGTGTAGATTTGTTTTTGGTGAAGCATCGCCTCCTGTTTTAGCAAAAATGATAATTGCAAATCTTTTAAGTGTTAAACTTTTGAAGTTCTTAAATTATCTTTAATTGTCCAGAAGTTTAAGAAAGGAGGCATTAGGTTTTATTTTGAAATTGCAAGCTGAACAACATGATATGTATGTATATTTGTTGTGTTTTATATTTCCGCTGCTTTATTTGTATATTAAATAGTTGAGGCTTCACTCTACCTTCTGTGTTTCTGGTCTCTATTTAAATTTACAAGAAGTTTGTTTTTTTTTTTTCCTTTTTGATGATTAAGTTAAACCAAATTTATTTGCCTCTGCTTCTTTTTCCCTACAAAGTTTGTTTGTAAGACATCTTTTTCTGACATTTTATGTACAAAATTAGCATAAACATTTACAGATTGATGGTGAAAATAGTTTTGTAGCACTCTGTGCAGTAGATGATGCCAGAAAATGGTGATAATTTATTCCCAGCTCATGATGATGTCCTTAAATTTCTTTTTTTTCTGATGAACACTCCAAAATCCAAAGATATTCAATATATTATCATGTATGACACAGCTTCAAATCTTCACGTTTGAAGAAAAGAAATGATTAAAACCATTATTTGGTTATTAAAATAGTTGTGACTAATTTTCTGTCAGTCAACTAATCGATTCGACTAATCGTCGCAGCTTTAGCACATAAACAGAAAGAACAGGACGGCAACACACTTTGACCACATGTGGAACAGAACAAGAAAACAAAGCGGGCAGATCTGTTCCTTGTTGACAAATCTCTCGTTTCCAGATGGTGATGCTGGTGAAGGAGAACCCCCTGCTGGCGGAGGCGGAGGCTCTGGATAAATGCCGCCGGGTGATGGAGCTCATCTGCGAGAAGTGCATCAAGCAGCAGGACATGAACGAGGTGCTGGCCATGAAGATGCACTACATCAGCTGCGTGCTGGGGAAATGCGCCTCCTTCCTCAAGGACCGCGAGGACAAGCTGGACGGCCTTATCAAGAGGTCAGGCCGTATGTGATGTAGACTCTCCTCTCAGTCGTGCTCCCCTTTTTATGTTAATCTGATGACAGTTTAACATGTCGCTCTCTCAGTAATGGTTTTGTTTCACTTTCAACAAGTTACAAGTCTGAACTGATTGTCGTCAGATTAGCGTAAAGGCTGCAGCAGCACAAGGTCATAAATTTAACATCTCCATCATCGTCTCTTATGCACATAATTAGTGTAAGAAACTCTTTGAGAGCCAATTTTAAGGCATAAACAAAAGTCTCCTTCCTTGATTTTTAACTGAAACTCACAGCTCTCTCTCTCGGGTTGCTAAATACAGCATGAGCTTTGTCTATTTCTGTTAATATCCTGTCATATCTGAATGAAGCTGTAAGGAACATGAACATAAAAGTCATCAATATGTCAGTGACATTCTGAAAAGGCCTTATGTTAATATTAAATTAACTGTGGGAAGTAGGAGAGTGTAGCATTCTCACTATTCTCAGTTAGGGCTGTAACTAAGTATTATTTTCATTATCGGCTGATGTGACGATTATTTTTTGTGGACATGTGGACTGTTTTTTGTTGTTGCCACATTTTCAAAGCTTTCAAAGCTTAAAAAAGTCTGCAACTACTTCTTCTTCTTCTTCTTCTTCTTCTTTTAAACTTTCCTAACCACGTTTGACTCACATGTTCTTATAAAGTCCCACTGAAGACGAAGCTGAAGTGGAATTTTATAGGATCAAAACATATCAAAGTGTCTGTAAAATGTATTTTAACAAGACAAAAACACATGTTTCCATTACAAGAGCTTTCTGACATATTTCCACCTCGATCCGTCTCATCCAGTTTGCTGAAGGGTCGGGACAGCGACGGCTTCCCGGTGTACCAGGAGAAGTTTCTCAGAGAGTGCATCCGCAAGTTCCCCTACTGTGACGCTACTCTGCTGCAGCAGCTGGTCCGCAGCATCGCTCCCGTGGAGATTGTGAGTTTGACTGATGACTAGACTGAACAAAAAAAAAATTGTTACTTCCAGACTTTGTGTTTTGTGACATGATGGAATATATATTCAGTAGATGAGCCTCGTCTTAATGTTGTTAGTGGTTTTTTGTGAGATGGCTGATCATTTCTCTCGTCCTCATTTCTTTTTGAAATTCCCGCTGTCACAGGGTAACGACCCCACAGCTCTGTCAGTGCTGACTCAGGCCATCACAGGTCAGGTCGGCTTCATGGACGCGGAGTTCTGCACCTCGTGTGGAGAGAAAGGAGCCGAGAAGAGATGCTCTATATGTAAAATGGTGAGCTTCGATGCTTCTATAATCGTTTATATGTTTGAATGAGTAAGCTTTGTTTTCATAACCTCTTCAAGGATTCTTCATCTCACCTCAACTGCTGGTATTTCTTCTCTCTTGTCTTTGTGACCAGGTGATCTACTGTGACCAAGTCTGCCAGAAGATGCACTGGTTCACCCACAAGAAAGTTTGCAAGAAGCTCCAAGAGCAGAGAGAGAAACAAGAGGCAGAAGCCGCCAAACTGAGGCTGCAGCAGAGCAAAGGTACTTCAGCTATCTGAGAGGCAAAACATGAAACCTGATTAAACACTAAAACAGGGTTT
This sequence comes from Thunnus maccoyii, assembly GCF_910596095.1. Classification (NCBI taxonomy): domain Eukaryota; kingdom Metazoa; phylum Chordata; class Actinopteri; order Scombriformes; family Scombridae; genus Thunnus; species Thunnus maccoyii. The sequence goes on from NC_056542.1 coordinate 6,064,759, forward strand.
ATACATCCAGTCAACATCGCAATGTGGCAGGCGTTCAGTTATGCAAGGCAGCTGATATTCCCGTTATCAGCGGCACGTCGTCCCGGTCTAACAGTTACTGTCACGGGGCTGATCCATGCCCTGATGTTAGCAGTATAGCTGTGAACGCAGCAGTGCAGGGTGTGCACAGTTTAGGCTATTTGTCAGTTAATAAATGCTACAACTCCTGAAGACCTGAGCCAAGTTCCCGTGTCTTGCTTGCCACCTGCTGATTAAAGTGAAGGGAGTTAGCGAGCGAAGTTAGCCTCTTGTGACGGAGCATAAATGAGCTACACCTGATGCCCATTGGAACCTGACCAGGCTCACTTAAGGTGGACCTTGTCGAGTCTCTCCCGAGTTTTGCTTGACAAAATTGGATTTAAAGAACACAGTTTGTAGCGCACATATCCTGCAGCGTAACCGTCAAACAGCTCATTTGCATTTTCACTCATTTTCAAAAGTCGATCATTTCAACAACTTTTGGGTGCATGATGAGATAAAAAGCAGGTGAAATTTTATTTTTTGTGTCAATGTGTCAAAGTCAAGCTGCTTTAAAAATTTATTGGAGTAATGTAAACCTGAACATCAAAGCTTCTTCATACAAATCAACCTCTTGTTGAGGAAGTATCGTTTCTGAAACTGGAACGAACAGAACAGGAAACATCATGAAACTGTCGATGGATGACTACCACGTCAGGTTGCTTGATTCTGTTGTTTTCTGTCTAAAAGCGACATCAGACCTAACCGTACTGCCTTTGTGTTTCAGAGGAGAGTTCAGCAGCGCAGGAGGCCACAAACTCCATGGAGAAGCTCTCAGTGGAGACCAACAGCGAAGCCGCCCCGTCAGACACTGCAGCGGAAACCCCAAACCCCGCCCCCATCCCAGCCGCTGACAACTGAAGAACGTCAGCAGCCGCCTGTCCCAGAATACATCCATGCACCCACAAACAGAGAGCGAACTGGCAGTGAGACTGAAAGCCAGACAAGGACTGGTCCAGCAGGAGATAAGAACCCATATTTATTATTGACATGAGATTGCCGCCAAGGCAGAGGAGACACTACGAGGAAGGTTTGTGCCACAGCGGTCATCTTTTTTGTCATTTTTATATGTTAATTTTTCAGATGATATAATGTCATATGTGTGTGTGAAAATTATATAGGCTGGCGTGTTTGTGGTAGAGGTCACTGGGAGGAATTTTAAGTGAAGATGTGAAGAGCTAGATGTTCACATCAACCATGAAACTGTAATGTAATTCTGCCTTAAGAAACTGTAGCAAACCTGTGTGCGAAGGAAGTGACTGTGTAGCCAATCAGAGCAGTTCTTTGCAAAGAATATACTTGATTTGTTAACGGGGACGTTCTTTTGTACTGACTGAACCTCATTGTGGACGTTGAGTGGATAGAGGGGCTGCACAATATTGACCAAAAAATGTATATTTTAAATATTATAACAAGACATGACTTTATTTGTATTTTTCACCATCTAAAAGGTAGTTTTAAAAACATGTGTGGATGGTGGAAGATGATGCTTATGCTCAGGTTTTTTCAAATTATAACAAACTGAAAGTTTTCTCCCGAAGTGCAACATCCGTTTTGTTGATGAAGGATTCTACACAGCACAAAAAAAACCCGCATCATCAGTACTGATGTTCTTCAGTTTATTGTGCAACATGAACGGACAGAGAAGTCACACATAAGGCTTTGTTTGTCCTGAACGCTGATGGCTTCTACAGTGTCAAACAAATTTATCTTAATCATGTTAAATAAAGACCAGCTTCATCAAATCAATCTGGATGATATTTGTTGGACTTTTTCACAGTTTGAGTCATTTTCCCATGCCCTTTTTTTGAAAGTGTACATGTGCTTTTTGTGATTTTCTGTTATTTTTATACTGTTATATTGGATGTCTATGTTGGTTAAAGGTGCAAAACATGAGGTGAACACATGCAAACGGACAAAAGCCAGAGCTTCATCCAGCTCTGAATGCTTCATTTGCAATGTTACTCCTACTTCTTCCTCCTGTAAACTACATCTATAAACTACAAGGGAGATGGTGCGACGGTGGATTGTGCTGCAGGAAGCTGTTTCAGTCAACACCATCAGACCTGCAGCAAACACTGTCACTACTGCAGCTACAGTAGATCCGAAGCTCATCTACTTACAATAGACAAGTGAAGATCTTAGCAAAAACTTAAATCATTCATAATTGGTTAATCCATCCATCAGTTTTCTGCTGCTTATCCAGGTCACATCAATGTCATTAGGAATTATCTTTATATACTACTGGGAAGCACTGAAAAAAGTGATATATTAATAAATAATTCTAGGCAATATCGTCCCTACTGGTTTTCTAACATACTTTGGTTGAAAGTATGATGTTGAAAAAGGTGTTAAATTGCATTTTATGTGGTATAAAAAAAGGTCAATTATACTTGGTGAACCCTGCAGAAACCATCAACTGATGAAACTTCTGCTTCTTCTCTGCAACATAAGTGTTTCTATCCAGAAACGACACCCTGGTTATTCTAGAAAGTTCTCATAAAGCTTCCGAAGGTCATGTCGGGTCAGGACAGTGTATTGTGATTGATAATTATGAACCACGTTGAGCAGATCAGAGTTATTAAAACACAGCAAACACATCTTTGCACTGTGTAATGGTTGGACTGTTTCTGCAAAGTAAATGACAAACACTGATTTGTTGAGGAACCAGCCGACATCCTGCTCACTGCTTGCGGGTTATGAGACTCGTCTGCCGAAGGCAACGGACTGGAGGACACGATGGCGATCCTGGCTGTGCATCTGGAAGGACCTCCTCCTCTCCACCGACTTCACCTCTGACAACAGAAAGATACCAAACCTCTGATTAATTTTAACAAAAAATGACAGAACAATAAAGAGGCAAAGTGATATTTTATAGTGACAAAATGTGAAATCTTGCAGGTTTGTATAGATCAGCTGTTTCCCTCTAATGGTCTTCATATCTCACCTTTTCTGTCTAACACCTGAATAGAAGGCAAGTAGTGGATCACGTGGTGGCGATACCCGGGTTCATGGGAAATAGGATTGAGGTAAAAAGCTACACAGAAGCCCCCATCAAACAAAATCAAAGAGTCACATTTCTCCATCTGAGAATAAAAGTCATTGATTGATTGATGTGACTGTAAAATCACTAACTTGCAGTTTGGAGCTGCTGCATCTTCCTGAGCTCGTGCACCGTGTCGTCCAGTCCTCTGATCTGGTTGTTGTGGAGAAAAAGAAGCCGGAGGCAGGTCAGATGATTTAAGGCCCCTGTATGGAAGACGCAATTCAGATAGACATGGATCCATATTGTCTTCTTTTCTAAGATTTATCCATAAAAAGCTCTTTTTCAGCACTGATTGTCTTGCTTAGCAATAACACAGCTACACAAATGAATACCTGGAAAAATATACCATCAGTCCCTTACTGTTGGAATCTGAGCAGCATAAGTGTTTTGCATTAAATGCTTTATCTTCTATAACAATCAGGAACTGCAACCACATCCAAAACAGACTAGAGTTTGAAAATCGCGTTGTAAAAACCAGAACATTTCCTCAGATTTTAGGCCGTTTTGTGCCACAGGTCGGTAAAAATCTCTCTTTTATAGCTATATCCCAGATGAACGTCCAGTCAGGAGATACAAAAATCACCAGAAATAGACTTGATGTTGTTATTTTGAAGGTAAAGTTCGGTCAAGCAGCAGTTGAGGGAGCGACAGCTGAGCTCTCTGATCTGAAAGAGTCAGAATAATAACGTATTACTCTTTGGGTCTCTCTTTAAAATAAGTTGTTGATGAAATCTACAAAGCTGTACAGAAATCTACCTTGTTGTTATTCAGCCACAGCTTCCTCAGAAAGTGAAATCTTGATAAGTCAGGAACACCAGTGAGTTTTCTGCTCAGCAAAACAGCAAATATTGTATGTCAAAGTGGGTTCTTGTTTGTAAAAATCATTTTAGCAAAGCAATTTTCCCAGCAGCAGCTGCAGTGAGAGGAACAAGAAAAGTTTGCCTTACTTCCTGGTGAGGCTGATTCGCCAAACATCAACATCCCTTCTTATTCCACACTTCTGAAGAGAGTCCTGGATCTCCTGTGTACAGTGCAAGAGAAGATAAAATACAAGTAACCTATACGATTTACACGTATGTGCCTTCGCTGATCTAATCTTTGCTATCTTTTGTCAGTGTTTGATAAAAAGCTGTCTTACCTTGGATACCTCCATTGTCTGCCACCTTTGGATTTCAAGACCAGCTGTTGCCGGGAAACTCTGCTGTTGTGCTTGAAATCACAACAACAAAGAATTCTTTTAGTTTTAAAAAATGTGTGATAAAAAGGTTCACTTGGATTAGATCTAGTTGGGTTTTTTTTTTTTTTTGATAAACTAGATCAGTAAAGTCAGATCTGTATCATTGATTAGCAGTGAAGGCAGATGCCCAGCAGAGGGCAACATTTCACTAGAATTAACAGGCAAACAAGGTCAATTTAGGTTAGTTTTTTAAGGTTTATTCACACTGTGGTTCCTAACTGTGTGCAGCTGAAGTCCAACAGTTTTTCCTTTTATTTTCAGCCAAACAGCTGATTTTACTGACACACGCTTTCAGCCAGAAGCAGGGTGCAGGATGTGGTGACTGTTTGAAATAAAACCCTCCACATCTTACTTGTGTGATTGAAAGCAAAACAGATCACTTCTCCTCACTCAAAGCCAGTGAAGGCTCTCTTTACTCTGCGTCTACTGGCTTTCATTTTATGGAGATATTGTCACTCACATGTTGAATATAAAAGGGAATCTTGCTCTCAGTTTTAACAGATTAGTTTATCAGTTATTTTAACCAAATTTTACATTCATAAATCAACATTTACAAGCAAGAAGCTAAACTCTTCTGAGCTGATTATGTCGAAAGATACATTTAATCTCTAGCTGAATGTACTGATAGTTTCAGTAAGGTTTATTGGAAAGTTGTTATAGTTGTAATTATGTTTGAATTATTTTATTATATTAGCCTTTTCTGAGCTTTTTCCGAGCTTTCAACCATCATCTCATGGTCTTCATCAGCAAAGGGAGCAGGCTCAGGAATGTGGTTGTATACAGTGGTGGAGATCATAACCTGGTGTTGGATGTGAAAGGTCTCCACATTGAAGACATTTGATGACACCTGGGCCAGTTCTATTCACTGATGAAAACCATGAGATGTGGTTGAAATCCCAGGGAAAAAGCTGGGAAGTAGAATTTGATTTGATTTTATCACATATATGGTTAAAATATTCGTAACCATGTCCACCAGATGTTATGTGACCCACTAATAAAAGCACCATGAGTATATTGGGGTCTTTATTTTTACAATAATAATAGCGTAAGTACTATTGAGTGTCATATTGGATCAATCTCAGGGGCAAAACGGAAATGAATGAGACGCATCCCCCCATCTTTTGTCTGTCTTTGGTCGGGATCCTTTCCAAACTCTTGCCACGGTGACCTTTCTGTCTTGGCTTTGTTCCAGGTGTTGTGCATTCCTTTTGTCCCCCTTTTCCGGTCGCCCTCGCCACACCTCCCATTTACCGCATGTGGGCGCTTCCTGATCATGCACACACTCCCGCCATGCTGCTTGTCAATATGCTATTAACCCAGCCACCTTTCACTTCCCATGAGGGTTACGGGCAACCGAATTCCTGCAGCGGAGTCTCACTGCCGGTCTGTGTGTGTGCACAGAGAAGGCAGCCGGCTCTCAGCTTTCTGTTTCTTTACACAGTGAGAAGACAAAAGCCGAGGGGGCCTATCATATTCACTTTTCAGCATTCATTTAACCCGGCACCGTAAGAAGCTAAGAAGGGCGTCGAAGTGTAAACAGTCTTCTGAGAAGAGTTGGCCATGTTGTCCTTTATTTTCTCTCGGAAGTGGAGTGAAAGAGTCTCTGGTGTCGCTGTTTGAGGAGAAACAAAAGAGAGAGGAAACAATAACAGCAAACTGAGGGTGAAGTTTAACGACAGACTGAGTTCAGCTGCTGAGGACACTTGAAACCAGAATTATTTACACAAGTACAGTTTTAAAGGACGGGTTCACAATTTTTTCAAGTGTGTCTTAAAACAACATTCAGGTGCCCACATGAACAGTGAAAGAGGTTTTCCTCGCTGTAATCATTCCTCCTATTCATACTGGCTATTAAAAGATCCCCCTTCAAATGTGCTTTCAATGTCAGTGATGGGGGATAAAACCCACAGTCATTTTGTGCAAAAATGCATTTAAAAGTTGATGTGAAGCTTATACAGTATCAAAAAAGAGGGACTTTGGCACTAAAAAGACTGTAACGTTGAAAGGTATCTACTTGATTTGACTCATTCGGACCACCGAAGCTTCATATTAGCTTCAGATAAACTTTTAAATAAATTTTTTGCACAGAAGGAGGCTTGTAAATGCATTATGAAGGGGATCTTCTAACGGCCAGCATGAACAGGAAGAATGATTACCGCGAGGAAAACCTCTTTCAGTGTTAATTTGGGCACTTGACTGTGAGCCTGTCCTTTAAGGTTCTGGTATTTCTATTAGTCTACATCTTCCTAGTAGCTACAACTTTGGATGCTAAGATTGAACGTTAGCTTAACTCCTTCTCGGCAACAGCAATTGTCCGATATAACTCTACATTTAAAGGGTTCAGTAGGAGGGTTCTTTTATCTTTTCAAAACCAAAAAGTGCAAAACTGTAAGAGATGGATTAAACAGTTAGTTCTTTTAATCCTTCTTTCCCTTTTATTTATTTCCTCCCTTCTTTCCTAAATGATTTCTTTCATTTCTCCCTTTCTTCCTCTTCTGATCTGCAATCCTTGAAAATACCCAAAATTCAAAGTGATATTTTAAACTGGCTGCAAAACTACACTCTATTTTTCACAGTGGCTACTTTGAATACTTGAATACATACATCTGTACTTTAACCTAACCTGTGAATGCAGTACTCTTACTCAATACTTAATAGCTTTATTTCTTTTTAACACTGTAGTATTGCTGAATTTTCCGCTGATTCAAACAACAACCTTTCACTCAGCAAAAGAAAACACACCACCTCAGGCCTACTACACCTCTCACCACAGCCCTAAAAAAAAAAAAAGTGCTTGTGTGGTAATAACGCCGAACAGACAAGTGATGTGCGTATCAGCTTTCATTCGCATGAGCAACAATTAGTGTCTCCGCACGACGCCTCTTTTCAAATCAGTAAGACAAGCCTGGATTGAATGTTCCCCCCACAAAAGTAATTATATCTCTCCTTGTTTTGAACAGTGGACACACAAAGACTCCAGTTAGTCTGGGCACTCGAATCATCAGACGTGTAACTGACAGGGATTGAGAGGCTAGGCAGAGGCTGGATGGCGTAGACAGACAGCAAATTATACTTAGACAATATCATCTTTCATTTCTGAATTAAACGTGTGCCCTGAGAGAGGCAAGTCAAGACGTGGAGAATATCTAGTATGGGAAACTAACCAGAAGGCAAAACATGAGTTGGTGTCTTAAATCGTCAGCTGCGTACACACACACACACACACAACCACACACGTGTGATTCATTCTCCATCACTGCTGAAGACAGCGGTGATAAATGAGCAGCTGAGGATCGGATCAGGGTCAAATAGTGTTTGCAATAATTTTTTAAGATTTGTCTGACACAGTCGGGCAACACGACAGATGTGAGAGATTTATGATTTTTAATGAGTTCTGAGAAAATTTGGCAAAATTGTCTAATGATTGGAAACTAATTGAAGTTTTTCTACATCAGGAACCAAAGATTCACTGACTAATTCCTCTTTATGCACAACAATAAGTGAACAACATGTTTGTTCAAGCTTTTATGCTCAGTTCATGACAAATATGAGTCTATACAAGACTGTTTTTCAGGTTAACAGCTCAGCAGCCGCATATTTGTGACAGTAATCACATTATGGTTGCGTCTGTGGCTTTTGCTGTGTTTAAGCTTTTAATGAGGATATAACAGGCTCACAATGGATGGTGCTCTCAGTCACCAGTGAGTCGAGCTCCACTGATAAAAGCTAACGATTCGGTCAATGACAATGATGATTCAGTATAATCGGCTCAGTTTGATGATTCAGTGTTAAAAAGATTTGTTCGTACATGCACTGAGCACCTCCGGTACCCGGTTATGTTAAAAGAAACAGGCTAATAATGAATCATTTTGCGGTATTCTCAAATTATTTAACCACGTTTTGTTGAAGTTGGGAAGGTTGTTGAAAGATATCTGGTGCAAACACTTTTCCACATGCACATGAGAAGCTGTTCATAACCCGAAGAGTCCAGCTCGTTCTAGACAGAGCGCATATTTCTCGGTGCTTTATGAGATACAGTTTGGTTTGAATTTCACTCTTGAGTTCTAATTTTGCTCGTAATTTTTATGACTTAATGCGGACAGAGAAGCGAACACGGCTGCACCAGCGTCGCGGCTGGATGGTGACGTCAGACGGTCCATCTCTTTGGTCCAGACTGAAATGTCTCTCATGTCTATCGGATTGATGGATTGTCATTAAACTTTGTACAGACATTCATTGTTCCCAGATGACTTTGGTGGCTCTTCTCTTAACCCGCCATGAGGTAGAGTACCAGTCGAAAGTTTGGAAACACTTTCTCATTCAAAGTTAATGGGCAGATGTGTCCAAACTTTTTGATTGGTACTGGACATATTTGCAGTTTTAAGCAAAATGTCATGACAACTATTGAATAGTTTGTCATGAAATGTGGTGAACGTTATTATTATTGCAAGCAAAAATCTATTTTTTGCTCCATAAAATTATTTATGTGTTGAAGAGTTTGGAAGCACGGCGAGCAGGTACTTTTAGAAAAAGGCAAATGAGTAAAAAACTGAGTGAATTAGGTTTTTATTGTGGGTTTATGGGGATTATAACCATCTTTCAAGGCTGTTTTTATTCTGGAAGCAATCTGTGATGTAATTTATTCTGACTTTAATGGATCCAAAACATTGTTTCTGCCTCATTTAAAATATAGAAACTGTTGCGTTTAAATGATCCAAATATAGACGGAAAACTGAAGTTGACCTGTGATCTAATGAAGACTTCAGCTTTACTAAATCACTATTAGTGAGTTGAAAGTATTGCCTTCCATCTCTTCTTTTAACTGCTACTTTCACATTTCATTCACTATATCACAATAATGAATACATTTATGTTGGATTTCTCTTCAGTGGATGAGGATCAAGTGTGTCTGAGGTGAATATTTTTACCTCGTCTGCCTCCTGAGAAAAATATAATGATTTTCAGTTACATTTTCTAGTTTTTAGTTCCTATTTTTTCTAATAAATATATCTCTCAGTGTCAGATATTGAATGCTTATAAATTTTACTGATGGGTGGAGGAATTTAAAAACACCAGAGACAATAATACAAACAAAACAAACCAGAAACCATGTGTAAATGTGCCAATTACTCAGGCACATAATCCCATCATCGTTACCACCACTACCATCACAACCACCACCATCATCATCATCATCATCATCATCATCATCATCTGTTTTTTCATTAGTGGTTCCACGTCCCCTCTTTTTTTCCTCTTTATTGAACATTATGAACATACAGACCTTCAGCTGCTGGACATTCTTGTACAATTCAATAGTCCAATGTGTGTAAAAAAGTAGATATCAGTCAAATGAAATATGAACCAGTAAACAAATTAAATCTAAAAATTAAGAATCTAAACATAATTAATAAGAAATAACATCAATAAAAGTCAATATACCTTAATCAGGTGCCACAGAAAACATTTCTTTAATAGAACAGTGTGTGTTTTACTTTCTTTGTTCGTCATAAGGGTTAATGGATCTGTGTACAAACTGAATTCAACCAGAAAAATATGAAGGTTGGGAAGGATTTAGAGAATTTTGAAATTTACCAAATACAAGTATAAGATTTCTCATGTAACTCAAAGATTTATTATTCCATTTGAGTTTGGTAATGATGTCTTTAAACATGATGGTTGCAGATTGTCCAGTCTTGTTATAAACAAACTTCTCTACAAAACACAGATCGAGGAGGGGCAGTGACATCATCATCATCATCATCATCATCATGATCATCATAATCATCATCATCATTATTCATTTTAACTCTCCAAAAATGAAAGCACTGGGCGTGGTTATCTTCCCAGTGCACGACCCTGACGACCAATCGGAGCCTCCCAACAGAGACGCACCTGAGCAGCTGCCAAAGCGAGAGGCGGGCCGGCTGTATAAAACCAGCGGGGCACCACAGTCTCTCATGTAGTTCATCCAGCATCAGTCTCCATCTAGCCGGACCTACATCTCGTTCCCAACCTCTGCGCTCCTGAAGCAAACCATGCACCTGAGCGCGCACGAGTCGTGCCATTCCTTGGTCTTACTTTGCATCCTCCTGAGGAGTTGCCAAGCCTTCAAGAACGATGCCACGGAGCTCCTGTTTTCGCAAGTGACCGCACCGGTGCCGGAGGTTCAGAGCAACGTGTCCCTGAACCGAGCAAGGACCGGCGGGAGAGGAGCTGGCAACGCGGCGCACGACAGAGGCGGTGAGTGTGCTGCAGAGGATGCTCTGCTTTGTCATTTATTATTAGGCTGTCAGATGATGTTATATTTCTGTACAGACTATAAAATGTCTGGTAGTTTGCAATGAGTTTGGTTACTTTTTGTGCTTATTCTTCATTTTTAATCTGAGGTTATCTGCATGATGTCAAACTCCACTTTCTGAAGTTCATGCAGCTTAACTATTGCATGAACACATGAGAAAACAAAGCATTAACTTTAATTCCCCACAACATGTTTTCTTCTTCTTAACTTGATCTCTTCATTCTTGTTCATTAAAGGCTGCATGCAGCCAAAAGATCTTGATAAAGTTCAGGTTTAAGCATCAAAATTTCCTCTTTTTATCTTCTACTTCATTCACATCTGCATCACAAAGAGCCAAATGAGGGACCTTTAAATCAGCCACTTAATCCCATCATCATCATCCCTTCATCAGTTACAAATAGCTACACATTCTTAAAACATATTGTTGACTGTATATCATTAAAACAGTTTAAAAATCAGCTGGTATTTGCAAGAAGTAATGTATATCACAAGAATCGTGCAGTTGTAGAAACTTGTATCTTAAAGTAACATCACTATAATGTTTTGCACAGATATAATAGGGTTACTTAAATGGTATGTCATGGTATAATCCCCTTCACTGGGATCATACAGTGGCTCTGCTCATATTGGCAGCAGAGACTATATATTTCCCTGCCCATCACCACAGTGAGCCGAGGCAACGCCGCTCAGCCGAGTGTAACACACACCTGGCTGGCCGTCGGCCAAGCGGGGATGAGAGGCTCCGACAGGCCCAGCAGCCGACCGGGTGTCGGTGCAGCTGAATGGAGGTGTTCTCTCGTGCACAGGAAGTCTGTGATTGAGGCTGTTTGACATGAGCTCTACCAGCAGCCAACCGTGAAGGAAGGAAGGGAAGAGGAGGGGGGAGAGGGGGGGGTTGTAAGAAAGAGAGAGAGAGAGAGAGGGAGAGAGAGGGAGACAGCCTGAGCTTCACCCCTGTTTATTCATCAAACACTGTCACAGAGAGGCGGGCATTGTCACTGAGGTGTATGGAGCCGTATGAATGGACCTGAGCTTGGGTTACAGTGGTGGAGGGGAGAGCGGGGGGGCCCACTTCTTATAGCCTGCAGCAGAATAATACTGACAGAGGTAATCCTCCTGTTAAATCCCTGCTCCACTGATGAAAAAGAAAGTTTTTTTTTCCTTATCACATGATGTAATTCCTCAACTTTTTGAAGTATAAAGGTCAAGATGCTATTGTGTTCCTTCCCTGTGTTTCTGTGACTCGCCAGAGGCTGCAAAGAGGCTCAAAACCACTATAATGTACAGGATAAAGGGCTGGGCAGTAATCCACTATCATCATCTATTATCCTTCAATATCACGATGAAATGATGACATTGAGTTACTGTGATGTGCACTTCAATTAGAGCTGAAAGGAATCTGCCATGATTTAGGGTTATTTTCCCACCATTTTCACCATCTGCACTGCCAGATTCTGCTTATTTATTCTCCAAATTTTCATTGTCTTTGCCACAGAGCGAAGCCAAATCGGATGCAGAGAGCTGAGGTCCACTAAGTACATCTCTGACGGCCACTGCACCAGCATCAACCCCATCAAGGAGCTGGTGTGCACCGGCGAGTGTCTCCCAGCTCAGATGCTTCAAAACTGGATCGGCGGCGCCTACGGCAGAAAGTTCTGGGGTCGCCGGAGCAGCAACCAGGACTGGCGGTGCGTCAACGACAAGACCCGCACCCAGCGCATCCAGCTGCAGTGCCACGACGGCAGCACGAGAACGTACAAGATCACCGTGGTCACCTCCTGCAAGTGCAAGAGGTACTCGAGGCAGCACAACGAGTCCGGCAACAAGTTCGAGGAGCCGGCTCTGTCGCCGCCGCAGCTCCTGCACAAGCACAAGTCCAAGAGCAAGAGGAGGCTGGGGAAGAACCGGCTGAGCGAGAACTGGCACGAGACTGAACCCTGAGAGCCGGCAGACACGCAGACTCACTCTGATACCCCATAAACCTAAAGGAGTTTTGTCTCTTTGATATTGAGACACAGCATCCAGAGTTTGCAGTTGTGGATTATCTCTCAGTGTGACGGGGACTTGATATATGTGAAGCTGGTTCCTCACTATGATGGAGAACTCCAAGGGGCATGCTAAGGACTTTTTTTCTTGACATTTTAATCTATGTGATTAAAGATAATGTGAACAAAACTGAGGTGTACAGTCTGCAGAGCTTTCTGGAGCCCCGAGCCAACCCACATTGTCCCAGATGTAGCCATGTGCATGCGTTCATATATTCATTTTAATCGCAGATGGAAATCTGTGTTTAGGCACCGACACCAGTAAACAACACCAAACATCTCAAAAAATATCTTGTGTAAATACTTGTACATATATCAAATTCTTACATGCCTTTTTTGAAGTATGGCCATGTGTATAAAATTTTACTATGTAAGATCTATGATGTATGATGTAATATATTTTCTGTGGCAACATATAAGTTTTTGCTTAAGTGGCGTCAGCATGTGGCTGGAAAAGCTTTGTCATCAATCATTCTTGTAATAACTTCATATGAAATAAATATTACTTTTTATCACCTCTGTTGTTGTCAGTGGAGACTTTACAAGGTATGACACTGCAGGTTACCGTGGTTACTCACACACAGAGATGTCTCAGCTACAGGAAGGTTGAAATTAAAACTTCCATCAGGCCAATATTTCAGTCTTAATGTTGGCAAAGACTTGATCCCTGATGAAATACACCTTGAATGTGTTATATTGTTCAAACAGGAACGTAGGAAGAAAAGTTCACAATTTTTACACAGTGTACATCATTTAGTACTTAATTATAAATGATAAAAAATATATATTAATGTGTAGAAAATGATTTATTAGATTTTTTACAGACTATAACATGAGTTGTGCACTGGTGCAAAGTTTAAAAAGCTGAAATTATTGTATATTTGCATGACTTTAATTGCAAGGAGAGTGCAGTATTGACATCACACGAGACTTGCGACTACAGACTACTTTCTGCAGCGTGGGAGACCCTGAGATCACGCGAGAATCTTGACCTGTGGAGATTTGTAGCAGCTGCCGGTTCTTTTCTCAAGATGCGTCAAGCTCGCAGACTTTACTTGAAGTTGACCGGAAATAAAATACTTTAACCTTTAAAAATGAAAGCTGAAATTTTAAAAACCAAAATACAGTAAAATAAAATCATAAAGTAAATAAAAACGTTAAAATCTGTATATAGATGAACATTTCAATCACTCCAACATAACTGAGTGAACATTACATTTATATTTTTTGTTATTTAGAGACTTTCAAGTTCGGCAAGACAACCAAGCATTAGAGTAGTGGTTCTTAAGGGGTTCCAGGGGGTCCCCAGAGAAAAGGAGAATAAATTATTTTCACTGTAATTCCATCCTTAAGTAACACAATGACATAATATTTTGGTCATGGGTTTCATACACTTTCTGTAATAAAACATCTAAAAGCAACAATCTTATCAGATGGGAGTCTGTGGTCTAATTTGTGACATTTAAGGGGTCCTTTAGGTGAAATATTTTGAGAACTGCTGCATTAGAGGACAGTAGGGCTGCAATTAGCAATTATTTCATTATTAGTCAATTATTTTCTTGATAAATCGATTAGTTGTTTGGTCCATAAAATGTCAGAAAATAATGAAAAATGTCAGTAACTGTTTCCCAGAGTCCAACGTGATGTCTTCAAATGTCTTGTTTTGTCCACAACTTAAAGATATTCAATTAAAAGTCATAGAAGACTAAAGAAACCAGAACATATTCACATTTGAGAAGCTGGAATCAGAGAATTATATTATATATTATATTACTTTCTTAAAAAATGACTCAAAACCATTCATTGATTATCAAAATAGTTGGTGATTAATTTAATAGATGACAATTAATTGATTAATCAAGTGATTTAGGGCTACAACTAACAATTATTTTCATTATCAATTAATCTGTAGATTATTTTCTCTTTTACTTTGTTTATAAAAATACATAATATTGATCACTGTTTCTCAAAGCCTAAGGTGATGTCCTCAAATGTCATTTTGTCTCAACCAACAGTCCACAATCCAAATATATTCACAGTATATTCACAATATAGTCACAGTCTTTGGTCATTTTTAAGTGTAACATTTGTCTGTGTGCAAAGTTATATGTTTGTCTTTAATTAATTCCTGAAGTTGTGATATATTGTATGATTTAACGGTCATGGTGAGACAGAAACTGACCATAAATATACTGACCATAGATATACCTACATATACATTAGTCTAGTAGCATATAGAGTTTGTTTCAATAGATTTTTGGCACACAGACAGGCACTTTCATTCAAGTACCTACTGCTGTTAAGTGAGAAATTACAATTTGAGGAACCAAAGCTTTACCTGAGTATTTTACATTTTCAGAGACCAACTTCCAACTCCTCCACTGTGTTTCAGATGCTCTCAACTACATTTATCTGACTGCAGCTAGCGTTCCTACTTTGAACATGAAGATTTTTTCTAATGTAACAAACAAGGAGATCATAAAATATGATTTACTAGTACTGTGTGTGTGTGTGTTTGTAAGCTATGTGCGATGCTTTTTGAGATTTATGTGATAGCTGTTGTAACAGAAATTTCCCTTTGGGGATAAATAAAGTACTCTATCTATCTATTTATCTATCTATCTATCTATCTATCTATCTATCTATCTATCTATCTATCTATCTATCTATCTATCTATCTATCTATCTACCTACCTAATATTGATGTGTTCACTTTTGATAATTAATTACAATCTAACACAATTCTTTTTTATCTAAGTGTAATTTAATTTACTGTGGATGAGTATTTTCAGTACAGGATCTGATACTCTGTCTAAGACAGTTCCTTACAGAACAGAACAGATTTACAGGCTGTTTTTTAACAGACAGCTTTACATTCTCTTTAACAAACTGATTTACAGACTGTTTTCTAGACAGATTTACAGGCTGTTTTAACAGACATATTTACAGACTCTTTTTAACAGAAAAATTTACAGACTGTTTTTTAACTGAAAGATTGAGACTGTTTTTTTTAAACAGATTTACAGACTGTTTTTAACAGACAAGTTTACATTCTGCTTTTTAACAGACAGATTTACAGACTGTTTTTGTACATTTGTCGATTTTTGATTTTGGGTTTTATTTTGAAAGCGACAAGCGGAAGTTCCGTGTTTAACTGTAACTAACTTGTTCGCGGTTTTTTCCCAAATCTGAAGCCACGCTGCCGCTGACCTCACACCCCTCCCACACACTGGGAATGGGCAGTTTTGGGAATGACCTGTCTTGACCCTCCATCCACCTACTGATGGAGATGAATGACATCAACATGCAGAGCGATAACTGTGACCCAGACAGGCCCGCTCATCCAGGGGTTTTCCCAAACCGCGAGGCCGGGAAGAGCGACCACAAACCGGCGGAACGCAGCGTGGACTTCCCGGTGTCTGTGGTTCTTCCTGCCGGCGGCACCGGAGAGAGAACCGGACTGCAGACACCCAAACAGTTCTGCTCGTTCCTGGGCAGACCGCTCATAAGCTACACTATCCAGGCTTTTGAGAGGTAAAAAAGGATTAAAACAGGATAAATAGGATGTAATAATCCCTATTTGTTTACATCCAGATACAGGTAGAGCGACTGTCATTCAGTTACTTCCTCTAACGGTCAGTGTGTGTCTGTGCAGGCTGCTCATGTTTACATTTTAATTGCACATTACACAGGATGTACCAATTAATTACTCCTTACTCAGCGTCTTTACTTAAAGGACAGCTTCACAGTTTTTCAAGTCTGTCCTAAAACAACAGTTAGTAGCCTAAATGAACACTGAAACATGTTTTTTCTTGTTGTAATCATTCCTCCTGTTCATACTGACTATTAGAAGATCCCTTCATAATGCACTGACAATGTAAGTGAATGGGGCCAAAATCCACAAGCCTCCTTCTGTGCAAAAATGTATTTAAAAGTTTATCAGAAGCTAATATGAAGCTTCAGTTGTCCAAATGATTCAAATCAGGACAATATATTTCAACGTTTTTGTCTTTTTTAGTGCCAAAGTCCCTCTTTTTGTTACTGTATTTCCACCTGAGCTCATCAGGGAAACACAAAGAACTTATATCTGACAGAAAATCACAAAAAGCATAATATCTCCCCTTTAAAGAACAGTTGTCCCCCTCTACACTCCCACCATGACAATTTGCAACGTTGCTCTTAATGAGCTAATACACTCAAGAGATGTTAAATGGTAGCTACTATGGTTCTAGCAAAAAGCTCTGACATCATTTTATCGTCTCAGGATATACCGTCATATCAGGCAGAAATCTCAGAGACACGTGGGCAAATGAAAGCAACACTATCCTGCACGGCTAAATATGACTGGAGGTAAATAAGACTGGCAGACAGACAGTTATATTTTCTTGTGATTTCATCCTCCGTGACCGCGATGAGAAGGTGGATGTTTACACTTATGTTGTGATCACTGCCTGACCTTCATTACAACAATACAATAACAACCGGTGTTTATAATCAGACGCGTCTCCTCTCAGCTTGTTGTCAGTGTTTATGTGTTGTCAGGAAATGAATGTAGCAACATCCTGGGAGCGAAGAGCAACGAGATGCTGCCTGTGTGGCCCAGTGATTAAAGAGAGGTTCCCGGGTAGAAGAAGGGAAGGTCAGAGGTCATCAGTGTTGCGCCCAAACCCCCCCCCCCCCCCCCCGTCCTGGTCATTCATCATAAGCAGGGATATATGGTATTGATTTCTGTGCAGATGTGTTACCATACTGGTGGAACATTTAGACATTGGCAACAACTTTTATGATAATATTGATCGTTTAGTTTGGGGATATATGCTAATTCATTTTCTTGCTGAGATTTAATGACGTTACTTGTCTCATGTTTGTCTGTTAGGCGTGAAGCTACACGGTTAGCTTAGCTTAGCATAAAGACTGGCTGCAGTCGATATAACGTGGTAATTATTAGAGCTGCAACGATTAGTCTATTAATCGCCAACTATTGAATTAATCGACTAATCTTTTGAGTCATTTTTAAGAAGAAAATTCCCAAATTCTCTGATTCCAATGTCTCAAATGTGAATATTTCCTGGTTTATTTAGTCTTTAATGATAGCAAACAGAGTATTTTTGGGTTGTTGACTGTTGGTCAGACAAAACAAGACATTTGAGGACGACACTTTGGGTTTTGGGAAACAGTGATTGACATTTTTTTTACCATTTATGGACCAAAAAATAGATCGATTAATCGAGAAAATAATCATTAGATGCAGCCCTAGTAATTAGCGTATAGTTTCCAGTCTTTATGCTAAGCTAAGCTAACCACCTCCTGGCTGTTTATATTGTTCATATGTTCATATTGAACAGACAGACATGGAAGTGTTTTTGCTTATTGTTATTAATTTCTGAGAAAAGTTCTGGTGTCTCATAAGGTCTTAGTGACAGATGTGCGGGAATCAAAATTCTTGACTGGAAAAGAAAACCAAAGAATCCTCCACACTGCCCATCACTTGAATTCACTTTATCCGTATGAGCCTGTTGGCTTTTATCCTGAGTGAAAGCCAACAGTCTTTACACGTCTGGTGCTGTTTGTCTGTATGAATTTTGCCTGATGAAGGTCTGAGGACAGGATATTGCATCAATAAAGTGAGTTCAAGTGACGGACGGTGTTTGATTCTTTAGTTTTAGCTTCTAAAATGTGAGGATTTTCTGCTTCTACCTGTTTTGTATAATTTTAAACTCAATATCTTTAGCTATCAGAGTATTGGTCATCTTTATTTTTGACATTCCCCAGATTAAACAAGCAAAAACTAATTAAGAGATTAGTTGCCACCTGTATGTAAGAATCTCAGGGTGAGTGTTATGTTATGCCAACCTTCCCTGCTCTGTTTAAATTCTCACCTTACACAACAGAAGTGACTGAGATGTTTTCTCACAGGGTGTCGTGGATCCAGAGCATCGTGGTTGTGGTTGCCAAAGAAAACACAGACCTGATGACTGACATCATCCAGCGCTTCCAGCACAGGAAGGTTCGAACGGTGACGGGCGGCTCGACTCGTCACCGGTCGATATGCAACGGGGTCCTGGCTCTGGGCTCCGGGTGGGAAGAGGAGGAGGAGGAGGAGGAGGGGGGGTCGACGGCGGAGAGGCCGAAGGTGGTCATCATCCACGATGCGGTGCGGCCTTTTGTGGAGGAGGACTTTCTGTACAAGATAGCCGTGGCTGCCAAGGAACAAGGGGTCAGTAATAAAATCTGATTTAACTGTAATCTGTGGTTTTAGGGCTGAAATCAATATAAACACTAAGTTCTTATCAGCTTATTAAACACATCTGTGCACACACACATACTGAATGAATGCACCACTCTGCTGTGTTCCAATAGTTTTTCATTTTGCCCTCATCTTTTATTTTGAAATTGACTAAAATTAGGATGGTTAGAGTGTCATAATGTGTTTTTTTTGCTCATCACTAGTATTTAGAGGGATAGGAACTTGATCTTTTGCTGCCTCTGCTGCTTTTTCTAATCTAAGGGTGCATTTACAATGAAGATGCAATGATTGGCTGATTGACAGATTAATTGCCAACCATTTCAGTTAATCTTTTATCATTTTTTTTAAAGAAAAAGCTTCTTAAATGTGAATATTTTCAGTTTTCTTTACTCCTGTATGATAGAGAACTAAATATCTTTGGGTGGTTCAAAGCTCAGTAATTGTCACGGCTCGGAAATTTAAATAATCACAATTATCTCCAAACCTCATTGGTGAAAATGACTCAAAACCTTGATGTGTTGTCAGATTTTCCAGGAGCACATGTGGGCAGGAAGTGTCAATTTCCAAGTTTGAACAGCAGTTCAGAGAAAAGATCGTAATCCCCCCGTGCAACTAGAGGAAACAAGCCCCGAAATGCCAATACTTCCTCATGCTTGGAAAGCGTAGCGCGGCTGAATTAAATCTCAACTCGTTGCTCATACTTCATGTCTTTTTTTTTTTTTTTAATGTGCTTTCAGCTGAAAATCAGAGAAGGTCAATTAGAGCTCAGTGTAAACAAACCCGTGGTGCTCAGCTGCAGTTACAGGACCTGGAATCAAAACATCTCACCTGGTGGCACGAGACCTGCGGTTCATTTTTCACTGTGAAACGTGCACATAAACAAACCGAACTTCAAAAAAATACAACAAAGTCAAGTTTTCCAGTCGGGTTCAGAGCAAAGAAGACAAACAGTTCTTGTATTCGCACCTTTAACCTGCCTCTTTTTAACACTGTTTATCAGGTGGACAGATCCGTCGCTCCCGCTGGTTGAGTTTATACTATTTCATCAGTGATAGACGGGAAACATTCAGGGCCGGAGTCACGGCCGCTCTGACGATGATTAGTTTCATAATGATTCATGGCTGAGCCTCACAAGCTGAATTGAATGCAGGTCACACAGGTTGTGAAAAATCCAAGAGCTCTCTGGCTCAGGGCCAACATTTCTAGTGTGTCTCCGAGTGTGTGTGTGTGTGTGTGTGTCAGCGTGTGTGTGCGTGCTTTGTGATGAACTTTCACAGCGGGCGGTCTGGTCTTCATTATCTTGCCAGTATCCACGCTCATGACAGAGAGCCTGTCTCCACTGAAAAACAGCAGATTAATTTAGATTTTAACAGCATGTGTAACACGCAGAACACATGTTTGCTTTCCTTTCATTCGCTGGTCCGTTTTTTCGCCTGCACGCGCTCGCCGACTCGCCTGCTCCTGGAAACTGTCTTCAATCAAGCTACGCTAAGATGAAAATATCATCTTAGCAGAAATGCTGATTATTACGAATCTCCGAGAGAGGAAGTGCAAGCGGTGCGTGCTCCAGCTGTGCTGGTTAAGATGGATTTATTGTTACTGTAACATCATGTGGCTGCTCGACTCTGTTCTCTCTTTGAAATGTGCACTTATGACACTCAAGGCCCACTCATGGTTTTAACTCCTGATTTCATTAATATGTTGATGATACTGTGATAAAGGTTGTCAATCATGACAACATTTGATTACATGAAAGCCAGAAAAACACGGCATATGTCAACATCTTGATTATTTTCACCCAGAGTGAAAAGACGAGTTGATATTAGGGGTGTCATGTTATACACTGTGGTGGTTTTGGTTTCTTTCGGCCGTAAACACTCTTCTCTGGCTGACAGCGCAGATGTTTGCAGTGACAATAAACAGCATATCTGCGTGTGTGACAGCTCAAGACAGATTTCAGAACTTATCAGGAACGATTCGACCACAGAAACTCTCCTCTTTGTTGTTTTCTCAGTACGTTCACGGAGGATCAGGGTACAACTCACAGTCGCCGCGAAACCTGAAGGCCTCACGCCGCTCAGCGTCCGTCTACGTCTCTTTTCGCGTCCGTCGATTCGATTTAAAGGCTTTGTCACAGCAGGAAAAGCACAGGTTTAAATGATCAAATGAACGATGGCTGAATTCCAGTTAGCTGCTTTAGCTTCGGGGTCCTGGTGTTGTTCATGCTGGCTCACTATCACGCTGTCACGGCTTACTGGGACGGTTGAACTGAACAGTCATTGTTAATGTTATTAGTAACACCTGTGCTTTTCAAGTTAAAACAAAGGAAAAGTGCTTTTATGGTTTGAGTCCAACAAGTTGTTTGGAAAATGCTAATTCAGGATCAGACATCGGATCTTCCTGTCTAGACGTTTTTATTCTTCTGTCTATTACTACGTGTGTGGATCTCGCTAGCGGATTTATGTTCTCATGTTATATATTCTCTTCTTTGCATTTTTCACCAAACTTTTGCACATGTTTAGGGCTACAAGTCAAGTCAATTTTTATTTATGTAGCCCAGTATCAGCCTGAGGGGGGCGCTACAATCTGTACAGCATAGAACAACCTCTATCTTTGATGATTATTAATGAATTTGTCGTTTATTTTCTCGATTAATGAAGTAATTGTTTGTAACTGTGAAAAACTGCCCATCACAGTGTGTTACAGTGGAGCACATGGTGCCTAGCATACTTTGCTTTGCCCAACCAACAGTCTAAAACCCCCAAAATATTCAATGTATTTTATTCCAAGACCAAGAAAATCAGCAAATTCTCACATTTGAGGGCCTGAAACCATCAAATCTTTGGCATTTTTGCCTGAAAAATTACTTAAAATTTTAGGCAATTATCAAAATAGTTCAGTAATATTAACAGATTCATTTTCTTTCGATCGACTAATGCAGCTCTACACATTTTAGGAGGAAGTTTATACTGTTATAGATACTTTCTGACTAACTTTAACATATTGTGAGTGCTTTCAATATGCCAGTTTTTTTTCATATTGAGAGCAACTTTTAATAATAATTTTTAAGGTCAGTCTGTATGTATTTGTCTCTAAACTCTATTCAAGCATTCATAAAAGAAATAGAAATAAAAAGATAAATAAAAATAACTGTTCTCTTTTCTTCACCCAGGCGGCGGGAGCCATCCGACCGCTTGTTTCCACGGTGATCGCCACCACATCAGAGGGCTACCTGGATCATTCTCTGGAGCGTGCCAAGTACAGAGCCAGCGAGATGCCTCAGGGCTTCACGTACGATGTCATCCATCAAGCCTATCAGAGCGTAGGAGACACATTTTTCTTAATTTACCTATCGAGTTTCATTGTATTTTTAGTACAGCTTAAAATCAAACAAATCACACAGATGGCAAAGAAAAAAACTCTATGTGCAAGGAGAGGAGGAAAGCCTAGATGCTGTCTAAATAATATACATACAAGAAAAACTGTTAAAAAATAGGATTATACATCAAATTAAAGCCTTTTTTAAAAAAATATCCTCTAAAGGACTTAAAGGAAGAAGAGATTTTAATCCAATGAGAGCAGTAGTTCCATAAATTTGGAGGATTCCTTTCAAAATAAGACGTGGAATGATCTGGAATATTTCCCTCCTTGAATTATATCCTATATATAAAAGTACATATTTGTAAAAATGTTAATCAGTCATTGTGAGCAGTGTAGTCGTTCCTATGTTGTGAATGTGCCAGATTCAAATTGAAAGTAAGAGGTCAGCGGGTGCACAGAGCGCCGTGTTAGAATCATTGAAAAGTAACACAAACTACTATTTAAAAGTTACAAAAAAAACTTTAACACAGCAACTTCTCTCCCCCCTCAGTCATCCCTACATCTGTTAGAAAAAAAAAAAAAACCTGCACCGGCAACAACCTGATAATTGGAGATGAATGTATTCTTTCCATTACCTCAGTTCAGACATTAATGTGCAGAAAGAAGAAAAAGGCACAAGCTGCAGACTCACTGTAAGAGGTTTTGTCCTGTTAATTAACAACACAGCTTGTTTGTTGCTGCACATGCAAGTTTTAAAAAATCTTGAATGTTTTAGTTCCGGCGTGATCTCTCTCTCTCTCTCTTCTCTCTCTTTACTTCCTCTCCTACTTGACATACAAATAAAAATGTGCTTTTTTTTTCCCTCATTCATTTCAATTTTATTTTCTTACATGTTAAAAGAAAAAAACAACAAAATAAAATATATGAGCAAGAAAGAAGAATAAATAAAACATTCCATGATGATTAATATGAAAACTATCCGCCACCGGTTTGTCAGCTAGTATGAAATTATGGATGGAAATTTAAAAATGTCAACATGTATTTAAACTAAGAGTGACAGAAAGAGAAAGCTAGAGAGGCTGTGAGGCAAATGAGAAAGCAAAGCTGAAGAGAAACTTTATTTTAATCCTTATTTCATTGCAGTTGCTAAATTAAAAATGGCGACAAATAAACCCTCAAATCCATGTTTAATATTTTGATGATTTTGCCATCGAATCCACTGTTTTTACTGTCAATAATAAATAAAGTAACCCTGACTACCGGAGAATGCGTACAGCGGTGGCCGATGCAAAAGTGTTTCTTTTCTTTTTTTGACTGTTATACAGTCCAGACAGTAAGTATTTGGACAGTCTGGAATAAAGTAATGGATACTACATTAAAAAAGTGCTAAGTCTCAGCTTTAATTTGAGTAGGTTTATATTGAAAGTCTGGACTGTACATACTTTGGAAAGGTTAAGAGTGTTTGTTTTCTCGCTTTGGGCAGCAGCAGCAGCAGCAGCGATACAGTATTTTGTCCAGGGCACATACAAGCAAAAAAAATTTGACTTCTACAGCTGTTATATTTGTAAAAACCACTCATAATACCACAGGACAGACAAATAAGTCCCCGAAGGCCTCCGCCGTTTACTCTTAATGTCAGAGAATTCAAAAAAACGTCTCTCAAATCTTATAAAACGAGAGTCGGTTTGAGATTTATGCTCTAAAAATTACACCACTTACATGACAAAGGGCTTTATGATTCTCATACATCATAACAGGTCTTTACAGTCCTTCATTGTTTTGGGCTGATGTGCCAGAACCTGCAGCGTTTCACTCTGGAAGAGCTTGTGGCACGGGTGCTATCATTTTCACTTGGCCTCTGCCGCGTCTGGGAAAGAAATGACACGTTAATATATTCTGCCACACTGTAGCACAGATTAGTCTAGTGGAACAAAAGTGAATAAAGGCTCAGTTTGGAGAAAAAAAAAAAATGGTGAGAGAGAGCACTGAAAATTACATGGCACATTTAGGCGGATTTCGGATTAATAGTCTCAACAGTTGAGTGCGTTTTAATGTGTGTACCTGAAAAAATGGAAAGAATTTTATCCGCTGACGTCAGCTGCGAATGTGTTGATTCTCCTCTGAAAGCAGGGGGGTTTATTTCTAAAGACTTGATGAGCCAACTTCATATGAAACCTGAGTTGTAGAAATTGACCTTATTTATTTCTCAGACACTTTGAGTTTGCTATTTCAACCTTGACTCCATTAGACGGTTCTTCCGATAGCCGTGTTTTTTGAAGGAGGCAGCAAACTTTGAGCTAAGAGCTGAAGAATGCCTCCAATTGGAGCACCATTTGTCTGCAGTTATTTTTATTCCTGGCACACATGTGGATCTTCAGATTGCTTGGAGAGGCCTGTTGGCTTTGGCCTTTACTGAAAATGAGCTCACATTTATGTTGCAGTGTCAAGGCCGGTCAGGGTCGCGAAAAATTAAGCCCCCTTCTCCTCCTCCTCCCGTTGTTGTTCTTCTCCTCTTCAACCTTTCAAAAGAAGGGGAAAGTGTAAGGTGTCTGTCAGGTTAGGACTGTAGGACATGTTCATGAAAAATCTCTGCACATTTGTAGCTTGACATCCATTGAGAGTGGAAGAACTTAGGGCTGAAAAGACAAAAGGGGGGGAGACACTTTATCCAGTCCCCAGTGAGGGCTTTTGTACCAGGAGAAAACGCTGAAGGTTAAATTACCTCAAGACCAAGAGTGTATTTCTCATGTAATTTTTCTCTTCAGTTCCAGTTGAATAAAAGACCCCTTCTCTTTTATAGCTTGATAAAATATTACCCAACTATAATCTCAGGTAGCATGGATTTGTCTTTGTAGTCCGGACTGTATTTTAAACCAAATGAGCTCATTGCCTCAATCCAAACTTCCATGTGATCTTCACAAACGCAGCTTTCCCAGCAGTGAATCAAAGCGCAAATAAAAATGTTGAGAAGTACAATAAACTACAAAAGGTATTTATCTTTATTAAGATTAGGAGGAGAAATGACATAAATAACGATGATGTATATTTTCAGTATCGATACTTAAAAGAAACTTTTTCAAAACCTTAATTTAAAGCTGCTCTAGTCTGTTTTTTCTGTTAACGAAGGATCAAATGACTATGGAGTCTCTCTTAGTGAAAAACTACAGAGAATTACCTTATGGAGCTTTTTCATTGTCTTTCAACTCATTACCGTTTCGGTTCAGTCTCACAGCTCTCATCAGCATCAGTTTCCAGTAAAACAGCTCTGATAAACCCACCGTACACTAAACAGCAGTCGGTAGAGAGCAAAAACAGCTAAAAGAAGAGTGAACTTTGGACTCACATTCATTTGGTAGTTGCTGGATGTGTAAATATGCAAATATTTGCTGACATGTACATCGTATTAAGGTGTCAATGTTGTGTTTTCAGCTTGTTGAGCTTGCCTCAAGCGGCAAAAAGAATATATCTCTATAAAAGATTGTACCATACCATTTCGTCGCACTGCATTTGGGCAGTCAGCTTTCTCTGTGAAAGCCACAACTCAGTGGAACGTCCTACCTGACGATATGAAGAACTGTAGTTCTATCAATGCATTCAAGACCAGACTGAAACATGTACTAAAGATCAATCAGCTGTGTGACCATTGAGTCAGTGATTTTACTGTTTGTTCGTGTGCTGATGTATGTTTTTTTGTCGGGGACTACAGATGTAAATTAGTGCCAAGCTAACTGTGGTGCAGTGCATCTTTAATGTTTCAAACTGCACACTGTCCCATTCAATAAATAAATAAATCAAAATGAGCAAAGTTACGATTTAGATCAAGACATTTTCAATCAAATACGTAAATCAGAGTAAAAATCTCACCAGCATTTGATCCCCACTCTCAAAAGTATCAACAGTTTTCGATACTCAGCACTAAAACCACTGAGTATCACAAATGGTATTGAGATTAGGCACTAAGTCCAGCACACATTTCACATTCAAATCTTCTGTTTTTATTACCTCAAGGCCTCAAAAAACCCCAATGAATCAGAATTTTATATAACTTTCATTTTGAATGTCGTAATTGGCAAAAACAAGGTAAAAAGGAGAAACAATCTTTTAACTGGAGTTGTAATCATTAACATTCACATGCAGATTTTCCCTTTCCTGAAATTAATTAATTAAAAGTATAATAAGCTCAATTAGATTTTTGATATCTCTTAGTTCAGTGTCTCTTCAGTGTCCCAAAGATTTTCCATACCTTTTGTAATTTAAAAAAAAAAAGATTTTACATGTGAATTGCAGCTGTCGATGACAGGCTTGTCTGTCTTCTCCTCTCGCAGATGCAGGCACACAGTTACGCATTTTTATCTGTAACTGCTCACACATTGATATAAGCTGTTTTTTAAAAGCTGACAAAAGCATCAAATTCCAATAAAATCTACCAGAACCAGCTGCGGGACTGTTTCTTGAAAAAACAAGAAAAATAAAAAAAAAAAGATGCTGGAACAAACGATGTGAGATCTCTGCTGTTGAAAAGCAGGCAGTAAAAGTAAAATAACCTTTTATTACTTAATGGTTAGTCTTTTACAATATAAAAGAACAGGTGGTTTAGCTGCGAACATAAACAATCACTAACGTCTCTGGAAACACCCTCATAAAGTCAACCGACACAAATAAATTCCTGTGGGTAACACTGATGTCGATTGAGAGGGGTATGTAAGGAGATTTAAGAGGAAGTATAAAAAGACTATAAGATCCTGAGCTACATCACACTGCTCCATCCAGATGAACAATTTAAGAATGATGTAAACATTTTTTTCCATGCATATGCAGGAACAGACACTGTAGCATCCACATGTCTTTTAGAACTATGTGGGAAAATGTCTCTTGGACTGAAGAAACCAAAGTTGCACTTTTTAAATCTTATTTTAGAAAGATAAGAGCGTTACAGAACAGGCAGTCCATCAGCCAAGGAAAACAGTATCCTCTGAAGTATCTGCTGAAAAATGTGACGGAAACATGGTGTTATGAGCCTGTTTCTCCTCTGTGGAAAACACCGGCTCTGATCACGACGAAGACTGTAAAAGGAAAGGCTCCAGATAATGAGATATTTTGGTTGAAATATCAGCAGAAAGGATAAGTTTAGGAAGAATTTAATCTTTTATCTAGACAGGAATATCATGCACAGAGCCAAATTATCTGAGGAATGTCCAGGAAGTGCCTTATGGAACAAGTAGTAGATAGTGAGTGCAAAGCCGGTCATATTGCAGTTTGACTGATCTGAACTCGTCTCAAAATAACAATGAGGGGCAATTCTTACAGCCAGGTGTTTGAAGTTGAGGGAGAACTTTCTAAGTATATAAGCTGGTATTAAAACAAAAGGTACAGGTATAATACTACCTGGCGACCCTGTCTAAGGATGGTGACTGTCATTGGTCGTTTGGTGGGTCTGTCCAAGAATTTCTCCACAACTACTGACCAAATTGCCATGAAATTTTGTTTGCATAGATTTTGATGACCCCCCACCATCATTGTCTGGCCAAAGTTTCCTTTTAGCCAACATGGTGGTCTATGACAAGGTATTTTAAACAACTAATGACCAGATTTCCATAAATCTGACCAACAAATGACACAACGTCTCCTGACCTTTCCCTTACCACCATAAGGCCAGACCTTTTCCACTTTTATACAACCAACTTCAAAATCTAAATTATTATTAATTGCCCCAAAGTTGCATCTTGTCAGTCGAATCACTGCGTACAACGAATACAGTTAAATAAATAAGGCTGAGTAACGCGAGGTGACAGCAGGACCAGCTGTAAACTTTAAACTTGTCTTAAAATGACCTAAATAAATAACGATTATGGGAACACAGACGGATGATGGAAACTGAGGACTGAGCATTTCCTGCTGTGACTCGATACATTGGTGTTCAGTGCTTACTATGAGTCAACTGTGAATATCCCGAACCGGAGACAGCTCTAAAAATTGACCTGAAGTTTATTGAGTAAAATGAGGACATTTATCCTTCCAAGAGGCTCTCCACGAGCTTTCAACTTGCACCACACTCCGGCGGCCGAAATGTCAGATTTCCACACATGATATCTCACAATCCAATGGGCAGATTGCCATGATATATCCTTACACACAAACTATAATATCAACACTTTTAGCCCCACTACTGGCTCTGAGAAAAACAAAATTGTTTGCTTTATCCAACACTTTTCTTTTGTTTGTTTAATGAACATTTTAGTCTTAAGAGGTTGCTAACAGGGCTTCTAGTATTGCTATTTAATTGTTAGATATGTGTAGGATTATTATTTTCTAGACTATATAAAATTACCAAAGCTGTGAATAGTTTGGACATCTATTGCACAGTGTGCAACAGATTGTCTCTGTACATTTACCTGTTAGCGTATATCTAGCAGTTGCATCCATTGGTGCAGTTCCAACAGCGCAGTGGAACAATGTGTTGAGTGTGATGGAAATACTTTTTGTTGTCAACAATTGTCCACAGCCGCTCCTATCTGTTGTCTCTTCAGTGCAGTGAGTCAGACTTTGAGTTTGGCACCGAGTGTCTCCATCTGGCTCTGCAGTACTGCGGCACCAATGCCAAGCTCATCGAGGGTCCGCCAACATTGTGGAAGGTGAGCTCGCCAGGGGCCTGCTTCGGGTTTGGGGGATAGTGGATCTGATGAGCGCAGCTTGTGTGTGCCCGCCGCTGATTATCATATGGGCACGAAGAGAGTTCGCAAATTGAAAGTGAGGGGGTTCTGGCAAAAGAGGAAACGTCAACATGTTGAATATGACATTCAGAGTAAGCACGTGGAATTCGATTTAAATATAAATGTTTTGTACTGGAACCCCTCTATTAGATCATGTCACTTTTTGCCTCAGAGGCTTAGTTCACCCAAGTTTTTTGAGGTTTTGAGATTTCTGCCCCCACTCCAATACAATAAAGACGGATGGAATTTTGTTTTGCGGTGCTCAAAGCATTGAAAATTACATTTAAATATATTTGAAGTCCAACTTTTTTTTTTTTCAGTTTTTTGGTTTTTCTTTTAGTAACAGTGGTTACTGGATGCTTACTGGAGCAGTGGTTCTCAACATTTTTTTTTGCTCGTGACCCCTTTAATTCAAACGATAAAAACTTGAAATAACACAACGTTTTTACGCTCGACTGAGATGGTAAAGTTATTGTATCTATAAAAGCAAAATGCAGCAGAGTGCAATGGTATGTGACTTTAACATCCATTTAAGAGACTAAAAATGGCAG
Source organism: Thunnus maccoyii (assembly GCF_910596095.1). Lineage (NCBI taxonomy): Eukaryota > Metazoa > Chordata > Actinopteri > Scombriformes > Scombridae > Thunnus > Thunnus maccoyii. Next base: position 6,094,274 of record NC_056542.1, read on the forward strand.
CAGATGAAAACATTACACATTAATTACATCATCATTTTATTCCTTTCTCGTCTTTTGCGATGCTTTAACGACACTGGAGAACTGACGTCACGACTGCTGTTTATCTCCGTCAGCCAAATCTTGATGTTCGCATATCGGTAGTGGATGGAAATGTGCACAAAATTACATTTTCTTTTGTAAATTTTCCAGAAAGTCCATTAAAATCAGCACTACATTTGGATGGAAATCAGTTGTGAGCACTGTAATTTATGGTCCTTCTTAGATTGATTTAATTTGATAATTGTAGAGGGTAGAAGGGGTAAAGCTTTGCAGTATTTTACATGAAAAAATAAATATTTTGTGGGGCAATATTTTTGATTATTTTCTACCCTGGTAATTATCATGTGACCCCTTGGATTCATGTCATGATCCCAGGGGTTGGGATCCATTGATTCAGAGAAAGAAATCTTTTCTTTTTCAATGCTTTGAGGAGCACAAACTATACTCTCTTTACTTTCAATGTATTTGGATGGCAGATAAACTTTCATAGGTAGATATCTAAACATCATAGCACAGAAAACTGAAACTATCTGCATGGCCAGACACCTCTATAGATAAAAATCTTTTTTTTTTAAACTAATTTGAGTGAACTGACCCTTTAAATCTGAGTTATTTTGTCCTCCAGGTAACCTACAAACGGGATTTGGCTGCAGCAGAGTCCATTATCAAAGGTGAGCTACCTTCTTTATACCTTTTTCCTCACATTGTTTCCCATATGTATTGTATATAGTGCACGTGAATTATGCATATAGACATAATATACATGAAAGAGTGAGTGTAATGTCTCTCCTTAGATGGCTTAAATGGTCAGAAATGAGCAGCGTTTTGTCTTGTTTTGTTTGGTCGTCTAGAGTTGAATAGGCGACGTTCAACCAAAATAGCCCCTCACTGTACTCGGAGGGATAAATTCTTTGTAGCGTTGTTTAGTTTGGTTTGAACAAGGGAGGGTGTGAGAAGTCTGAATACTACAGAGAGCAAGTCAGGACAAGGGAGACTATCACAATCAGAGAAATGGAAATAAACACGGCCCCTATATTTCACCCCAACAGCACCTGGACCAACAATTACCTGTTTGATGATGACATAAGGTGCACAGTGATTATTCCCAGAGCCTGTGAAGTGAATGAATTCATTGTGTGTGTTTTTTAAGAGTAGAAGTGGAAGAAAGTTCTCACATCTGTCAGTATGATAAACTGTCGAGTGTTTCAGGTCATGTGTTTTGTCTTTCTGTCTGTGTGTGTGTGTGTATGTGTGTGAAGGCCTTCATGTGGCTGTGTGCATCCTGCTGAGAAGTGTGTGCTTGTTGAATTATGTCCTTTAAGTCGACCAGCTATATCGGAGGCTGTGATGAGATGATGATGTTTCAAAACATACAATTTGGCCACTTAACAGAAAAAATAGATATGGTCAACTATGTTTTGGACCATGAAATTATAATGATCCAAAATAATAATAATAATACTTGTCAGCTAGAGAACTACTGTTAATAAAAGAAAAATTTCATTGCTTTGTCATTTTTGGTTATTGAGTCTGGATTTGTGGCCAAAAAAGTCAGTTTAATCAATTTTGAATTAAATCTGCAACATAATAAAATCTACAAAATGTGAGGAGCTCTGACTACTGTATAGTGTCGGGTCAGCTAGCCGTCACTTTCGTTATGTAGAGTCTAGATCAGGAGGTACATAGTGGAGGAAGTTGTTTTGGGTTTCGAGGGTTGCAAAATTAAAAGTGATTGACAGTTGGAGCATTTCCAAAGCTCTCATGGACGTGGAACTCATTAAGTCAGACATCAACCACATTAAAAAAATACCTGCGTCCTTGATTAAAAAGTCAAGGGTACAAGACTGTGTGTACATAAAAACTTCAGAGAAGCAAACCACAACTCCCAAGGAGTATTTTGGAACTTGAAATACTAATTGCAAGCTGAAGAAAAAAAAAAACAACACACTGTTGAAACCTGATAAAATATTCAGTTTAATTCAATTTAGAAACTCTGCTCTGGTGATTTGTTCCCATTTGCAATAATGAATAATTTCTGCATTTGCTCTGAGTGTATTTGCTCTGACTGGCTTCCTCTATATATATCCAAGGGTATCGTTGTATTTAGAGCCATCCATCGTACCACACTGACATGACTGAAAACATGATTTCTCAGAAACACTTTCTTTCTTTCTTTTTATATTTTATCATACTTGTGCAAAGCTTTTGACGTCTACTGATGGTACCGGACCGACTGCTAGGATGATTGTAATGCAACGTTTTGTCAGTTCATGTTTTTAACCAATCACATCTTTTTCTTTCAGAGGCTCTATCACGGACGGCCTGCGTTCTCACAGGTGGATCCGCACAAGCCGTGACGCTGGCTGATGCCCTCCAGAAGGCTGTCGGAGCTCTGGAAATGGTAAGAGTGTTGCAGCTGATTCATATGTTGGTGGTTGGTGGAAGATCCCCATCACGTCACCATCTCCCCGTCCCTGTCTCCCGTCCTGTACCTCCAATCCCCCCCCCCCCCACCCCCCGAAGCTCATTGTGAGCTCCACTTGGGTGGCCCGGTGGTGGAGACTTGCCATCTGCGGTCAGACCTCTAATGGAGCCTGTCTGGGACATCCACTCCGCGCAACTTTTCCTCCTCCTCATTTTCTTCCTCCCATCTCCCGACCTCCACCTCTCACTCCCCTGCACGCAGGAGAGCAGATGGCAGTCATATTTCCCAAACCACGGGAGTTTGCTTGATTAATTGAGTGTTTAGTGATGAGTTCTTACCTCCTCCTCCTCATCCTCCTACCACCTCAGCTCAGTCAGAACTGACAGGCTCCCAGTTTCCACCATAGTTCATATCCCTCCCTTTCATTCTTAATCTTTTTTTAGGCAAATCAAATTCCCATATTGCCTTCGGCCCATGTTGCAAACATCCTCCATTTAATTTGTAAAATTGTTCCTAATAGACAATGGAAAACAGCCTCCATATGCAAAAAAGTAAAAAGTGACAGTCTGAGATATTAAATCTGACGGCAAAGACCACATAGAGGTTCCACATGTGAAACGCTCTCCTTTACCTCAACAACTGTTGGGTTTCCCTTCAGAAAGCCACTGAACCACGAGCTGAAGCGACCTTTTCGTCTTTTCTTTGAAAATAAAGAAGAAGAGCGGATGTCAGAGAAATGAGTTATTTCACCCAATTGGTTAGTTTAATTTTAGAAATATCAAAATAAATAAAAAGAAATAGAACAAAGAGGGTAATGAACACCAGCTAGGGACAAGTTAGAATGGTTGCAACACAAAATCAGTCCATGTATCAGTTGTTTGGCTGCAAGAGGATGTACTGATTCCCCTGATATGAGAAGATCATAATGGCCTGTAGAGTCAAAATCCAATATCAGAGCTCTGCAACAAATACTGCCTTTGTGGAGATGAAGCTTTGTTTAGCCCATTAAAGGATGGGTTCACAATTTTTCAGTCTGTCTTAAAATAACAGTCGGATGCCCAAATGAACATTAAAACATGTTTTTCATGCCATAATCGTTCTCCTGTTCACAGAAGATGAAGACGATCCCTTCATAATGCACTTACTGTCCTTTAACATTAATTTTTCCAGAGATTGTGAAGGTGTTCATGACGTCGTGTCCACCCCTTCACATGCTCATATTTCACTCCCATCACCTATTATTTATTTTCAGAGTAGACACCCAAGCTGACAAATCGCCCACACATGGCTTTATGTACAGAAACGTGTTCCTTGGATCATCCTGATGTGTGTATATATATATTCCCCGGGTGTAGCTGCTGACATAGGAGAGGGGCAACAGAGCACGCCGCATGACGTGTTCCAATACTCCGCTGTGATCCAAACGCCCATCTTCCTTTAAACTCGCTCCAAGTCCTTCATCAGCTGATGTCAAACAGGCGGATCTCGCTGTCCGGTGCTGGATAGGGCCCCAGAGATGGATAGGGGCCAGTGTCGGCATCTTTGGATCGGCTGATTGGAGCCATTCCCGTCTGTGCTCAGGTGGCCGGTGGGGATGTGTGTTTTTCCGGTGCGCGTGTTCGGAACTAGATTCATCCTTTTTTTTCAGGCAGTTTAGGAGGGAGGGAGAATAGAGAGAGGGGGGAGATGAAAGGCGAGTGGAAGAAGCGGAAGAATTATCCTTGTCCCAGTGCCACTACGTGAATCTAATACAGGGATAAGTGAGGTCGGGCTGCTCGAACTCAGCTGACAGTATGGTGTGTGTGTGTGTGTGTGTGCGTGCGCAGGTGGAGGAATTGGCAACAAGTCTTGAGTGAGAGGAAAACACTCACAGTTAGAATATGATTAAGGGATCCTGTCAGCAGGCAGGATGCCACCTGAGATACATTTGATCCAGTTCAAATCCAAGTTGTCATTTGATGTAAAATTTATACTGAAATGAATCTGTCAAGTTTAAACTCCTGAAAAAAAAATTCCACTTTCCCAGGAAGAATACATTTCAGTTTTATTTATGTAGCATCAAATCACAGCATAAGTTATCTCAGGGCACTTTTCACATAGAGCAAACTCTTTATTTTACAGAGACCCAACAATTCCCCTCATGAGCAAGCACTTGGCGACCGCGGCAAGGAAAAACTCCCCTTTTAACGGGAAAGAAACCTCAAGCAGAACCAGGCATCTAGGTGGGCGGCCATCTGCCCTGACCGGTTGGGTTCAGAGAGAAAGAAAAAGGGAGAGAGAGACGCAGAGAAGCACAACAACAATAATAATAATAGAAATATGAAGAAGCATTGTTCTTCTTTGAGGGCATTTACTAACCTTGTCACTCTCACACAGTTGCACACATTCACACCTTTGAGATGCCCAGTACAATAGTACAACCATTGTATCTGTTGATTATTAAACATTTTCATTGGAGCAGTAGGGGGTTCAGTCTCTCAGACAGCCAATGTGCTAATATATAAATGTAAGAAACTGCCATTCCAGTAAGTAGTTTTAACAAAAGCAGTCAAGCAAAATAATGTGTGATAAGTAGTTTTGCATCTCTGTTTTTTTTTTGCAATCTCTGCTCTTTATGTGTTACAGCTCTTAACAGCTCCAGGTCATGACTATTAAAATAGTTATTGTGAAAGTATAAAGCTGTAGTGATGTGAAGTGTTCAGATCAATCTCTAGTTTCAGTTATAGAGAAGCAAACAACGTCCTGACCTACAAATTTCAGTGTCTTTCTGTGGAATTTTGCTTCATTGTTACCAAATGTGAAGCATTACTGTGTTATTGTGTTCCCTTCCACACAATAGGCAAAATGTTTCTTAAGCACAGAAAAAAAAAACAAAAAAAAAAACTAGATGAAGAGATATTACAAATGTAATATTTAGCCAAACCAGTCAGTTTTGTAATGCAAAACACAAAATCCCTGTGTGCAGTTTATAATGAAGAACTGAAAATCTCTATTTCCTGTAAAGGAATTCATCTATTTTAGAGGAGTTTTGCCAGGCAGTCAAAATCCTGCTTCTCCCTTTTTAGTCTTATTATTATTATTATGAGGCATCTACTATTCAAACATTTGGCTTCAGGGAATTGGAGGCTAAATTGAGATTAGTGGATGTTTTATGAGCACATAAATACACACAAAGAAAAAGAAAGACAGATCTGATAAGAAAAAAAAAATCCAAATCACCTCTTCTGTACTCTTCTCTCCCTTACTGCTTATCTGTTTAACTTGATGTATGATAATATTCTTATATTCAGTCCACATCAAAGAGAATCCTCAGACTCATCTATCAATTTAATGAAGATTTTTAATGATTAACCTCAACCTACAAGAGAATATGTCATTAAGACAGAGAAGAAAAAGTATCTTAAATGCTTTTTTAGAGCTGAATATTGACCTCTGAATGTGGGAAATAATATGTCAGAGTATTTGGAGCATGGACAAACATACACAGTTATTACATCTACATCAACAGTTACTGTAGCTAATGTTACTATCCCACCTTGATGCCAATACAGGCTCAAAGATGAAATAAATTACATGATGTGTTATTCTTTTTCTCTCCTGTTGTTAAATTCATGCTGCTCTCATCTAACAAGAAACTTAATAAAACCACTAAAACCAGTCTCTAGCATTCACATTCAGATTTTCACTGCAGTAATTCAAGTTAAACAACACAAATTATGTGATTCAAATTCAGTTTTTTAATGCAATTACTCAAATTGAGCAATTAAGATTCAAATATAAATGATTCAGTTTTAAGTGACACATATTTCTGCTCATAAGCAACTAACTAGTGAACATAATGGAGCATTTAGTGGAGACCAAATCAGAGCTAAAAGCAGAGTGAATATTGGGTGTAAATGTGCTGGTTGGTTAGAAAAACAGCATAAAATGAATACTAATGTTGCTCTGTGACTGCTCGGTGTGTAAACAGGCGACTAAGCGGATAGGAAGTCAGTGTTGTATTACAGCCTCATTTCACTGCCTCTAAATAGCCAGAAAAAATCATTTATTACCGCTTTATGTAATTTAATAAGGATTTTTTAATGTTTAAACGCTTGATTGTTTTAAATTAGACCCTTCCACTCCAGAAGTCTCTTCCTCAACACATTTAAAATTTATATTGTGGGTTACTTTCTGTCTTACCGAGCTTTGAAACCTTGTTTTTCTTCTCTCCTCGGAGCGGTTTGGTCGTTGAGCTTCCATGGCTTCTTGGCTCTCCGGGCCATGCCTAAATTTAAATAAACATTCCTACTCTGGGATTTCATGCCCAACCTGGTTTAGATCATGTCATTTTTTTTTTTTTTTTTTTTTTTTTTAAACCCTGCAAATCTACATTTCGGACTGAAATTATTTTCCTCCTGAAGCTTTGGGCAGTTATCTTTCAAGACCAATTAACCCTCCGACATATGTTTTCCATAACCATTTCACATTTCCAATTACTTTCTGTTATTTTAATGGGTAGAACAACTGTATCTCAATGCCAAACTGAGACTCTTAACTGTTTATTTCTGTGTTTATTTCCTGTATGTGTGTGTGTGGAATCGTAGTACCAGGCTTTAATTACAGGCTAAACAACAAAGATGAATGTAAAACGGACACGGTGGACATGGCGTGTTATCCGGTTGCCTCACGTCACTCGTATGCCAAGGCCAAAACTGAATGGAAAGATCAGGACCCTAAATGTTCTGGTTCTTTGAGCAAAAAAGCTTTTTACGATTCTTGGCCGTAAGTCCACCTTCGACTCAATTTGCAGCGTAATGAAATTTAAGTTGGCTTGCGTATGATCACTGTTCCCGGCTTTTTGCATATGACAGGATTTTCCTGCCAGGTCAGGAGTATAAAGAAGCCCAGAAAAGTTTCTTTTTTTAATCCCTTCCATTTGTTCTAATAAGCTTCTGATTACAGTTGATGGAAATAAGCCATTCAGTTTGTACTCTCGGAGTCTAATGGGATTTTTTTTTTTTTTTTTTTTGCCCCTTCTTCTCTAATCATAAAATGATTCATGACAGGAAAGCAGGTGGGTGTACTCTTGCACTGAATGATTGAAGAAGTGGCAGAAACGAAAACCAGAAGGCTCTTGAACTTTTGAGCACCGAAGTCAATCAGTCACTCGACGTCAGATGCATTAAGGACCCTGGTACTGCAGCACCTGCTTTAAATGTTATTACTCAGGATCCTGTAACAAGCTGAATATCAACCAAATTTTTAACAGAAGGTATCTCTGTCTTACAGGAGCTGGACGTCATCCCAGATCTGACGGGAGACAACGCCAGGTATCTGCTAAAGGAGTGGAACTTCATCCAGGTTTCTGTAAGTTCCCGTTTTAAGCGCAATTTTTATGTCAAATGTAATTTTTTTGGATAGTTTTTTAGCGGTGAGAAGCATAAGCAAACAATTAACACAATGTCTGGTTTATATGTCGCCATTTTTCACATTTTCTTTGCTTCCAACCCCTGCATAACAACAACACACACTGCAGGAAAAAGAGAGAGGAAAAAAAAGGAGGAAGACAGCAATAACCAATGAAAACCAATACAATAATAACAACAATGGGGTCAGTAAGTAGATGGCCAGGAAAAAAAAACAGTGGAAAAGAAAAATAAATATAATATAGTAAAATAAAAATTGGAAAAACCTCCACTTCAACTTGTTTATAGTTGGCTATGGGGTTAAGGAGTACATTGATCAGGAGCCTGTTACAGGCCGATGACATCATGTAGAAACATAGGTAATCAGTCAGGAGGAAGAACAGATAAACCATTAAAATAGGAGGCAAAGGGTCGCCATTTGTTTTAGAAAGTGCTCATCTTTCAGCCAGGCAGAGAGATTCAGACAACTCTATTTATCCCAAAAGGGCATTTCGGTGTCAGAGAGCCTTTGCTTGCACCCTCACAATGGCCAGTAAGGGGAAAGGCTGTAAACTTGTTATTCTACAACATCGAGAATACATCAAAAATCAAAGACCGATATGTTCCAAGCTCTGGGAAAGACCAGAACATATATATATGAGCGGTTTGCCCGTAGAGTGCCGCAACAATCACATTTGGGATCGGAAGCAGGGTAAATTTCATGCGTTTTACATTTACACAAGCGGGCTCTGTGCACCACCGTTAGCTGGATCAAATTGAATCGAGCACAGGGTGATGAAGAATTCACCCTATCTAATGCCACTTCCCACCAGTCCTATGCCAGTTCCATTCCCAGTCCTCCCCCCCCCCCCCTCCCATACTGACCCGGAGACTGTGTCACTGTCTAAAGACGTGGTGTTTTGATAAATTTCAGTTTCTCCCATAATGATTCTTGTGGCGGTCTGGGAAAGGAATCAAACTTTGTATGTTCAGAGTGACAGACCCGAAGGTAGCGGAACAAATTTGAACTTGGCAGATATTAAATTTAAGACATAAAGAGTCGTAGATAGAAAAAACATCACCATCGTAGAGGTCTTTGAAACAACCGATACCTAGTCTGCTCCAGAAAGTAAAGGTCCAAAATGGAGGGAGCAAATAAGTGGTTGTCAAATGTAAATTCATCATCTGTTCTGGCCAGAAGGATGTCTAGATTTAGCATATTTATCATCTTGCTGTAAAAGTTCTTATCTTTTTTCTTATTTCTTTGGTCTCCAGGTCAATCGTTCTTGCCTGTCTGAAGTGAACACCATGCTGGCGGCTTTGGAGGCGGCGAATCGAGCTCTTCTCCACCCACTGGTTGTCATTTTGGTGAGTTCTTGCAGGGATACTGTAGTCATGACTTCACATGCACAAATACAGTATATCCTACAACCCTCCCAAACCGGTGGAAACTGAAATTCCCTCTCTGCAGTCCTGACTGTTTCCATTCCTCGTTGTGAGTTGGCTGTCCTCGTTGATGTCTTGAGGACGGAGGTGCAAACCAGTGAAGAGTGCTCAGATGTTGGGAGTAACAGGAGCTATTAGCAGCACAGTAACTCTGGCGTGCAGTTGTAGCAAGAAAACACGTAATTTCTTCAATTCTTAAAAAACACATCTCAACTATTTAACTTTTTTTAATCCAAACTTTGCACACATAGGCCCAGCGCCAAAATAAAGCTCAGTAATGCGGCCAACACAACCTGGAATGTTTGCTCTTGATTTTTGTGTGTTTGTCTATGTGTGTATGTTATAACCTCCAAAAATAACCCAACTCCAATTTAATAAGTGCAAATGTCAGACAGCATTACTTGATTAAACCGCTTTCTTGATTTGTGTTTGGTACGCTGGCCTTTCAGTAAAGCTGTAAGTCCACACACGGCGGCTTTCATTAGTGCAGGATCGACTTGTCACGCCATAACAAAAGCATCTGTGCAAATCTTATTCTCATTACTTTTGTATTCTTCACTTGAAAGGCAGATACTGTCGATGAGCAATAAGCACCCAGTGCTAAAATAAATGATATGAATAATAAAATGGTTTTGCTGCCAATTTATAACACAACAGGGATTCAATCAAGGATGTAAAATAAGTGATAAGAACAGCAGTTTCAGATTAATTAGTCATTAGTATGAGCACTAATTACAAAGAAAAGGGCTATACCTACCCACCGAAACAAACTGCACCAACACAAAGCTCCCGCCCATTCTGTGTGATTGACAGCTGGTCTCCGGTGACATTGGGTTTGCAGTAATGAACATATTTGGTTATTTTGTTTGTGAAATATTCATCTCTCTGTTTAAGGAATACTGATAAGAAATAGTTTGACATTTTTGGAAATATAGTTATTTGCTTCGTTGCTGAGAGTCAGATAAGAAGACTGATGTCACTCCTCATGTCTATAAATATGAAGTTACAGTCTCAAACAAAACTGTGCAATCAGGAGGTTATAAGCTTCGGTTTCACTGGAAACAAGGAGAAACAGATTGATTCTCTCCAAATGTTAAAAAAGCTAAAGCTCACTAATTAACACGTTGCATCTCATTTGTTTGATCTGTGCAGAAAATCAACGTTTAAAAATCTTTGGTTTTACGAGGATTTATGTTTTTGACTGTTTCCAGGCGAAGTTGGAATCTGATTGCCTGACTTGCTAAGCTAAGATAGTAGCCTGCTAGCTTTATGTTTAACATAAAAGTGGTATTGATCTTAAAAAAAAAAAGTGAATGAGCATTTTACCCCAAGAGAAGTATTCTTTTAATTTTATATATTAAAAGAATCTTAAAATGAAGGTGGAACCTGCATGAAATATGTAACTTTAAAGTGTAAAGACATTCAAGTCCTAAATGTTGCATAGAGTACGCTTTTCCAGCTGCCCCAGCATTGATTAGTAAGTTTTGTTATAACTTGATTTAAAGTTTATGAAGCAGATGGATAGATTTTGCAATTTCATGCACAATTTCCTCTGCTGCCATATTTTCTTCTCTGAACAGGAATACCTTAAAGGGAAAGTTCACCACTGTGAATATGATGATTTCTTAAAACTAGGTTACCTATGTAATAGAAATGTGCTATTATTTTTTGAAATTGGTGCCCTATGACTAGAGAAAACTGAGAAAAAGGCTGTAAAGGTCCCCATGCAGCTCTTAAGGGGAAATCCTACAACAACCAGAATGCATTGCAGGCATCCTGTCCAATCAGACTGACTCTACTGACGTTGTGTTTACAGCCAGCAGAGCGGCTGTTTAGCAAAGACTGAGCAGCGTTTTATCTCTTTACCGAGGCTTATTTTCATTTACAAAACGTTTCTCCTCATCGAGTCTGGATATATATCGCACCGGTGTGCAAGGATCACAAAACAAACGGCGCGCTGGAGTCAGTTATTTCAGCATTGCAAACTTACCGGGAGCTGCACGGCTGCACACAAGCTAGAGCTGCCGACGAACAGACAAAACACCTCAGAGTCTGCCTTCTCCAATTGAGCTTGTTTTGGGAAACAATCGCGGATGAAGGGGTGAAAAACTGCAACTAAACACTGTTTCTTTTACCTGTTTTTGACGACGAGGCGCCAGACCCGGGATTGTGCTCAAGCTGGATGTAGTTAACCTGTAAGTTAACTTACAGGTAATTTAACACAGTCGCTGTTCTACAGAAGCTCTACAGAAACACTGCAAAGTTTGTTGAGGTGCAGAGTTTTCAGCCTGTCTCCATTCTCCCACCGGTCACCGGTCGATGCTGAAAAGCTACCCCGGCTGCAGCACTTGTCTTTCGGCTGCTGCTGTAACGTATCCCTGGGGGTGGTAGCTTCCTCCTCCACACTGCTGCATCTGATTCCACAGCATGATATTCGGCCTGGTATCATGAAGTTTTCTTCCAAATATGCTGATATTTTAAATTATTTAGTAGTAGGATATTTTAGTGTCTGCTTTTCCATAGCATGATAGACGGGAGTGTTTGGGGAGACCCACATTTGACAGTCCTTGAAGGCAACACTACAGAAGATGAGGAAATGTAGTTTTGTAGACTGAGGCAGATCTTCAAAGTCTGCAGGCTGACGCGTTTTGCATCACCTGGCAGACTTTTTGCCGGCAAATGAGCGGGGAGCTCTGGGTCCAGGCAGCACGGAGGGAAGTTGAACATTGTCCATTTGCATATACCACCCACGTTGTAATGATACAACGCTGGTTGAAAATCAGCAAAGTTTCCCTTTAAAGTACCTACTGCGTGAGACCGAGCAATTTCGCTTTTCATCCAATTAACTGATGCGAAACCTCTGTTTAGTAAATAAGGTAAAACACAATTTGGCTGTTTGCAGCCTATAAAAGGGCCAAATGTCAGTCTGAATTAACAGCTCCTGTAGGTCTGTGTGCTCAGTAAACTGACTGAGGCAAAGTTAAGCATGTCTCAGTATCATTTCCCACACTTTGAATGAACTTTTCTTTACATGCTTCATGAATGCAGACATCTGGCACAGGACAGATTCAGTTTCGTCGAGGTACACGTACTACACGGCGAGCTATAGCTTTTCTTTTTTTACGCTTGTAAAAACGTCACCTGTAGTCTACCTTCGGTCCCTTGAGGAGCTCTGTAGCTGTTTGGAAACCTTACACCCCACGGGAGAGCGACACAGCTCTGCCTCGCTTACTGTTTGTCCTGCTTCAAACACCGACATCCGTTTCTATCAGAGCAGCACCGAGAGGTCTGAGTTAGACAAACCTAAAACAAACTTATCAAATCTGCACCGAGAAACATTTAAATATTTATGAAAATTTACCCTTTTTTTTTTAATTTGGAAAAAATGACCTTTTCAACTAACACACACAGAGCCTGCACAGGCCGATTCCTACCACAAAACAAGTCTTAATCTCTGCAGATGTCACGCAGCATTACTCCACCCCAAGCCTCTGCTCTTATTCTTGATGGTTTTCAACACAGATTGGCACACACACACACACACACACACACACACAGACACACCTCCACACACATGGATTCACACGTGAAAACAACCCAGGCTGAAGCTGCAGGGTTTTCATTGGGTTGACTCACTGCCACACTGGAGCAACTCCATGTCTGAGTTCTCCACAACTCCCAGTGTCAACAAGCCTCTATTCTATTCTATTCTATTCTTTTCTAGAGTAAACTATATACTCTAATTTCTATTTGTTTTCTGTTCTGTTCTAGAATATCATATTCTATACTATACTATTCTCTTCTATTTTATTGTAGAATATCAAAGGCTATTCTGTTCTATTCTTTTATATTTTTATTCTATACTATATTATATACTATACTTCTATTCTATATCACTGTTGAATAGCATAGGCTATTCTATTCTATACTAGTAATGTATTCTATACTATTCTATTCATAGACATACATACATATACTAGAATAACATACTCTTCTGCACTATTATTCGATTACTTTCTGTTCTACTGTAGAATATCAAAGGCTATTCTGTTCTTTTACACTTTTATTCTATTTTATTCTATTTCATTGTAGAATAGCTTATGCAGGGATTAGAATAGGAATAGTTATATGAGCTACTCTATTCTTTTTATTTTTATTCTCCTCTACTGTACTCCACTATTCTGCTCCACTTTGTTATATTCTATTAATTTGTTTATCACTAATTTCATTGCAGATAAGTTCAAACAAATCACTAGTACTGAATTTTGATGATCAGGCAATCATTTAAGTAATTTATTAAACAAAACACTGGTCCCAGCTTCTAAAATGTGAGGATTTGCTGCTTTTCTCTTTATATAATTGTTTAATATAATTGTTAATTTAATATCTTCAGGTTTTGGACTTTGGACAGAGTAAATGATCAGTCACCTAACTGACAAAATAAGCAAGAAAAAAGTAGATAATAATCCTTATTTGGCAGCTCTACAAGTTTCGACGTCATATAACAATAAACATAATATATATGTATAATAAAAATGATTAAGACCAGATTAAAAACTATCAGTTAAACTATCTATAAAACTGTCCATAAATTATAAAGTGAGCTACATTTTAAAAAAGGAAAAACTTCAACAGATTACACAGAGTTTACTTTTCCTTCCCTCCCTAATCTGATTTCATGGTCACGTTAGAATGTGTATGAACTCAGTCTGGGAAGTTATGACTGAAAGAAACTTGAAGCAGCTCTTGAGTTTCACGGTTGTAAGAGATGTGGATCAGTTCAGCACCAAAGTGTTTTTCTTACCTTTTCTTTTTTAAATAGGGGGGGCTGTTGTTAAGTTGCACACGAACCCTGTTGTTTATCACAGGTTTGATCACATGGTAGTAATCAGTGGAAGGTTGAAGCGTAGGTGGTAACCTCGAGGGCGGAGAAGCAGATCAGTGATTGAAGGTCAGTGTTTTGTTGGGGAAAATTTAGTCAAGAAAAGTGAAAGAAACATGCTGAGATGCCCTTACCTTGAGCAGTGTATTAAAAGAAAGAACCTCCCTCCTGATGTTACCACTTGTTTTCTTATGTTTTTAAGTATCATCAACCTTTTATCAGTATTTCCTTCGCGCCACAGAAGATGTTGATTTCTGATTGATGCATTGAGGCAGGTTACGATCATTTGTCGGGACACCTCAAATATTTTTCCAATAAACAGTTTAACACCTTTTTAAATCATTGCATGAGGTGTATCAAGCAGAAACTGACTACAAACAAACTAAATTAAAGGGGCAAATAAAATGAATTACAATTTAAACTCAGTCTTCTTTTATATTCTTGGGTAACTGGTCACAGTTTAAGTGCAATAGTACACTCCAAAGTTTCCACACTTAAATAAAATAATGGATATACTCAAGGAAACTTACATCACCTACACGTTGTTCATTGTTTTCTTTTATCAGGACACTGTGTCGTGCATTGTCACTTAAATGAAGTGTTTCGTTACTAGAGTACCATGACCCTCTTTTACCCCAACATAAAATATCACGCACATTTCCAGGTCTCTGTTTATATTCTGGGGCTCTACTGGAATATCTTTGCATGATTTACAGTTAAAAAACCTCCTTATTTATCTTATACTGGCTCTTTATGCAGCCCCTCAGTTCAGCCTTTGTCTGAAACAGGCTGTTTTAGCTCCTGTCTCTTTCCCAATGAGCCCACTCTGTTCTGATTGTCCAGCTTTAGCTGGTTTCAGAGTAGTAGTTGCTTCTTTTCACTCAAAATGGAAACTTCTCTAATACATCTCTACATGTTGGAGCCAAAATCCAATCTGAAACATGCAAGTGGACGACATGAACAGCCGTGGAACAACTTTAGGAGTGAACGGCCGTTTTTTGGCATGTATGAACAATCTGACATCATCACGAGGAGGAAGTAGAGGTGCAAACAAAGCACTCAGAGCAGGCTGGAGCCCTGGCTTTTAACTTGCAGGGAGCATTTTTCCATACGTTCACCTCAAGTTTTGGAACTTTGACTGTGTTTAACATTTGATACCATAACAGGATAGAAATCAGAGAAAATCAGAAAACGCATGATATGTCCCCTTTAAGTTAGTAAGCAATGACTTGTTTTCATTCAGTTTGTTGGAATCACCTGCTAGCAACGTAGCAACCACCTTCTATATTTAGTATGCGTGATAGTAGCCAAACTTCCATGTCTTGTATCTTCATTTCATTTTACTCTAGCCTTTTGAGGCCACTAACGGAATAAAGTTTGTTAGTTTTCCTCTTCTTCTGTGGATTTCTAGTGAAGTTAGAATCAAACATTCACTTTCTCCATGAGCTTCTTCCACCGTAAAACCTGACACTGACTGCTGGTGATGTTTTAAGATCCCCCTGCAGTAGTTGCAGTATTATTATCTTGACTTGATTTCATGTAGTAAAAGTCCAAAACTGTAAAGTACTCTACATCCCCGGTAACTATTATGTTTGAGTCGATCTCTCTTTTAACCGTCCCAGTAGAGCTGCCGAACGGCCAAAGGTAGACACTAGTATTTTTAGTGTGTAGCTCACTGAAAATGAAGTGAAAATAAAAAAGAACATCCATCCTTACTCAACCTTTTTGACTTTAAAAAAGGAACGAAAGAATGACACATCTTTATTTTCTCAATCCGTGCCGTTGTCCCGGTGTCAGTTTTGTATTTTGGAACTCAGTGTGTTCATATTGTCTGCACACTGCAGCATTGATATTTGAATAGACTCATATATGGCCCGGAGAAGCCAATTTATGTGCACTGTGATATTTATGTGCGAGAGGTTTGACATCTGCTAATGTGCTGAATTATCAGTCTTCAAGTCGAAGTTCACTTGATGACAGCGAGCACCTGATTGATATTCAAGTGTACGTGTAATAATTAACGTTTAGAGCAGATGTCTTGACACATTTTGAAGCGTTTCTCCTGACTTGTGCATCTCACTGCCACAGTTTTTAAGGATATATGACAAAATAATTGCCGTAAATAAATCAGGACTTACATTTCTGTCAGTGGGATGATTATGGAAATCGGCTAAGCTTTGGATACTCATACGGATAACACGGTAATGTGAACCAATGTGTCTGGATTATGCTGCCCTAATTGGAGAAAATAAACCCCAGAGGCCCTAAAGATTTACAACTGAATTACAGAGTCATTATATCCTGAGACAGGACTGTGTATCAGCCAACCTCTGTTTACTCTCAGCCAGCAGAGCTCACGCGTCACAAATCTTCCCTGAACACAACCTTAAATAAACAGGCCTATTGAGTTGCAACATGTTTAAACGACTGCTCGAACAATGAGCTGTAATTGTTCCAAAAAAAGGGCATAATTGCTGTTCTGGTAAAAAGATCCTTGTTATTGGCAAGTGTTTTCTGATTGGGCGCGGTGGTCTTTGTTTTGATAGGTGCATTTGAGCACTTCGGATGAGCTGTCCGTCAGTGGGAAGATGGCAGAGCCCGCGGCAATCATGGAGCTGGCCTCAGCAGCCAAGCTCCGAAATATTCTCCTCTACGGTGTCCAGCTTCAGCAGTCAAAGGTAAGCTCTTTGTCTTTTCTCATCTATTCTTCCATTTTTCCTTTTCTAAAGTGAGCTCCAGGTTCCTGTGGAATGCATATTTAAAAGAGGCCAAACTAAACAGAGTTGGAAATGTCTTTTAAGAGTCTTGTTCCAATGCCCTGTCATGCTTTTATGCTTCAGGCAAGGTTGCTGTCTTTTAACACCCATCTTTCTGTGTTAGTGTGGTGTGTGTGTGTGCACACATGGACAGGTGTGTCTATTTTTGTGCAAGTAGGAATAAATATGTACCCACGAGTGTGATTAAGAGGGCGGGATCTCAACTTTTCCCCTCTCCTGCTGTATGTGTTGCGCGGTGTCGTTTGAAGTGAACGCCAGAGGGATGAAAAGGATGCAGAGGTGCTTTAGGTCTAAAGTGACGACCACCACCAATGAAGCTGAAGCTCTCCGGTTAAGCTGTGTGTCATGGGAATCCTCTGCGAAGCCCGCCAAACATACTCTGGAGTCATCAGGGTGGATGCGGTTGACCTGAAATCCATAACTGACTGCTCAGTAATTACAGGATTATATAAGGTAGAATTATTCATCCAGCGCAGTGAGAAATGTCAGGAGTCATGCTACCAAAGCTGTCAAGTCAAATCACATCTTTTTGGACTTGATGTGCGGGGTAAAACCAAAGACAAATGTTGAATATTCATGGAGTTGCTGGCCTTAAATATGACATCCGTCATGATTTATGTTCATGACTGACTGCAACTTTGTGACAAATGGGGCTTCTTGGCAGCCGCATCTCTTCACAAATCAATGGTTAAAGTTTCTGTGCCTCAGGCGACGGGATGTTTGAGCAGGTCAGGTTTATTCACTCCTGCAAAAGAAAACTTGAACGATGAGCCGAAGAAGGAGACTCGATCTTCACTGTGGTCAGCGAGACGGCGTCATCAGCGGGGCCCCTGACGTCACAGGACCATCTAATTAAAACGAGATGCTCGGTATTCTCGATAGCGAGGCATGCAATCCGCTGCTGGCCCACATGTGAGTTTGATTCTGCTATCGGATGTTGGACATCATGGTTTTCCTCTGAATTATGGAGACTAATGCTGTTAATTAGTCATCCTGCTTCAACTCCTCTGAGAGAACAGAGAAAAAGGGGAAGGGAGTGGACGGAGATAATTCGTGTTTCACCATGATAAAATGCTTATCGTTATGAGATAGTGGAACAGCAGAATACAACCTCGAATAAATCACTGTTAGCTTTTTGTTATAATGAGGATAATTCTTCCCAGATGGCCTTATTCATACTTGTCGAGATGCCTGCCAACACTTCCTCTGTCAGCCGCGGTCGTACAGTATATATGAATATTGCTCACAAATTCAAAGTTTGTTTGGTTTTATATAAAGATCTGACAATAATGCACACATAGCCAACATAATCAGCCAGTCAGTGTAATTGTTGAAAGATGAATTAAAACTTTTTTTTTTGCCCTTATGTGTTTGCTGCTTTAAAGAAGACATAACTGTGTTTATATGAGTCATGATGTCACCGAGTACAAGGTACAACTCGGGTATTTTTTTGCCATGAAACTCAGCATTTTTAACATGCAGAGGAGGATGTTATTTTCAGCTCGGGTCACATGTATTTTAGGTAGGATGACATGTTGTGTTTTCACCACGACAAGAAAAGTCTGGATTACATTTTCTGTTCCCTGCGAGGAAAAAGGTCGAGTGTTCCTGTTTGTAAATCTCAAAATATCTTCGTAAAGGAAGCCAGCGCAGACTACAAACATGTTAGTTATGCTGCCGACCACAGGTTTATACATATGTTCTTCCTATAACGTTTGACAGTTCACTTTGTATTAATAAACATTCATTCAGTTCGTATTAATAATGTATTAGCTATACAGCTGTGTAGCCATTATTGATTCAAATAAGGGTTTTTTTTCCACATAAATGCACATAAAAGGCTTGTGACTGTGTGTATTATCTGATTTTTGCCTTTGGTCCACATCAAGACAGATTTTGGTTTCCTGCTGTTGGATGAAGTTTATTGTGTTGTCAAACATCGACCAAACTGACTGCAGTCACCACACAGTTGCAGAGATAAAATCTTGAATGCTCTTCCAATTTAAGTTAGCGGAGTTTTTCTTAGGCACCGTTTTTTTTGTTTTTTTTGAAAACTGATTGTACAATAAAATGACTGAGGTCTTTTTCACTGGCAACAACATTTGCTGGTGAAACAAAACAGAATGTGCAACCCATTTGAACTGTGACCACTGTTACTATATGTACAAATTGCTGAATGTACTAAGGCAAAAAAAACAAAAACAACTATGGACCCGTTTGAGTGTGGAGCAGGGAGATTCTGCAAAGAAGCAAAATAGTAAAACTGAATCTTTTATGGAGACTTACCAGTTCCAACCGAATTTCTTCTCAGTTTCTTTCAACTTTGAAAATGTGAACTGTAAAATATGACTAGATAATTGACATGTAGAGACAAGAGTATGTTTCAAGCAGTAGACATGTTGGGAAATACTGGTACTTTCTTGTCAGATCAGATGGAAACAGCTTAGTTTAGCATATAGCCTGGAAGCAGGAGGAAACAGCCATACTAGCTTCTCCAAAGTTAAAAAAAATATACTTACCAACACCTCTAAAGATCACTAATTAACACAATGTGCCTTATTTTTGTGATTCATACACAAACAGAAAAGCAAAAACACCAACTTGTGGTTTTGGTGGGGAGTTACATACTTTAGCTAAGCTAAGCTAAACAAAGCTAATGGACTCCCGACTCCAGCTCTATATTTAACACACGCATATGAGAGTGGTATCAATCATTTCATCTAACTTCTGTTAGGAAATCGAATAAGCTATTTCCTAAAATGTTGAATCATTCCTTTCAACTGAAACCATTTGGTTAAGGTTTGGAAAGGATCGTGGTCATGATCGTAATGAAAAAGTCAAGTAGTTCAAAACCCCAAAAAACTGTCAGTCTGGGTTTGCTTCCTGACCACCACACACACACACACATAATGTTGCTCTGTATGAATGTCACACAGTTTCCTCCATTTGCGCTGAACTTTGCTACTGAACCTTGAATAGCTGCATATGAAGCTAATTTATAGGACCATACTACACAATTAAATTACAATTTGTGAGATTAGGCTTAAAGGGTGAAATCATCCCAGCGGGGTGACATCATATAATCACTACTTGGAAAAGTACATGAGATTGAAAAAAAAAAAAAGTATATAAATATCATGCAGTGGGTAAATATTATGAGAACTGTGTTCAGTTTTCACCTGGCATCGGTGAGGCTTTGTGTCAGGGAGCGTCTTATGAAAGCTAAGAATAATATTTGTGCAGTCAGAATGGTTTAGTTTTCTGGGTTTAACTGCAAAGTTCAGAGTAGCATTGACTGAGATATGCTGCCAGTATACAACACTTGAATATGATAATCAGGGCTGCATGTCACTTGAGATATTTTTATAAATTAATATACAGTAAATGTTCCAAAGCAATACTTATCCTTATCTAAATTCTAATTGAAAGAAGCAATTTTCTGTTTATTGCCATCAATACAACAAAGTATGACATCAACACTGTGAGTATTTTCCACTTTTTTTTTCCATACAGGCCATTATTAAAGATAATCCGTCATAAACTCTTGGAATGATTTCATCTTCTCCTTTGTCATAACTGTTGTTTTCGACTGCACAACAGTTAGAAGAACAACCGTTGAGAACATTTAAGTGTCCCTTGCCTCTTATTATATATCACTCGGAGGAATTATTGGACGCACCCAGCACTTTGGAAGTACGGCCATTTGGCTAACTGAATTTTAACCTTTGACAGTTAAATTGCATGAGCACATGGAATCGTGTTGGTCCCAGGGAGGTTGGGAAAGTGATCCACCTCGTTGACCTTTCACTGATGTCTTTTTGGATAAAAAGTGGGTTTTCACAAATGAGGCCCGACTACGGTTTCACGTTATTCAAGAGTAACACCCAGCCACGGAGGCACAATGCATCCAGCAGCGTGTCGCCATGTGTGCCACTTCGCTTCGTCAAGAGGAGAGAGTGAAACGGAGTCATGAGACAATGAGAGCGGTCTTTCTGAAAGGACGTGTGATCAAAGCACTTCTCTAGAGTCCTTTTCCGTTTGTGTTGTTACGTCTCCGATGATGCCCACAAGCCAAACATCAGGTGCAATAATGTGTGAAAACCTCAAACCAATCTAAAAACGTTGGCTGAGAATGCACGGACACCGGATCCTCATAAACTGACACGATGTTGTGAAAATGGTGACGGTGTACACTATCAGTGCCGGCTGTGGCGATAGGAAGTGTCATTGGATCCCTCCTCATACAGGGTCCTGGCGACTTGTCATCCGCTGAAAAGGGAGCTGTCACGGTGATATATGGGTGTTGTAATCCCCGCAGTGAGAGCCCTGATGTTTACCCAACCCCATATTTCCTCCTGCTCAAAGAGCACAGACCGGGAATCCTAAACCTGAGAAGAGATTAGCCAGCCAGGAAGAAAAGAGAAGGAGAGAAAGGAGAAGAGGGAGGGGAGGAGGGAGAAAGGGAGAGGACTCTATAGGTCTATTCTCCTCTACCTGTTCAGATCAGGCTCTGAAAGGCAGACAGGTGAAATAGTACACGACCCAACGAAGCTCTTGCTGTGACACCCTCGGAGTTGTACCCTCGCCGGGGTCAAGGGAGATCGGGGACGACCGCCGTCCCTGCGGTTTCGGCACACTCCCGACTTTTCTCAGACTAAATCCAACTGTTGTCCTCTGCTGAATGAACTTAATGGCGGTCTTAATGGCGAGGAACGCTATAGCTTGAAAGTTCATCTCCACAAACAAGTTCTTTGAAGGGCCTCCTAGCAACCTGCGGATCCTTAGATAAATCGAAGTGGTCGCGGGGTGAAAAATGGGACAGGAAAAAAGAAATCAACATTGATCCGCTAAACAAAATTTATATGCTTGTTTTTGACTTTTCTCTAGACTTTGCTCTTTTCTCGTGATATGTTGAGTTGTCGTGCCTCTTTTGGTGGTTACTCAAATGAGGTAGTCTGAGATGTTTTTGAAGGGAAAATCAGTCACTGCTCACAACTCATAGCCCTCTACCCGCAAGTAGACACTATTTCATTTTAAGAGGTCACAAGCCAAAAGAGTTGATTTTAAGAATCTAATTTTCTATGAACTTGAAGAGAACAAAAGTTTAGAACGTCATAAACAATCAGGTTTCACTGCAAAGTCCCATAACTAAAAAATCTGCTTCTTCAGTTAATGCTTTCAAAAGGAGTTACACACTGCCGGAGAATTTTCTAAATGACGCGCCAAGGGGAGATAATTTCTCCAGAGGTTTTTTGTTTCGCACTTTTTCTCACACTACATCTGTCAGGTGACATATGTAGCTTATCCCGTTTAGATCCAACAAGGCAGACAGGTGAAACCCAACACAAGCAACTGAAGTTCTTGCTGTGACACAATGTATTCGCACCCTGGCGGGGTCAAGGGAGATCGGGGATGGCTGCCGTCTCTGCTGTCTCAGCACACTCCCGACCTTTCTCTGAGTGAATCCAACGATTGTTCTCCAATGAATAAGTGACTGGTGTTACATTTTCTGCGATGACAGAGCGTTGGAAGCTTTAATGTATTCTGTCTATCGCCATTCCAGTTTTTGAAAATGAGGAGTTATTACAAGACAGATTATGAGTCCAGGTCAATTGACAGCTAAAGAGAAATTTTAGAAAGGAGGGAAAAAATACTTTTTGTATTGAGTTGCTGTTTTAAAAATGACAGTGAACTGAACAAACTTTAGATAAGTTCATCAAAACATTGGAGAAAACGCCACAGATAAGAACTGATGTGGCGTTTCAAAAAAGCTGTTTTCGGTTACCCCGACAACGTCTCTGGGTGGGCTGACAAATTTGGCGAGCCTTCCTGGTGGATCCACTTAACTTAGCACCGGAGTTAAAGCCCAATATCCACCCTGCCCATTCACACAGTGTTTCCCCTTGTTGTTTGACTAAGTACTTGTCTTTGCTCAGATGATTATGTCTTTAAACTTTATCTAATATCCCCCTGGAAATGTGGATGAGAGCACTTGGCTCCTCCGATGGAATCCTGACATCTCCATACAGACAGAAGCCCGGGGATCACTCCTCTCCTTGGTGATGTATTTGTAAAGTGTTAGGGTCAGAGCCTTGGGAGAGACTCGCACCGCCGCAACATGTGCAGGATATCAAGCTTGATCTTCCATGCCGAGAAAGCTCCAGATGTGTGTCGGTATGTGTGAAACTTGACCGCCGGAGTTTGGCTCAAGGAATTAGACATACCAAAGCGGTGTTTACTCAGCTTTGATTTCTTAGATTAAGAAGACCAGCAAGCACGCTGTTTGGGTTGATGTGACTCCTTGACTCGGGCTCTTACAGACAATTGGGAAAAGGACATTCCAAGAGAGAATTAGAGTTACAAACAGACGGTTTGCCCTTTATGGAGGATTAATTTAAGCCAGCTCTTCACAATTAGTTTGTAAACTCTCAATCACACAGAGTAAGGGCAAAACATACGTGTATGTTTGTTTTGCCACTTGGTTTTGTGCTGTTTCTGACCACCCACAGTAGTCCTGGTTTGAGTTTCCTTCCAGCTCTTGAGTTATGTCGTAGGAGAGCATGTCTCCGCGGGGATTATGCTCTCATTTAACAGGCCTCATCAAAGATTGTTTTTGTGGTGCTCACCGTCCTGCTCTGCTGGTGCTTTTATTTGCAGGGACCTCTCGGTACACATGCTTGTCTGGTTTGGTGTGGTGGAAAATAGCTGCGGAATAGCACACACTGCATTCAAACCAGGCAAAATACCACCAGATGCCCCAAATGCTGGTAAAACTTATGCTAATGCTGGTAAATTTATCTGCTGCAGCAGTCGCTTTGGCAAATTGGGAAGCACTAAAAGGGCATATACAGGGCACAAGGCAAAGAAATAAATATGTTAATAATAAGTTTAAATCTGAATTTTAATCCACATCTAGTAGTAGGCAAACCTACTGAGTAGCTGTTCATGTCCATGATTTCCTTTACAGGAATAGTAAAGCTTTGTATATGTAAAATTTCAATTGATTCAGAGTCATGACCAGAGTTATATGACCATTTTAATTAATCTTGTTGCTTTAGCTTGACCTATAAGCAGAATGCCATCATTTGATATGTGCGTGTGCCTTCAAACTTTTAATTGCAATCCAACAATTTCATGGCAACAAGAATTTTGGAATTCACCAGAAATGTGTTTTCTATTGAATTTGTTGAAGATTGGGTGAAAAGTTACAAACCAAGACATAAAGTGGATCCAAATCCTCACCGTAACATTAAGACACCTATCTCATGGGTTTAGATTTCATCGAATGATCACCACCCCTGCAACATTACACGGATATATCATACGTGATCTGGTTCTGTCCTTCTTTAATAGTGGACTACGCACATACTAATATAACCAGAGTTACATCCCAGTAACCTCTATTTCACCTTGTCATAGTACCGATGGGAGACTGCTGGCATGCAGTTGTGATGTTTATGTCCATTTGTTCTCTGTGATTAAGCACTTCTATTGTGGTGAACAGAGGGTTTGTAGACGTGAGCCACTGAAAAGGAGAACTTAATGATCAAAAATATCTACTAGGATCAGAAACTTAAAGGAGATAACATGAGTAGCCAATCACAGTTCTTTATGTCTGCACAAGTAGTTACATTTTTGATGGGGGCAAACGTCACCTGTGGTATAAGGTAAGGTTCGGAGCCTACACACATAGCAGCTGCAGCTACAGTGTAGCTACAATATGCTGTAGTCACTTACCGCACAACCATAAATCATCATTTTGTTCCTGCTTTTTCCACGAAATTTGATAGAAAACTAAAAAAGGAGCTGAATCAGACTGAAAGCATAACTTTAGTAGAGGTTATGACCAACCAATTTGCTGGAAGTTGGAAGGTTCAGTCAACTGGTAAAGTGCAAACGGCTGGTGAGTTTATGGATTTGGGCCCCTGAAGCTAAAATCTTATTTCCTACTGTAATGGAAACCCCAATTGGAAGTTTGTAAAAATTATAAATAACCAGATTTCAAGGTAGAATTCTTGGAACTTAAATCTGGGCATGTATTTAAATGTCTTCAAATGAATCTCACAGTCCCGGGGTTTTCTCACAAAGTGTCATATGAAAATGATTTTCCTTAACAGTTTGTTAGCGGTCCCCTCTTGTTCTCACACTACATCTGTCAAACCACACAGCCGGCTTCATCCCCCTGATGTTTAGTCTGCGGTACACCGATATTTTGACAGCAGTACAAAAACACAGTGTTGCACCTATGTTTGTATGTTTGGCTTATGGCCTGTGATTACAATCTCATGCTTGTATTAAGGCTGGAAGTGAGGGCACTAAGCCTTGGCCAGGATGTGTGCTGCTGAAAACCCAGGTTGTAATAAATGTCTTGTTTTTTGATATTCTCCTGCACCTGCACCTGACCTCAGATGCTCTTCGGATTATAGACTGAATTTGGCTTCCTTGGTTTTGTGTAAGTGATAACGTGTGATAAGTAAATGAGGCATCTGTGGAGGATGTGTGTGTGTGTGTGTGTGTGTGTGTGTGTGCTTTTGGGGCTCTCTAACCGCATGTGGGATTTGGTATGTCCCAGTTCATAAATCCTACCCATGCCTTCATGCTTTCATACCTCCTCGACTAAAGATCCATTGTTCTGCTCACTGTTTTGAGGTATGTCTGTCGGTGAGTCGAATTCAAACAAAGTTGTCTCTCACCGGGAGCTTGCTGAAAAAGTGTTCTCAACGAGGGGATCTAGTGGAAAGACAGACCCCTCAGTGTCCCATTCTACGCGGCTTTCGCCTTCTCTGAAGAGGGTACACACAGAGAGAGAGAGAAGTCGTACATTAGACGTGACTAACAAACTGCTATGTTTGCCCAATGGACGCCCCTAGACAGGATATTTTGGAAACCCGGTGTTGAAAGAGCTTTACCAGTGTACCATGAAAGAGTTGTGTGGAGGCAATTGTTCTCTCAATGGGGTCTGAAAAGCAGTTATCAATACATAAGTTTGCTCTTTCTATGGCTGGAAAGACTGAGGGAAGTCACAGCCGCACCAAAGTAGGGTGGGATACAGACTTATTCATTTTCCTACATTACGATCCCTTTCAGATGAAGTGAGGCAGAGTGGGAACGACACGGGTATCTAAAATACAGACATTCAGGCAACGACACTAAATACCTCGGCTAAATTCAATAAAACACATTCCCTGGAGATGCTAAGTACGAAATAAAGCTTAGTCTCTGTCATCTCTGTCAACTTAAACTCTCAGTCTCTCAGCTTGGATCCACGCAGCTTTTTTATTTATGGCTGAACTTTCGGTTGAAGGGAAGTACAATTTTTAGGTATCTTCTCTTTATTTCTTTACTACTTTTCTTCCTTTATTCTGGCCTTGTATCCTTTCATCTTTCATATTTATATTTCTTTTCCGTCCATTTTCAACAGTTCTGAAAGCACGATGATCGAGCCAGAAATAAAGGAGTACTTGAGGTACTCTCTCTCACAATGACTACTTTGAATATGTACAAAGAACAGAACTAAGTACAGAATATTTTTCTTTCCTTCCTCTTTACACCATTCCTTCTGTATGTTCTCTCTTAAATTCTTCTTACTTCTTTCTTGAACTCACATGAAATCATGCAAATCCCCCAAACCAGAAGGCTAAAGTCAAACTTAAACACTCTTCCTCACATTTTTAC
The DNA here is from genome assembly GCF_910596095.1 of Thunnus maccoyii. Taxonomy (NCBI): domain Eukaryota; kingdom Metazoa; phylum Chordata; class Actinopteri; order Scombriformes; family Scombridae; genus Thunnus; species Thunnus maccoyii. The sequence goes on from NC_056542.1 coordinate 6,120,905, forward strand.
TTGTGATAAATTGAGGATATTTTGCTGCCACTTCTTGTTTACTTCTGCTTTTTTTAATCCCAAGTACTTGCCTCAGTGGGTCAGTCATTAAAAACTCACCTATGTGCAACAGAGCATTTATTTTAAATTCTAGTAGAGATAACAAAGTTTCCAATATACCAAATATTTCAGGCTGAATTTTGGGGTAATGTGTATAAAATGATGCAGAATATTTCCATTTGATGAAACAGTGCAGCCATAAAAAACAGTCTTGAATATATTTAACTCACTGGAAACATCATATAGCTCCAATGATAAAGAATAAAAGGATTTTAAGGAGTTAAAAGGTTTTAAATACAGGCTTTTTACTTGTAATGGTGTATTTTCCCTCTGTGCTATTGCTGTTTTTACTACAGGAATTGAGTTCTTCTTCCACCTTTGATCATTATATCAGATGAGTCTCTGCTCGATCTGTGCGGCCCAACATTTGGGGCTCTAATCAGACTTTTGGACTGGCCAGTAATCTGACCTGTTATCCCCCCTTCTCTCCTCTCCGTTTAGCCCCTAGCTACTGCCTGTCTTCAATGATACACGGAGGGGAGGGAGGGCAGCAGGACCACAATACTCGCTCAGGGACGAGCTGTCAGAAGCCCTGAAACACTATCCTCTCTTAGACCAAAGCACTGGGTGTTTTTAGCAGTATTGTATCACTGGGATTCAATGTGCAGGTCATTTGGGGAGAATTTTTTTTTTTTTTTTTTTTTTCTGCCTGAGAAATTACTTCATCTATTAAAGAGTAGAGGTCAGTCAGTGAAGTTCACATTGGGTTGTGGTTTTAACTTTTAAGACTCCCAGAGTGGAGAGTCCTGCCTGGCTTTTATGCTAGTCATGATGCTGCCCTCAAGTGGATGCTACAACCATTTGTACCTCATGTCACAGGGAAAAAATACAGTGACAGTAAAACGTTAGGATGATGAAAAGAGGCGATAAAAGCTTTTAAAATGTTCTTGGCCACTTTGGTTATGGTAGCTGGTGTGACTCTTACAACTCTTTCCAGTGCTCTTGGCTCGGGCCTCATGCCAAGATTTTCCATAAACTGTTTTTCAATTAGGACCCGGCGCTGTTGGCACTTCATGAAGGGAAGAGAAGTGGAAGCCCTCAGCAGCAGCAGCGGCAGCAGTCCTCGGGGCCGGGGATGTCGGGAGAATGACAGAGGCGGGCAAATGGTCACTGTTAAAGGTCCTAATTGCCTGAAACCTTTAAGTTTCAAAGCAGGCCCTTCTTGTGTGGCGGGAGTGCTGCCGGGCGCTCCTCTGAGACGGAAAGGTTGATTGCATCCATGGCATTTAAGAGTAGAGAGAGTTTTAGGATTGCTTATTGTGTGGTCCGCCGATGCTTCCCCCTCCTCCCCGTCCTTCCCCGTTCCCCCTCTGCTGTGTGTTTCAAAGACCTGTCGCCTCACGGCTTGTCAAAATCCTCCCTTTTAAACGGTAAGCAAAAATAGAAGCTAATGATTGAAGTTCCATTCCATAAACTTGTGGTCGTAGTTTGGAATAACAAGGCTGTTTCATGTGTTTGTGCATTCATACACATGGGAGTGATTGGGAACATTTTGCTTTTAGTTAACTGGCCAGTCATATGATTATATATGGCATTGTTTATATATTAAAACAATGCTGTCACTTAATCTCGTAATATAACTTGTCTGTTGGAGGGGAATGGTGGTGTGCAAAGTAAAAATAAAAAACCGAAGTAACACCCCTAAAGTCCCCAGGACTCTCTCCATGTATGACTTCTGTCAAATGGTATTTTCCCCTTGATACCAGTTCCATATATTGTTTGCTGACAGTCTCTATTTTTAAAAGTAAAATCTGTCAAGAGAAACTATATAAATGCGATCGAGGCCACCAAGGGATTGGATGTGTCAGTAATCGATGTAGCAGAGGCTCGCTGGAAAAAAAGTGTTACGTTTTGAAATGTAAATGTGTCGCTTTGCCATTTAATATGGCATACGTTACTGGTGATAGTCCCTCCACTAATGTGAATAAATGATGATACTTTTGGCTGGGAAATCCTTTAAGTGAGGATTTGCGGCAGTTAATCATTATGAAGTGGAAAGTGAGGTTCCCTCACGTCTTATAACAGTAAAGTGAAACTCGTAAAAGCGGGGCCTTTTAAAATAAATTAAAATACCCTCCTGCTGACTGCACTTAGACTTTGGCACATGAGATATTTCTGTCTTTGGAACATATTAAGATTAATTCCTTACTGTAAACAGGTGAGGAGCGCCTATTAGCTCAAATAGCTCCATCAATCAGACTAATTCGCTTGCGGTTTTTCATCTCAAAGGCTCAATTACGCCTTCGCTTCAGGTTTTATCACATTTCTGTCCAAATGCCCCACTTGAGCTCTGTTTGTCTCAGCACCGCCACGGTGAAAAAATATTCAGCCTCAGGCGCTCGCTAACTGGTTTCTCCATCTCCATATTCTGCTGGAAGAGACGCCGGGACAGAGACAGTGGAAAACTGTCTCAGTCAGTCAACGCTTGAGGACAGAGGCTGTGATGATGATGAAGATCTGGAGACATGCAAAAATCCCTTCACAGGATCACGTGTCCCCAGTGTGAGCTTCTGTTCTGTCTTTCATAAGCGTGCATGTGTGTGTCCCAGCACATGTATTCCCTCTCATGGTTGTTTGCCCGTAACAATGAGCCAGTGAGCTGCTCATTAGCGAGCTGCTTTATTCATCCTGGATGGTCCTCAGTGGAAAGAGGAGACACGAGCTGAACGGAGAACGCCGCCGCCGCCGCCACCCTGCCAACGGCAGCGACGCCCGGGTCAGGAGAGGTACCCCGCTCTGGTCTGTCAGCTTAAGGGAATGAATTGCGGCTCTTCCCCTGAGCGGCAATCAATCAGTCCCTCACGCTCAAGTCATATAGATTTCATCCTGAAAGCAGTTAGATATGCAAATGTATCCGAGGCCTCGGCGTTTGTTGTTGCTAAGTAATTCTACCCTTTTGTCGTGTTTTTTTTTCCCTCGACCACATTTGAAGTCTGAGTGGCAGTTGTGACTACTTAAAGCTGTGCCACGAGTCAATGAAGAGCTCAAGTCATATTTGTGTTCCACTGTGCAAGCAACTACTTGATTTAATAACGCTGCTTTATGAAGCATGATTCATATTTCAAAGGCCGTATATCTGGAGTGGAAATAATTCAGTGCCGGGGTTTAGACTGGCTTAAAACTTTGATCCTCCTTGGTGATCTCGACTCGCTTTTTCTTATTTTTCTCGTGTGCAAACTTTAAGTGTTTTTTTTTTTTGTTCTGCCTATAAGCAAACAGACTTCTATAATGGAGTCATTAGCTGTGGTTTGATGGCTGTAGCTGTCTTCAATATGCCCAAGACACCCAGAGTTCTCGTGACTTTCCCAGGGTCCTCGTCAACTCACTTGGGTGGTAATCGTCCCGACGATCGTGCTCGTTGCATTTATCATCCCCACGGCCTTTTAGCTCCGCCAAACACATGTAACATCTCAAATACTTTCCGTGTGAAGACGTAATTGCCTTTAGATAACAGTCGGAGGAATGCTTTGATCTGATTGCTTATGGTGTAAACAATGAAAAAGATGCAATCAGATTTACTCGAACACTTTGATTTCGTGCTCGGGAGTTCCTGACTGATCATTGATGACCCTGCGCGTATTCCTGGAGGATATGTGGACAACATTGTGCTATCAGCTGCGTCTTGTTGACTGCTTTCAGATGTACTGGCCCATCTCCTCATCGCCTCGTACGGGTGATTAAGCCACAGAACAATGACTTGGGTACATCATAAAAAAAAAAAAATCAGGAATGCCTCTTTTTTCTTTCCCCCCTTTCACTCCATTTCCTTTGATTCTTCAAAAGATCTGGCCAATTGTAAATTTAAAAGCATATTAAGAAAAGATTGTAGATGCTGACAGAGAACCCCTCTGGAGCTCATTCAAAGCTATCATATTTTGATTTCATCCTTTTTTTTTTTTTTTTCATTCCCCCCTTGTTGCTTTAATCAATGAGAGGCTGGAGTCGCTGATCTGTGCTCCAGTGCCTCGTCCCCCCCCGCCCCCCCTCTCCTCTAACCCCCCCTCCCCATTCAGTCTGCTGGTGTGGAAAATCCATGTCATCTGACTCCCCCTGCGCTGGTTCTGATTAGGGAGAAGTGCTCCGGGAGTTCTGGATCCCGGGTCCCTCGCTCCCATTAACCACGGTCAGGCCCGATTCCACGCTCATCGCTCTCACACCTCGTCACATTCCCGTCCAATCTCCGCACACGCTGGGGCCGTTAGGAGCTGGCTGGTGGAGTGAGGCCATAAGATCGAGAGAGAGAGATAGAGAGAGAGAGAGAGAGAGAGAGAGAGAGAGGACAGCGATAGAAAACGTACTTTCAGCTCCAAATGTGTCAAACAGCTGACACATAGTTGTAACGCAAAACTGCATTCGGAGTTCAGATTTGAAGATATGCTAGACAGGATGTTCCAGATCACAAATCAAAGATATATTGTCATTTAATGGGATGTATTTTTAGATATTTTTATTTTCCTCTCCGTGCATGTTAAAAGCTTTGTGAAAAGTCTTATTTAAGCCTTCTTAAATGATTTTATTCACTCGGGTCTAACCTAGCTTTTGAGAGCTGGCTGATAAAACTGGTGATATATCCAGAGGAGAGAGTGACAGAGTGGCTGATGTGTGTTTTTTTTCTGCTGAGATAAAACAGTCACATTCAATCATATTTTAAAGTGGTTTATTACCACTTTTTTTTTTTTAGGTTTAACCATTGTTTCCATTGGTAACATCATACTCACCGAGTTGATTGCTTAGTCAGGGGATTGTGGCGGTGGCTCTAAAAAAGAAGTCAGACTGGACAAGAAACACGAGCGGTCAGAGAATCACTGAGGTTTAAGACGAAGCCCCGGGTTAACCAAACATATTTTGAAGTAAAAACAAAGTTGAACAGTTTAAAAATTATGACCGAAATTGTCTGTTATAAACATCCATTACAGTTTATAAACCCACTTCATGGTTCAACTTTGACTTCTTGTACTTACCATAGTTGCGTGTGCAGTTTTCCTATGAAACGAGGGACTATTTAATCATTTTCAGTGCGTTCACTGTTGGATTCACCTCCAAATTGGTAGATAATTCGGCTGTTGTCTGAACAATAGTTAGTTTATTTGACTATTAGTGGTTTTAGCTAATACATTTACGTCCAATCAATCTCAGAAATATATTTGGTGAGTACAGTGTCATTATTACAGAGAATTAGAAATGATGCAACATTGCAAATACTTAAAAAAACAAAACAGGATACTAAACAGAGCTTTCACACCAAAAATGCAAGTTCAACATTGTGAAGAGAAAGGCCATTATGATGATTTTGTCAACAAATTTCATCTGAATTGACCCTTTGACCCTAAATCCACTTACCTCCACGACATGCATCCAGTGGTTTTCTGGCGTTCACAGGAAAACGAAGCCATGATGGCAATAACATCACTGTTTGGTGCATTCCCCCGGTGAATTCACAGAGTTATGCAACTCTACTCCCACGTCTTACGGGAAGAAACGAAAAGAGGAAGGGGATACCGAGTTAGAGAATTGATCTTCTGATTATTTACATTTCAATGTAGCTTGTAGCATCCCGGTTAGCTGTTTTTCTTGGACTTCGTGCTGCTCTTCATTCTGCGTTCCACCTCGACCCAACTGTTCGCTCTTGCTCATTTAGCTTGAAACCGATGTAGCGTTGTATGTATTTGAATGCAATGTTGCATTGCATAAACTAAAATCTATCCCAGACCTCTTTTTTTTTTCTATTCTCGGTGGAATATATCCTTTTTCTGTGTTCTCAGTGGTATATACTGTAACTTTAAAGACTTCAAGATATGAAAATGTTTTTTATATTTTCTCCTTCGTGCATGCTGCTACATCAAAAGCGATGTCAGAAGCCTTATTAAAGTCCACGATCCATTTATGAAAAAGTCCAGGTAGAGCATGAAGCATAAATCTATGCGAGGAACAAGCTGGTGGTTAAAACAAAGTAAAGTTCCTTGAACTGCGTTGCCTTTGAAAGATGGAAAACAGGTCATTCTTAGGCCTCATCAAGAAACCTAAATCAAAGCAGGGAGTTGCTGCAGCCTAAGGAATGGAGTCAGGGGAGTGAAAACCATTAAAAGTGTATTGCACAGACGGTCTGCAAGGGGGGAAAAAAAAAAAAAAGAAGAAAGAGATACAGAAGAGAGAAATCACAAAAGCAAAACAACCACAACAGTGAAGTTTAAAAAAAAAAAAAAACACAGAAAGAGAGAATGTATGGTGCCCTTTTGTCTTACGTGTGGTTGAGCATAGATCTGTCCAATATCATGCACCATAAATCTCAAAGTAGGCCTTATTGGTTCACGAGCTTCAGAGGACTTCGCATTAACAATTTGTGAAAAAGAAAGCCTGAAAAAGTGCCTTAACTCTGTGGCATTTTTTTTTTCTTTCCCCCTACTTTTGAAAATTGCTTCCGTCTGTTGATTGAACAAGCCATAAAATAACATGGAACTCACGAAAAAAAAAAATCCCTCCTTTAAGAATTTGTGATTCTTACAATCAAATTAAACGTGGTGAAATTCAGATCGCCACACGGTGCGTGCTGTGTGTGTGTTTGACTTTATAGCTGACTCGCTGCAGGTGTTTGATGAGAACATGAGGAATGCAGGACTTTTCACCATTCAGGATATGTTTTATAAGTGTCATTTCTATAGAAAGTGGCAGCTGTTGCTAAATTTGGAACTTCTCAGATGTCCTTTTTTACCGTTTGTGATGTTTGAGTAGCTCAGAGCAAAGGCAAACAATTGATGCTTCGAGTTCTTCCTAACAGGTCTGTTACTTACTTTTGTCATTAATACAAGTGGAACAACATGGTTTAACTTTGTTTCCCGCTGGTTTGAACTGGCCGCTAACTCTAACGGGATGCTGCTGGCAGTCCCATAAGCTGAAACACTTGTGCACAATCGTTTGGATGACTCAAACGGAGTCGTGACTACTGAGAGAAAAGATAAACGTGAACAAATGTGAATCTGCATGGGGACGTCTAAGTTTGTTACTGCAGGATCTCACTTATATGAAGCCGATGAGCGAGGAGGCACGTTGCTATCGTGTCTGCCTGTAATTTTGCATCGTTTTAACAAATGACCTCGCTCTCTCTCCTCCTCCTCCTCCTCCTCCTCTCTCTCTCTCTCTTTTAGGACACCGAGCGTTGGGAGAGGTCGGTGTCGAGGGTCGCTGAGATTACGTCATCCTTGATCAGGGAAAGAAGCTCCGCCCTGGTGGGACAGCTTCTTCAGGCATGAAGGGGACGCCACACCAACAGAATATCCACACAGCGTTGCTCATGAACACTACTCAGATGAAGTTTGTGCCTGCTGCTGCTGCTGATGCTGCTGCTGACCAGGGAACAGTATTTTTCCTGCTCCTAATCCATCTCATTATCAATAACAGCAAAGTTAAAGGGATACTCCTGAGATTTAACACTGCAAGAGACAGATTTATGCTTATGAGACAAAATGCAAGTAATTTCTTTCATCAAACCCTCTCCGACTGCTCCACAACCCACATCTTTCAAGCTCCACATCCCCCAGTTTGCAAGATCAACAGAACACTTTAAATAACTGTTTTCAAAGGCCGACCGTGACCACTAAATTGACTTTGACATGTGGTGTCCCTTTAATTATTACCTGCCAGCCATTTTTTATTGTGGCAGTGAAAGGTTAAGCTAGTCTTTACTCTAATAAACCGCAACTCAGAGGCAGTGTTATACATTAAAAAATATGTTTGCTTGATAAATTGTGGCTGTTGTTTTCTGGGTTGAATCTGTGGTTAATAAAAGAGAAAGTTGCTTCTCTTCACCAGAATAGTTGGAAAGACCTCCCAGTATCTGCAGTCATGTAATAAACAGGGATTTATATGGGATGATAAAAGTGAAAAATAATTTACACATCAAAAATATGTTGACTGAACGTATTCCAAAGCTGCTGCATGTGATTTTTGTTTGTTTGTTTGTTTGTTTTTACATCAAATTAGTTCTGCAGTGTTTTTCAGACATGAAAGGCCTGCAGTTATGTGTTGGATCTGAATCTTTCTCTCTCTCTCTGGCGACTCCTTGTGGTTGCATAAATAAAGACACTTTAGCAGAAAGAACTGAACACTACAAGAAGCACATACAGTGAATTTCACCTGAATTATCTACATTTTCTACAACTTATGGGAATCATTTGAAAGATTATACAATCATGTAAAAAATCTTTGCATTAAAATGACTCAAGAGACTAAAACTTGAAGATGTGATGTTATTTCAGGACAAATTGAGCAAAAGTTTTCACAGTTTTTTGATGGTGAAACACATCACTTCCAGTAGATTTGTCCTCTTCAGTACAGCACAATTTGACAGACAGCCGGCCAAACAGTATAGCACCCTCTCCCCAACACCCCCCAATACTCCCCAAATTAGATGAGGTGTGACGTACTAAACATCAATAAGTCAAGTGAGTGATGGAGGAGAGTTTGGGCATTAATGTTATGACAGTTGGACTCATGGCCTTGTCTTTACTACTGGAAAATGCAGTTGACTGAAACACAAATAAGACTGAACTTATATTTTTTGTACTCCACTGAAACTGCTTATTTAAACAATAAATGTGACATAATAAAGATTTTTTTTTTCATATTCTGTTGTACCTGTGCTCATTTGAGAAAATGTTTAAGTTTAATTCTGATATCATAAACATCCTTTCAACAGGTGCTCAGTGTCTTGCTCATGGGCTCAGCTGCCCGTCTCTTCTACCTTACATTCAGATATGTCAGAAGAAACCTGCCTCTAAACGTTCTGTTTTCAGATAAAAGGTGATTGAAGTGCTTTAAAGCTTAGATGCAGGTCTGTTTATCTGTCTGCGACCTCATGCATCAGTGGAGCCTTTAATGATGGAGCTTAGTACAGAAGAGTCTCCTGTTTCCTGCAGTGAACCGGCTCTAATACCACCAGGCCCTGCGGCACCTGTACTGTGCAGAGGCCAAACATGGGGGAGAGAAAGTTATGACGTCTTCCAGGTGGACCTGTGACAGTCAAATACATATATACATCACTACAGACTGTTTCCTCATTTTTAATGTGTCTTTCTGGAATCTTCCAGTCCAGTTATGCCTCATCTTCCCTTTATTTGCCCTCAGTTAGTCTCCCTCTCTTGGAGAATACCTGACCACTCACCTGTCTGCAGTGGTGGAAGAAGCAAAAGTAGCACTATCACAATGTTAAAGGAGTCAATTACAAGTAAAAGTCCTGCATTCAAAATCTTAAGTATTGTCAGCAAAATGTACTTAAGGTATCAAAAGTAAAAAATACTCATTATGCAAAATGGCACAATTTAGAGTGTTATACTTATTATACATGCATATATATGTTATTTTAATATTATCACTGATTAATTGATGTGTACATGTAAGCAGCATTTTAATGTTGTCAAGGTGGAGCTAATTTTAACAACTTATACTGTTGGATTTTGACTAACTAATCATATGTTTTACATATAAAATATTGATCTGAAAAAGTAACTAATGCTATGAAATGAATGTAGTGGAGTAAAAAGTACAATATTTCCCTCCGAAATGTAGTGGAGTTGAAGTATAAAGTAGCACAAAAGGGAAATACTGAAGTAAGTACAAGTACTTTAAAATTGTACATACGTCCAGCACTCAAGAAAATGCACTTAGTTACTTTCTACCACTGCTTGTCTGCACAGCTGCACAGTCTCTCTCTACTCTACATATAATAGCAGCTTTCAGTCACTCTTCATCAGACTGTTTATGTTACAAAGCTTCCACAGTGACCTGTGAGAATATAGACTTCATTGTTAACTGGATTTGGCTTCCTATTTTTCTATTTCTCTATTTTTTGTTGCAATCCAATCTAGATCATGTCTAAAACGCACAGACAACAATGATATTTATCTCATGTTGATTGTAATAAGTAATTAGTGGTTACAGAAGCCAGATGTAGTGAAGTAAAAGGTCCAAGGTTTTATACTCTGAGATGAGGTTGAGGAAAAGTAGAAAGTCTCCAACAATGGAAAAACTGAAGCAAAATATCGAGTAGGGTCTAAATGTTCTTTTCAACTCTGGAGAGAACTTATGACAAAAAGGTTTAGTAATCTGGAAACACAATGGATTTGGATTGGGTTTGTGTTTAAGCATGTTTGAGTATGTTCATATATGTGGATGCAGCCGTCTTTAGGATAATGTATTTGTCACAGGGGGTGAGGAGGGGGGAGGGGAACGGCCTCGCACATCAAAGAGTCTTGATAGTGTGATAGTGTTGATGCAGGAACATTCCTAAGATGGCCACAAAGGCCTCGTTGCTTTGTGTACACCTCTCACACTTCCAGGGCATCTCCAGTTTCCTGCATCTCGCCGTCCTCTGCAGCTCGGTGGAATTCCAGCTGTTGATAGAGAGAGTCGCCTCGGGCGAGAGAAGCGCCGTCTTCAGATTCAGATTCCTGTAATGAACTCCTCACAGCGCTCCTCACTTACGTTTCAGGGATTTCTCTGGAGATTGTAACTCACGGTGACATATGATGAGCGCTGCAGGAGATGAATAGCAGAAGTGCAGAAGTCAAACTGAACTAAGAAGATTTTCCCTCATTTGGTGTTCTGGTGATGTTGATATGATGATGTTTTGCTTAACTGTATCACATAATACACCTGTGCAAGCTTCTACATTAGCTAATATGAAGCTTCAGTGTCCAAATGAGTCAAATCAAGTAGATATCTTTCAACGTTACAGTCTTTTTAGTGCTAAAGTCCCTCTTTTTGTTACTATACTTCCACTGCAGCCCAACAGGGAAACACTGTCCGAGGAAACACAAAGAGGGAATTTGATGCTAAAAAGACTGTAAATGTGACAGATATCCACTTGATATGACTGACTCAGACTGCTGGAGCCTCATTTAAGCTTCACATAAACTTTTAAACATTTTGAATGCATTTTTGCACTAAATGACTGTGTGGACACACTTTGGATTTTGGCCCCCATCACTTACACTGAAAGCATGTTTGAAGGGGATCTTTTAATAGCCAGTATGAACAGGAGGAATGATTACATCAAAGGAAAACCTCTTTCAGTGTTCATATGGACACCTGACTGTTGTTTTAAGAAACACTTGAAAAATTGTGAACCTGTCCTTTAAGCTTGAGTGCATCCACTTGAGAAATCATAGTGAGATGTTGAAGGGAGCAGGTGAGAGGTGATGGAGACAGAACCTTTTTTAAAAATATATATATTTTAGTTTGTTGTATTCTATGTAATGCTGCTTTGATCTTAAATCAAATTCACAAAGCTCAAGTTGTGGTGAAAATAAATAGTATTTTAAAAGACAACACTCACCCCTGTATGGTCAGTTTGATTTACAGTCTTCAGAGCTCTAGCATGAAAGAATATCTACAAAAAGCCCTTTATTGTTGCTAATACTAGTCCTATGTTTCTAGAAAGCATCCTATACTTAGCACGTCAGTGATACTGCTTGTACATGTAGATGAATATGATGACATTCATGTTTTCAGGTGATGTTATTAGGGTTTAAACATGTCTTACATCTGATGGTCCATGCATGAATGATAAAGTTGTATTGTTTTGTCTTTATCCCCTTCAGATATATAGATGACTCAACTCATGTTGGAATTTGCTTGGACACAACAAAGGTGATCAGTACTACAGTGTCCATGGTTCAGGGTAAGGGGAGAGCTGGTGAAAAGTGGACGCTTCCTTTTTTTTCTCCCCATTGAAGACAGAAACATTTCAGAGCAACAGGACGAAACTGGGGGGGATGGTGGAGTGAAGAGGACACAAACTCATGAAAAGAAGAGTTTCCAGGTTGTGGAGGAAAGGCAGTAACAGTGTGGGGAATCAGGCCAATGCATTGATGAAATAGAGAAAAGGTAAATCTGAGCAGAAGATCATCAATACTATGGACATGCCTGTGATTAGTGATGTGATGTCAGGCTGTGGTGAAGAAGGCTTGGTAATGATATTAACACACTGTTTTTCTTTGAGTATAGTGACACCTGGTGGTCAACATGGCTAAGAGGTTGGGTTTTTTTTTTTCCAGTGTAGTTGTTGAGATATTCTTCCTCCACTAGGGGGCGAGATTGGACTTGGTAAAGGGCTACAAACATACATGCAGCTTTGGGAATGATGGATGATGTTTTTATAAAGTTGAGTCTAAATCTACATAAAAAGACACTTGTTATCGTGCTGCAACAGCATTTCTTTTACTTTCTTGATTTGAAATGTTATGTAACTACACTGATTACGTTATTTGTACATCATATTTAAGTCAAATAGTGATCACTCTTGTAAGAACTGATTGATTAACTGTTTGAATGTTACTCGGGGCTAAGAACATTAGGTTAACCACAAAGGTCACTTAACTTTTTTCAATTTTGTAAGCAAGTATAATGTAAGTAAGTCATTATATACAATTCTGACAATTGTGTGTCCTTTATGATAATGTTTATTCACACTAAGCCCATTGAAGATGTTTTCCCAAGTGGACAGAAACGTTCAATCTTGTATTTAGGTGAGGACAAGGAAAACTTCTCAAAACCCTTGACTGTGGCTTAGCAGTTTAAGGTGATGACCATGATGCACGACTGCTGTGGGAGCCCTTTGTTACATGTCATTTCCCATCTCTCTCAAGTCTAATAAAGAAATAACATCCAACATCCCCCCCAAAAAATACTTTGAAAAACCGTGACATATGATTATCAACCTTCACAGAAAGAGTTCAGCAACAATTTTAGGTTTATTTGGAAAAGCACATGTAATATTTTGAGGTACTTTTAAAAATTGCGGAGAAGAAAATCCACCTCTTTTTAATTTCCAAAGGCTGTGATTAACCTCTAATGCTGTGGTTGATGGTGCTGCCAGAGGGTTCAGTCCTGGCTACTGTAGCCGCTGCAATGCGCTCTGTCTGAACCCAGTTAGCTTTATGCTAACCAGAGACGCAGGCCTTGGCTGATACCTCAGACCAGGTCCTGTTTACACAGCACCACCGTTGGAGCTGTAGGGAGAGAGACCAAAGCCAGATCCCACAGTCTGACTGTCTGTAGGCCTGCCAGGCTGAAACAGCACGTCGTCACCCCGACCAGCCGACCGCAGCTCTGATTACGGCCTTGGTATCATAATAGAGCCTGGACCGTGAGCGCACAATTAGGTGTGTGTGTCTTTCCATACAAGCTCATGTAGGTTTTCTGTGTGTGTCTTCAACTGTGTTAGAAAATAAATGTGCATGAATGTGACTAAGCGTCGTCCCTAAATATAGATTCCTGTGTCCGAGTTCATCCCCGCTTCAAGGATTCCCAAATCTGGATCACAATAAAAGCGGCAGGCCCATGCCAGCAGCTCCTAGCAGGGCACACAGAGAGAAACCACAAGAAAGCACTTCTTCCTGGAGACTAGAAAACAAACACAGCGAGGGGGTCAAAAGAGCAGACTAAGAATATGAGGACTTTGGACGGGTCAGGAAGCTCCATGAGGTGGGATGCCAAGTACAATAACACAGCAATGAATACAGAAGCGAAGGTGTTCAGGAATTTGACCCCATGAAGTCATTGCAGACCCATAATGCTCGGTACCCCAGAGCGTGGGGACAAAAAGCAAAGCTATTGAGCTTGAATTACCTCACAGAATGTCTTCCTATGATAAATTCACTCTGATTTGTTGGACATGAGTGGGATTCAGTGTTGCTGCAGCTAAAGCTAAATGCTCTCAGGGTTTGATTTTTATGGATTCCCACCAACACTAACAATGTAAATGTAATACAAATGTTTGCAGTGCTGGAAGTCACTTCAGCGCCCAACAAATGGCACCAGAACTCACAGAGGGACATCTGTGGACAATAGTGCCATCTGGTGGAGATTTTTGAATTTCATGGTGTATATATAAATATATATAGAGAAAACCACAACAGTTTAACCACCAAATGCAAGCAATTGTATGCAGGTTTGCTGTCTCACATAAAGTTGCAATTACTGCAGTAAAAGGTTCCATAAAAATCAGATTAAGCTTCCCCTAAAGAGTCATCAAACTACAGTAACAGATGGATGTTGAAGCGATTGTTGAGATGACTTGTAAACATGTTGGGAGTGATGTCAGTGTGTAAAGAGGTGAGTTTATACACAAATTTGGGGGGATTAGCTGTGATTTTGTTGGTGTGGAGGTTAGAGACTCAGTCAGCCTGAGAAGATCCAAGACACATGTAAATTCCATTGAGAAAAACAGCTAAATAGTTGAGAATTGCACCAGCGGTGAACCTCTGTGATCTGGTGGTGTGACTTTAGAAAAAATGTGAACAGTGCAAGCAGAATTCATTTTCACAAGGAGTTTTTGTTGTTTATATCTGTTTGTGTGCAAATTAACAGTATTTGTTCACCCATGTTTATGTCTCTCTTGGTTTGTGCACATGTTAGCATGAGTTTCTAGACTGTTTCCTCTTGAAATATGAACTGATTTTAGGTCTGAGCGGATTGATCACCAACATATCAAAACTACAGATACAACGGTAAGTCTTGTTTTTAGTAGCAATACTAGCATCAATAGGATCAATACCAAAAAAAGATCCATATCACATTTTTCTGGGCACATGTGCACTCTTCTTAGTGAATGCTCTACTTGCTTTTCTGCTGCTCACCTTGTTAATTCAAACCAATAAACATGTATTTACCATTAAAAGCTGCCTTGTTTAATGTTTGGCAAATTACTCTGTAGTAATTATTAATGATGTGTTTCTCCCGCCTACATGAGCTGTTGAATATGACATATGATGCTTTTAATAATAACAAAGTATCAGTATTGCTACAGGATTGAAACTAAGGTTTGTTGTATCGGCCACACATATTTGTTTTTCTCTTGTTAGTTATGCAGTTTGATTGCAGGTTGTTTGGTCTCTTTGGACCTTTGTGAGTTGTCCGCTCTACAGTGAAATATGACTGACGTTGATGCACATTTAAAACCTCTTTTTAAACAATTTAATCATTTTTCCATAATTATTTTTTGATTTTCAATAATTTTAACTTCAATAAAGTTAATAAAAATACTGTTTGTGCAGAAAATAATGAGGAAACCGACTTTGTAACAAAAAGTTGCATTTGACTAAAATAAAGTGTCTCGAAAAAAAAAATTAGATATTACAAATTCTTTACACAAAATGCAACAGCATTTCAATACTATTTCAACACAATACAAACAACAGCATACAATACTACTAATTTTGAAATTCTTTTCACTTGTAATTGTTGATGTGGCTTCATGTACACCAGGATATTGTTATAGTGTCTGAAAATCCAAAACTTTCTCCACAACTGAGTTTCAAAACATCAGTAAGTAAAGTGGGGTGAATATGTGGATTTGATGGCACTTTTGGCCACTATAACAAAATCTGGGAGTTTATCTTTAATGTGCTTTAATTTTATGATTATAGTATTTCCAACAGTACTTGAAGGCAACAGAAACATACTGTGTATACTCTGTGAATGAGAATCACGTCAGTCCTGGAAAACAGGACAGGCACATTTTATGAATACAGTGATTAAGTTAAGTAAAGGTTTATTTACATAGCACATCTTGAGACAAGTGTTTCACATTAAACAATCAAACAAGCATGATACTAACTAGATTTATACTTACAAAACTGAAATAATCTCAACAAAAACAACAAAATCAGTTTCACAAAACTGCAACATCAGTTTCAAAAAGCAAAGGAATGAGTGAGTTTTGAATAAACAGTCTGTATCGTTTAGAAGAAATCTCAGTGTCCAACACTGTGGTAGAATAGCTTTCATTCAGCGTTGCGTGGTGATGTTCAAATTCCACACAACAGTAATTGGCAGATTTCACTCTATTGTATTGTTTTTTATTGTGCTGCCCCCGTACCCACTCCCAAATATTTCCTCCCTCCCCACAAGCAGACCGCTCCTGAGGGCCAAATGAATTCCACATTTCTCCCTTCCCGGGCTGTCATTGGTCCGTACACAGCTGAGGCTCGCCTTAGAAATGAGACTCAGCAGGTCGCTGACCAACCCAGAATCACGGCAGTTCGTGAAATAGTCACAAAATTTAATCTATATATATTCGTGTACGTGGACACGAATTTTCCATTTTTTTCATGACCTTCAGCACGACCTTCAAACTAATGTATTTCAAAGTATGTTTCATTCCTGTGTCACGTTTTGTTTGTCAGTCGGGACTTTGGGAGCAAAGAAGTTGTGTTGTTTTTTCTCATTTGTTATTCTTTTTTTTAACTATAAACCGCTAAATTGCTCAACATTTAATCACAAGATTTTATCCTTTACCCGAAGTATTTTCCTCAGTGTCACTGTGTTAATGTTTTCTTTAATGACATTCTCAACATTTCTCAACACAAAAACATGTCCTCGATAACTCAACAATACAATAGGTTAATGTTATGGCCATCAGTTTTAATTATTTCTCCTCCGATCCTGGGTGTTTTTTTCTGTTTTGGATTGCAGAAGGCTACTCTACCCATGATCCTCGGCTACCAATGCAATGAAGACAGTCTGCTACATCTACTATTTACTTTTAATTACTGAATTCATTCCAAACTGATTAAGATTTTGTGTGTTCATGGAGTCCCTCCCCTCACACACAACAGAGATGGTGGCATTTGTATTCGAATAGTTGTGATTGCGGCCGACCACCGGCGGCAATTTGAAATGGAATGAAGCCGACCCACAGCAGACAACCAAAAACAGGAGTCGAAAGCGCCAAATCCACCCCTAACACAATGCCCTTCCCTAAAGCAGGGTCCAGACTACAGGAGTTTTGGGTTTATTTATCTCTGATGTACCCCTCCTGATAATTGGAGGAGAAATCTGGTCTGGGACCTTGGTTGGTACTGATGTTGGGCCCACATTAATGTGAGTTGTTTACAGATCCAGTCTTAAACCTCCAGAACTGCTCACAGACTCATCGGTGCTGCCCTGAAAATTTCAAATATGTTATTTAGGAGTTAAAATCTGATTGATTATGTCAGTACTTTCCAGGCGGGACCACAATAGCTAATGAGAGAGATCTGGCGGTGTTGCCAAGCAACGGTACACATTCTAGCCCTTGATGCTAATGTTAGCTAGCATACTACTGTTGACAGATATTAAAATTTACAGTTAAAATCTCACCTACAGTTCTTGCTGAAGAGCAGAAAACCTGTGTTGACTGTGTCTCCCCAACCATGTTTTCACCCAGACTCGTTTAGCTCATTTAGTTGATGTTGCCAAGCAACGGCAAACATCGAGCCCTCGAGGCTAACGTTGGCTAGCATACGACTGTTGAAAGGTATTAAAACTGACAGTTAAAATCTCACCTGAATAACAGACAACCTGTGTTGACCGCATCTCCCCAACCACTTTCTCATCCATACTCGTTCAGCCTTCTGCTCATGTTTTTCCAGTTTTCATTTTTCGTTTACATCTGCTTCCACACGAGATCACGAGAGGTGGTGCATTCCTCTGGTACAATAATCTTAATAATATCCTGTAGTGTGTGATGCACCAGTATTTTCACATCTTGTAGTGTTTGCATGTTTGAGATTAGAGAGAAGAACATCTGTGAAGTTTCTCTGTATGTATCTGATGCAACCTGGTTTCAAAGTTGGTTAGGAGTTTAAAACTGCTGCAGTCTGAGCCTGACATAACCCTAACCTTCCTTAGTACTAAATTTCATCAAATTTTGTAACATGGCCATGTAAATGGGATGAAAACAGGGTTATTAAACTGCACTTTATGTTTCACATCCCTGCACTTTCATATGTTTCATCACTTTAGATTGTCCACTGCATTCAACCCCCACTGTTACATAATTTAATTATTATGGATAGAATTGATAAAATCTTGTGATTAAGTGTTGATTAATGTAGCGGTTATAGTTTAAAAAATGAATAACAAATGAAAAAAGAACAATACAGCCACTGTGCTCCTGAGACCTGACTGACAGAAAAAAAAAAAAAAAGAGTGGTGCAGGCAAGAAAGATATTTCCAGTTGAAATACATAGTTTAGTCGTGCTGAGTGCCATGAAAAAAAATGGAAAATTTGTGTCCATGTACACCAATCTCTAGATTAAATTTCGTGACTTTTTCACAAACTGCCATGATATTGGCTTGCGCTGACAGCTACAACTGAAACAACCTGCTAGAAATGAAGACTCAGCCCAGTCAGTCAGTGTGCAGCTCCCTCGGCCCGCTCCCCACGGTGTGCAAATGTGGACGGGCCCCGGGGCCCACGGTGGTGCTGTGGTGAGCCACAACCGTGTGGTGAGCAACCTGGTGTTGAGTGGCAATGTTGTGAGGATTTGCCACAGCTCAATGCAGATGGAGGCAGGGTTTCATCCAGTAGCCAGAAATCAAGGTTTTCTTTACCACAGAGGTAATGCGTCTGAGCAGCAGCAAGACTCAGATCCAATATATAAGACCGAAAGAGTGATCCAAAACAGGCAGGAGGCTTTACACATGTACAAGCTTACAGTGTGTCACAGCCAACTATCTGTAGAAGGGGAAACTGTTTACTTAAATGAATTTAGGAATATCCCAATGAAGCATAGATTACATTAAATGTAAAAATCCTGCATTCATGTTTTTACTTAAAAATAGTTTTCACCACAAAAAAAGTTCAGTTAAGTAGTTAAAATGTCTTAAAATGACATCTCCTCCTTCTCCCAAATGTATCGTTCTGAAACCGAAGGGAGGAGGTCGCGGTGGATGGAGGGCGTACAAGACGCACGACTCCGGCACCAGAGACCGTGGTGGTTCACATCGTGAGTCCTGCATGTGGTGAGGTTTAGGCAACAAAAGCACTTCGGTTAAGGTTAGTAAAAGATCGTTATTTCGTTTAAATTTTTATAAACACGTTATGCTTATGCTTTTTTCTGTATTAAACTAAAACCACCATCTTTCCGAAACCAAATGCTTGCTATTTTTGCATTTTCACCAGGTTTATGTTTCTAGTAAAATGTTTTTGCTGTTGCACTTTAGTAGAATATGAACATAATTTCTAGACAAGGTTGAAATGGGTGATAATTCTCTGAGTTTGCCTCTATGCACAACACCTTTTGCACCACACATTGTTATATTTGATTCACTGTTAATATAAAAATACTGAGTAAGTACAGTACCTTCCCACCTCCATCTACGATCCAGAGGTTTTCTGCTCTCCTATCTAACGTTCACTTGTAAACTCTGCAGACTCCATCACTCTCAAACACTCAGCGGGACTGAGATCCAAACCTTGTCTACATTATCAGAGCCAAAAGGGTGGATTAGATGTAAGAGAGAGTTTAGTAATGGGGTGAATTGGTCCAAATTAGGTCCAACAATTATCTACAATTACAGTGGTGGGAGGACGCGATCGCACATCAGCGCTGATTATTTGTGTTTGGAGGCGGCTCGGTGCTGTGGGTTAATGGGTGCTCCATCATAGGTGGAGAACAGGAGAGAATGACTCATCTGCGGTGGATGGGAGTCTTCTTTTTCTGGTGTAATGGTCTTTAGAAACGAGGATGCCCCAAATTGCAAGCACATAACATCGAACGGTATAGAGAGTTCAAGACTCTGAGAATGTGAAAAATATTTATTTAAGGTAAATGAATAGAAACTGTGGAGAAACAGGAGACCTGACAGAGGGGAGGAGAGTTCAAAACAAGTGAAGTAAAGGTAGAAGAGAGGGATAGAAGAAAGGAATGAAGGCATGACATGAGAAAAGTAAAATGGAAATCAGACAGTAAAGTGTTACGAAAAATATTCAAAGAAAGAAGATAAAAAAGGGAGAACACAAAGAAAAAAGAATGAGAAAGGAAATGAACAAAGTAACAAGATATCAGACGAAAAATAAGGACATAAGAACAGAAATGGAAAGAATGAAGAGGGAAGAAAAGAAAGGAAGGAAGCACAGATATGGAAATAAAGAAGGAAGTAAAAACGACAGTAGGAAAAAGAGATGGACGTAAGGGACAAAGGGTGAGACTAAAAAACAGGAAGACAGAAAGAAGGAGGGAATCAAAAAATGGAGGGAAGGAAGAAAGAGAAGAAGGAAGCAAAAATGAAGGATGGAAGGAAGGGGAGGAAAAATGGACAAAAAGAAAGAAGGAAAGAAAGAGAATGGAAAGAAGAAAGGAAAAGGAGAAAGGAATCAAAAAATGGACAGAAGGAAGCAAAAATGAAGGATGGAAGGAAGGGGAGGAAAAATGGACAAAAAGAAAGAAGGACAGAAAAAGAATGGAAAGAAGAAAGGAAAAGGAGAAAGGAATCAAAAAATGGACAGAAGGAAGCAAAACAGAAGAAAGAACAAATGGAAGGAAGGACAGAAGAACGGAAAGAAAGAAAGAGGAAAGGGAGAAAGGAGTCAAAAAATGGACGGAAGGAAAGAAGGAATGAAGAAAAGATTGGAGGAAGGAAGCAAAAATGGAAGAAAGAAAGAATGGAGGGAAGGACAGAAAAAAGAAAAAGAAAGAAAGAAAAAAGAACAGATCCTGCAGTATTCAGCTACTGAAACACTTCCTGATAGAAGGGGAGAATGAGATTTAGTCAGAAATACTGATGTCTTATCTTGATTCGGGAAATATTTGTCTCTTCTTTGATGCCAATAAAATTCATTGAATTGAGCTGCAACTGAGTGAGCCAGTAGAGCAGTTAGTTAGAAGCAGCTGTGGATTTGGCCGTTGGTCCTGCGAGCTCGGCCCCCTCCTCGGCTGGATCTCCATCATGCTGACAGCCATGTTGCAGCTCTGTTCGTGATTCAGACAGTGAAATATCAGCAGAGCTCAGCGTCTCCTCTCCGCATCCATCCTGGCTGCTTTCTTTGCTTCTCAACTCCTCAGGCGCCGTTCAATCAAGCCCACCTCCAACAAGCGAGACAGGACGTCCACCCATTACAGCTCACACCCACACAAACACTGACACGCACATGTGAACACACACATCCAGAAAAGTAATGATCTACAACATTTCCATATTAAAGTGGACCTATTATTCTTTTCTTTATTTTCTGTCATATACGTATATAATGTTACAATGTCGGATGTTCATATTAATATTAAATGTGGCCAAAGTGTCAAAATAATGAGATAAACGTATGTAGAAGTAATCCCTGTGAGCAAAAAGCACTGGCTTCAGACTGAGCCGACGTCGGCTCGTGACGGATTTCTTTATATAGTTATCTGCTCCATGCACAGTGCGCCAGTTCACTGCTCCGCTCCACTAACACTGTGGCATTTTTCCTTTACTGTGACTCAAATCGAGCTGGCACGCTGTGAGTATTTTTCCATTTCACAGCACAGCAAAGTAAAATAAGTTGTTTACCTGTTCGAGGTGTGCTGGTAGTCTGCAGCTCTGCATCAATCATCATCACTGTGGCTGTTTCTGCTTATACTACTCCTCCCTGCATTATGTCTAACTGATCCGCTGAAGAAATAGCTCCATATATCTCCATACGTTGTTGTGTTGACAGGTTTTTAGTGTCGCTAACGAAGCTCTGCTAATTTGCATTCCCATTATTTAGTAATTTAAAAGCTTTTAAAATGAATCAGTAAAGCAGGAAATATTGGGTTTGCATCAGCGGTAACTCAACACAACTCTGATACGGCTGCCCCTCTGGAAAGCTGGCCAATCAGAAGGGGGGCCTTAAAGAGATAGGAGCTAAAACTGCCTGTTCAAGAGACAGAGGCTGAACTGAGGGGCTGCATAAAGAGCCAGTATAAGATAAATAAGGAGTTTTTTGAACCGTGAATCATTCTAGTGGAATCCCAGAATACAAATATAGAGCTGGAAATGAGTATCTCCTTTAATAAATGTCTGATTAGCTATGGTCTATCAGTTGTGGATAGTTACAGTTACAGTCATGACAATGTCAGACTAATGGGCCTTCAGTCCAATAGGACATTTTTAGAGCTACTGGGGTTTCGGAATAATGGGCCTTCAGACAAATGGTCAATCCCTAGACTAAAAACAAAGCAATCACATTTTCAGGCCCCGGACAGTAGTTTGTGTAAGGGAGACACCCTCTTGACTTTGTACTGAAGTTCTTTGAGAAACTTATAATGTAGAACAAAGTCAAGAGGTCATGATATGTAGTACAACGAGCTAGCAAAGCTGTGTAAATGGAACCGTGTTCCTGCTCATTCGCAGTGGCGTCTGCCTCACACAGAACTACTCTCCAGAGACTGAAAACATGATCGCCTTTATTAGGCTTTGGAGCCGTTTCTAAACAAACTACTGAGCCCGAACTCCTCATTGTGAAGGAACATGTCACCCAGTGCAGCTGTGTGGCTTACTGATGTGTTGACGTGAGCTGCTAGATGCTGGCTCCAACTGACTCCCATTCAAAAAGTGTCAACTTCTCTCTAGAAATACTAAGTGAATCATTTTTTTCAACAAGTCATTATGGTCTTAATCTCTAAATTCGGGCAAACAAACGTAATTTTCAACAGTAAATTCATACTAAAGTATGTCCATTGTAATGATCTTTAAATTAAAGCTCATAAACGAACATTGGCAAACATAGTCAGTGTGGTCTGTAATATAACACTTGTAGCTAAAGGATCACACAGTGATCAGTTGATAGTAAACATGCTAGTGGATAAGTTTGGTAGCAGTAGTGCTAGCTTGGCCACCGCCATCGGTCATGAGACCTCTCCTTGTAGATCTTAGCTGTCCAATGAGAGTCTCCCGGGGACACAGAGCAATAGAGCAAATGTGCCAGAGACAGCACTGCATCAATGTGCACACAAAGTTCATAAGGTTCACCTGTGAGTGTGTTTATTGTATGTTTTGACTGACAGTTTTAAATGGATAACCAGTTCACACAGGTTCACAGACAAATCAACAACAGACACAGCTTTCAAAAGGGGGATTATTTAGCGAGTGAAACCCCGATCATACAGGTTGTTTAAAAAAAAGCAGTACATATATCAATCCAAAACAACAGTGTGTTTTCCGTGAGTGTTAGAGATCTGAGCATGGTGTGTGAAGGAAACAGAACAAACACTTCAAGTCTGTGGAGTGTGCAGCTGTTGTTGGTTGACATGCATAAATTTTAGACACAAGGTGTCAGGTCTATTTTGGATTTGGTTATCACTGAAATATGAAGAACATTTACTTTCCTTAAGGTTTTGAGGAAATTCATCATTGTGGTGGTGTCAAGGTGAGTTCAATTTGAAATTCCAATTCAGTAATTATGTCACAGTTATTAATCTCATTAAAGCCCCATCACCTTGAGAATTTAGTTATCCCTTGTTTGCAGACTTGACGGTAGTTTGATGGAGGGTTGATACCGGTTTGTGCATTCAGTGGACAGACTGGTCCAGTGTGTGCTAGATTTTTGCAGAGGCATGGTTAGTTGCCACCAAAAGAGGAAAAATGTGACACCAGGTAAATCCAAAGTTGTCTGATTTACATGTTGTGTCTTCTTAGCTGGCTTGCTAAACGTTAGCCTCTGATAGGCTTCATTCAGGAATCAGCTGGTTTAGTTCAGAGTTGGAGGCTCTGAGAATAACGCAGCTTCACTGAGAGGACGGGACTTCATGCAGTCACTACTTCTAATGTTAAGACAGCTGCTGATGGTCAGTAAATATCTCCAAACTGTAGGCTCACTGCTTGTTAAACCACATCTCATTTTCTCTGAGTTAAACACAGAAGATGTAACGTGAGTGGGGAGACTTTAAAGTTGTTTAAAGGCACCACTGATGGACCTAACTTATTACTTTTGCTGCTTATTAATTGTTCAAGTCAAGTCAGTTGTTATTTTTATAGCCCAATATCACAAATCACAAATTTGCCTCAGGGGGCTTTACAATCTGTGCAGCAATACAAAATCATCTATCTTTAGATGGATAAGGAAAAATAACAGGAAAAAACTGTAGAAATCTAACAAAGAGCGATAGGACGGACAGAAATGTAATAGATGTGTGTGCAGAACAGAGCAAGATAGCAAAATTACAATCTGAAAAAACAGGATGACAAAATTATAGATTAGTAAAGTAACATCATTACTTTCTAAATGTGCGAATGATTCAATTTTTTAATTAACCTGCCCAACATTACTCTTAATGGAATCACTATTTTGTAACTCTCTTCTCTCTGCTGCATCAAAGAATACTAGAAGGTTTTAATAAAATCTGGTATTTTTCCCTGTTCACACATTTACAGACATTACACAAGAGACTTTTTCAGGGAGAGAATTTTTCATAAAGATCAGTTTTCGTGGGCGGAAAAACAGAAGCCCACTGTGAATGGGTGGCCAAAATAAAGAATAAATGATGTTTTGAAATTTATCTGAATTATTGTGAACATAGTCTCAAACTTGGCTGCATCTTTCTCTCACTCCTTCTTTCACACACACACACACACATACACACACATACACACACACACTTGTGTTTTCATCACTTCAGAGGACATTACATTAACTTACATTCATTTCCTGTAGACTTATCCTAACCTAACCCTAACCCTAACCTTAACTTAACCCTAAAATCACCTCAACCTTAAACCAAGTCTTCACCCTTAAATTAATGATTTAAGTTAAGGGGACTTGCTTTTTGTCCCAATAAACAAGGCGAGTCCCCACAACATGAGGAATACCTGGCACGCACACACACACACACTCACAAACACACATTCATAGACTAAGTACACCGTAGAGACAAATCCCCAGTTGATCTTTCCCATGAACATGTCTCCCTGACTCAAGACTCTCCCCCTCCACCCGGCCCGAGGCTCCGAGCCTCAGATCCCTCTGGGCCACGGTGAAGGATTGTAACTATTTTCTCTGCAGCAAAATCCCAAACACAACAACCAACAGCAAGTTAGTCATCACAACCTGCCATAACATGTTGATTCGTCTTATGGCGTGGGAGCTGTACACACGTATGCGTGCACACAAAACACCCATGTGCTGCCTTCCCGATACACACACACACACTGCCGCTCTCTGCAGCACCCTTTGAGGGATCAACTCATCAGCTAGGCATGAAAAAGACTCCAGGTTTTGGAAGCTCCCTGCATCTCTCCCCCAAAAATGATTTATGAGGCCGAATCATTCACAGCACTCACTTCCTGTCAGTGAAATCTCCAGACGTCCTCCTCTGTCACGTCCCATCTAGATGGCTGGCTGTGGAATTTAGTGCACGGCTGGATTAGTCTTGTCCGCACATGTGTTTCGCTGCGGGAAGTTCTGTACAGTTTGACCGTCCTCGTTCACTTTTAACTGCTTTTTTTTTTTTTTTTTTTTTTCTTTTTTACGCACCGACTCACTCTGTGTTTTCTTTATATTTCTTAATCATCTCTTTGGCAGTGAGTAAAGCATTCGTAATGACAGAAATACAGTGTCCTGTAAGACTCTCAGGCTCCTAAAATATTCTAAACCTTGGCTTTGACTTTGGCTTCATCAGTTGGCTTGACGACTTCCTTTCCGATGCCGTTTTGTATTTTATGGCCTTCTGCTTAGACACTTGAAGATGCTGAAACTCCACTTGCACAAGAGAGCAGACAGAAGAGAATGACAGAAAGTGGCAGGGAATTCAACATTCATCCTGACTGAAAGATCCACTTTGCTTTTCATTGCAAATTAACTCGAGCCCTCCAAGTAGCGACATGCTCGGGTGATATTTATTGATATGCAACAGCCCCTGAGCGCCTAATTGGCTGTTTTGGAACTGACCCGACCTGTGATGGTTCCCTTAGCTGCCAGCTTCCCTCCCAAAATGGCTGCTGCGACCACAAGCCTTCGGTTGGCCCAGCACTTTTCATAGAGCTCGGCTGTAAATCCTCTTTTTCTTTTCCCTTCTCTCTCCTTTGCCTCTAACGTCTTCATTACCCAAGTCGTTTTGTCAGCACACCATTGGGTGTAACAGAATACCATACTGACCGACATTTAGGTCATTTCCTCCTCTTAAGACCAGATATTACGCTGCCGCAAAGGTAGCCGGATTGCCAGATTGGAGTCCTGGGTTGCCAGATTGGGGACCCGGCTAATCTAATTAGAGAGTGAGGGAAAGAGGCCCGAGGGGCCCGCAGGACTGGGACTGTGGTGGAGCCAGGACTGGTTCCCCCTTTTGAAAAACTATGCACCGCAAAATACAATGTGGTAATGTCTGCGGGCCTAATTCTTCCGGAGGGGAGAGAGCCGGACTCTGTCCTGCAGACAGCCACATCCCTTGCTTCAGAGAGAGAAAGAGAGGAAAAAGGGGGGCAGAGAAGAGAAAGAGGGAGCAGAAGAAAGAGAGTCCAGGGATGATTTATGTCCTGCTGTGCAGACGCAGAAATAAATCCAGCGACCTAGCACAGAGGGGGAAGCAGGCCATAAAGCACAGGATCAATTCAGAACTGGTTCCCTTTTTTGAAAAACCCCAAATGAGCTAAAATCTCCTCCCATGTCAAAGCCAATCGCTTTGTTTTATGTCATCAAGGCCTTTTATGATAGTGTTCCCATTCTTAAGAGGGAGGCGTGGCCTTCATGATGACATATCAGGTTCAATCTTTGAGTGAACTCGGGGCTCTCTGGGCTGATAATTAGGGTCTTCGGCGGTGGATGTGGTGATAGCTGTGTGGGAGGGCTCTTTAAAAAAAAAAAAGCACTGCTAATTTGAGCCATAGAAGTTATTGGGGTTATTGCTCCTCGCTTCACCTCCAGCTTTCAGTGGTGCGTGGGACCTGCATGGTGTCTTATATGTCACACACATTTTCACACACACACACACACACACACACAAACACACATGTATATGCACCTCCAGGTGGCCCAAGAGCCGTGCATATATTTCACACCCACTCTGCTATGATCAATTTCACCTCCTCGCATGCGTCCAGTTAAGTGTGCAACTTTTACAAGGGAGAGAGGGATCAGTTTCAAACTCCCCCAGAAATCCCAGCTTCTTTCCATTTCTATTAAACGGACCTGATGTTGACCAGTAAAATGATCGCTAAGCTTATGTGTGAGCTCTTGAATCTGCTGTGGAGACACACTGGCAAAACGCACCCCGAATATTTGAAGGAGGCTGATTTAAACAAACAAAGCAACAGAACAGCTTTGTGATTGCCTCATTGTCCCACGCAGCTATCTGCTGCACAAATATACAAAGAATTCTAACGAAAGACTGACTAAACATTTCTAACGGAAAGAAACAAATGTGTCTATTATATGTCTGTGTGATGTTAGTGAGTAAACTTTACTCATAGAGCATCACACTACACACTTCAAACAATGAGAGAAGAGAAAAAAGGACAAAACATTATATAAAATACAGAAAGTGTCCAAACCACACTATGTAAAGTTGTAAGAACACGCTAATTAAGAAGAGAAAGCTGTTCTAAAGTGAGAAACAATGGCAAAAGCATAAAACTTCACTATAAAGACAGTATTCCTTCAAGGACATCGATTTATGATATAAAAAAACAAAGTCATATCTAGAAATAAACCATCTCAGTGAATGACATTTCATGGTTTGGTTTAAAGTGGACTTCAGCTTCAGTTTATTTAAAGAGCACATCACTATCTCTGTATGGACTACGTGCACTTTACACCTTAAAATGAAGCAATGACTTAATTCTCAAACCATGTGGACACTGTTAGGAGAAAACGCTTAATTCATAATAGTCATTTAGTATTTCTAAAAAACACATAATCCAGGAATTTACGATTCAAATTAATTTTTTTATTTTTATTTTAACGTGTTTAAATCTGCATTTATCAATGTTTTAATAACACTGGATGAAACAACCAAACCACAAAGAATCATCACCCACTCTGTAGTTCCCCTCGGCTTCACAGAACTTTCTAGACTTTTTCAGCTTATTGTTTTGTTTTTCTGGCTGGCAAACTATGCTTTCATCCACCTCTTCTCCAGCAGCAGCAGGCAGCTGTTTTCAGCTAACTGTATGCTAACTGCCAAGTAATAAAGAGCAGACAAAGTTAGCGAATAGCCGGTGAAGAAAGTGGAACATTTAGCAGCTGAAGAGCCAGATATTTTCTCTCAGGAGATGGTGGAGATCAAAACAGAGCGAAAAGGAGAGTGAATGTTGAGTGGCCAGATGCAGGACTTCAAATGAATGCTAATGTTGCTCTGATGTGTAAATAGGTAACAGTTTGGTAACACATTCTGCATAGGGTGATGAAGTATATGTCAGATTTTATGTTTCAACCTTGCCTCCGCTACCCCCAAGTGGTTAAAAAACCCCTGTTGATACAGCTTTAATATAAATATAATATATTAAATTGTAATTTTTGGGGAGTGAAAAATAAAAAAAGTGTATTTCAAATGTTCAATTTTGTAAGAACATGTTCTTTAAAACAGTAAAAAATTAAATGAAAAAAGAAAAACAACAAAAAAAACAACCCTTCTGGGAATAATACAGGGAAGTTCCATTGTTGTGCCAAAAATTTGTTTCCACCAAAACATGTTTCCTCTGGCCCTCGCTGTGATTTCAACAGCAGGAGGGAAACAATCTGTTCTTTTTCAAACAATAAAAAAAAAAATATATTTTTAAAATTCATTCATTTTTTTTTAAAAATACGAACAAATTAGAATGTAGATGAAAGCTGATTGCAAAACAGTTATATAAAGAAAAGGGACTCTACAGTATGGCGTCATAATAGTTCCCCTTACTCAGTTTAATAATAAAACATATTTCCCCAAGGAGTGAAGAAGAAGAAGGGGAAAAAAAAACAGCAGAAAAGAAAGCAAAACAACTGCAACACATGGTCAATACATAGGCCGTACTTGAAATTTCATTTTAGTTCACATGGTTGCAGTGTCCAGTCTATTTTCTCCGTCTATTATCAGCTATCTGTCTTTGGTTTCTAATTATACATGTTGTCCTTTAGATAGCATGTACTTAGTTAATCAGATCCCTTCATGTCTGTATTTGTGGTTTGTATGTTTGACACCAGTTGCGTGTGATTGCTTTCACTGCAGTGGTTCTAAACATTCTTGCCAAGTATTTGTCTTGTTCTTCTTACTAGCCTATGTGTAATGGGCTCATACCCAGGAGATAGTACTTGATGTCCAGTAGGGAAATTTACTTTCAGTATCATCTGGACTTCATTATGTATTGCTTCCCAAATGATTTTAATACTGGGCAAAACCATAAATATATGAGAAAGGTTGGCATTGTATAACCCACAGTTCCTCCAGCGCTTTGAAGTAAACTTATCAATGTGTTTTGCCAGTTGAATGAGTGTTATAAAGTAATAGAGTTGTATTTCTCCTGCCAAAAAAGTGAATTTGTTGTTTTGCGAGTGTTGATATTCATTTCCCTCTCTTCATATCCTGATATATCAATTTCTAATTCCTCCTTACATTTTTCTTTTGACCTTGTTTAATCTTGTCTGTTTGTGTTAGTGAGAATGTATTACAAAATATATTTTAAAAGTATATTTTTTTAAAAACATTTCACAAATAATTAAAGTGACTCTTAAACAAAGCCAAAGAAAACACACTTGTTTCTGATCTTATTATTATTAAACCAAAACGCACCCATTGATTCTGTGAGGAAGCTGTCCGTCAACAGTGTTCTGGATATTGATGTACTTGTCATTCTCATAGCAAATTGCCTTCATTATAATTTCATTTTACAGCCCAGAGGAAACACATTTTTAGCGTGATACAAATTCTGGCACAACACTCGCTCTTCCTCTCTCAGCCTTTCTCACACGTTGTAAGTCTCTGACAAACCCTCCATCCCTCCGTCTCTCTGACTTTGACTAATTGTGCTTTGTTGTGATTAAAGCCACCAGATGCTTCAGAGGAACCGGCCAAAACCCCGTAAACTCGCAGCTCTTTTTCTATCGCCGCGCTTTCTTGTGGAGAACAGCAGGAATGTCAGCCATCTTCCCATCAGCACGGGACGCCACAACGATCGTGTTTACAGTGAAACGTTCCGCTGATGTGGGATAGATTTATTACTTATTTACTCTCCGGCTTGGCCCGGCCTTTTGTTGGTCCGATTTCTGATCACTTTCAATGCCTCACGCCAGACCACGAAGTGATGGCGGCATGTAAACACACTCGACACGAGCTGGAATCCAGGAATGTGTGTTAGTGTTTGTGTGGGTGTGAGAATGAGGCAGGGAATCTGTGTATTTATACCCACGCCCGGGTGTGTGTGTACATTATGGGTGTAGATAATGTGTGTTTTGTGCTCTTTTGTGTTTGTTTGTCTTTATTATTGAACATGTGTGTCTTTATTATAGCCTTGCATCCATGCATGTGTCCTTGTGTGTCCTCTCGCTCGTTGCCTTGTGTTCTCCTTAATTGTACGTGTCTTTTAACTCTGTGTGTGTTCCTGCAAGTTTGTGTGTATGTTCTGCCTCCTCCTCCTCACTCATTGTGTAATTAGTCGATTGTAATCAGCGCCTTATAAAGGATCAATCAGGTGGAAGATAAACATGGCCTGGTTGTGTAACACACTTCATTAAGAGGGAAAATGGAGCCGTGTGATCACAGAACATCATTACAGTACCAACCGCTGCATTGAGCCTTTTTAATACTTCTAATGTTGGTCATGTAGGAATTTTGGTCATTCTGCGTCTTCGCTCTAGACTAGAGATGCCGATTTTAAGCAATTTTCCAAATGGATAATTTTAGTTTATTACAAATTGGATCTTATTTTCATAGTGTTGGCAACATAGTCTGGCAGGGCAACAAACACGGGCAGTCAGCCCATCAGACAGGCTGTAAACAAGTCAACAGTTTAGCCAGATTATCAAAAACCAATTTTAAAGGTTCGACGTGTAAGAATTGGCCCCCGTGATCTAAACAAATAGGGGGCAGTATATCACCCCGCAACCACCACCCTTTCCCCCAAACACATCACCCCACCACCATTATCACCCACTGAATACGGCGTAAAGCTTATTGTTCACAGCGAATCTGTGCTATGGCACTGTCGAGATATCAAAATGCTACAGAGACTTTAGAGACAGTGGTAAATTATAAATGAGCTGCACAGATCAGAAAGTGGTTGCGCCACGGAGATAAGTTACAACATGATTTGAAGTATCAACTAAATAGTTACACACATGCCCCTGGGGTAGGTGTAAATCATACAATTTCACATAACTCACCAATGGTAAAACAACAGTTTTACTGCCACAGAGCATCATTTTTCATTAATTGCTGCCATTTTACAACACAGTAATCCAGATGAGACTTAATTTATTGATATGATATTTCAATATCAATCCAGCTTACTATGATGTTCTATGATGCCAAATGGCAAGCTTTTACATAGCTGGTGCAACCCAGTGCAGTTCGTTGGATCAGCTGACATGAACAGCTGATATTTTGCCGGCCAGTGTCTGCAGCTGCTGCCAGCTGCTCCGACAACGTCAGTGCGACTTGCCAAATAGGTGTTATTTGGATAAACTGACCACATATTGGGAGTCCACATGGTTACTTACTTGCTTGAAAAAATATTAAAACTTAATAAAGTGATATATTAATGGTACTACAGTGGAAATTTCAACAGCTTTCAGCCCATGGATGTATTATAAGAGCTGGGTACCGGACTAAAAATGGTGCCCATTTAGTCCTATAGGAATTGCTCAACTGGCATACACCAAAAAAAGTTTCTAGCTTCCGGGTTTGCTTCCGTGTTGTGCAGCCCACTGAATATGCGCAGTAGTGTCTCCCCCACTAACCCCGCCCACGAGTTCCCGCTAGACTTTACATTGTGGTGACGTCACGGATATTTAACTCGCTTTTCTCGGCTCAAGGAAAGTTTAACCAATATAAAACCTCCATGGATCAAAAGTTCATAATAGAAAGAGTCATAATTGACCTTGTTAGAAGTTCGAGGTGTGCTATCAATAGTTTTACAGGCGTCTCTTTTACAATGATGGTCTATGGGGAAAAAGCTTTTTGGGCTGCAGGGAGATTTTTCGTTGCAATACCGCGAGTGACCACTGGGAAAAATTGGCTGCAAGGCTGAGCGGTGGCGCCCTATCCGGCTCTTATTAAACATCCATGTTTCAGCCTGGCTCCGCCATTACTGTTGATGGCTCTGGGCAGCACTCGTGTTGGACTGAGGGCAGACTGGACGCTACGGTGACTCACTATTGTCCCTAAAGGTACAAAGTGGTATTACAAGACAGTATGGGCCGGATGGGGCTAGAGCTAGCTGGTTAGCATGCTAACCTCCGTAGATATCTCTACATACACAATACATATAGGTCTTTGGCATAATGTCAAAACTGTTATTTCTTCATATTCTGTTGATAATTTTAGTTAATTTTGGAATGTTTTTAAACTAAAATTCTGGCCAGCTCTTACTCATTATACCTTTAACCACATTTGGCGGTAAAACAAAATGTTGCTAAATGGTAGGTATGGTACGGTAAGTATGGTAGATCAAAGTTAACCAGGAAGTCGGTCTATATACCTCTATTGATATTTACAACGGATAGTTCTGGGAATCACTTTAATGTTTGCCCTTTGTCTTTCTTGAACTAACCTGGATGTTTGTTTACAACCTGTCTGATTGTCCGACTGCTCGTTTCTTTACTTTGTTGGACTTACTTCGTGACGTCGCTACTTTCCCAGGATCTCAGCAAATGACTTGGTAAGTAAATATTATCTATATTATGGGTGACAAAAGCCACAAAAATAAGACCCAAGTTTTAAATGAACTGGAATTATCCCTCAAGTGATAAAAATGATTAATGATTAAAAGGATAATAGACAGAAAACATGCTTTTTTAAATTAATATGACCTGTTTTTGCAGCACAACCAAAGTAAATAAGGTATTTTATCATAAATTCTAAATAAAAAATCTAAATATAAAAACGTGGGACATGACATCAAAAGGGATTGTGAGATACTGGTCGGATAGGAGACTTGTTACTGTACTGTACATTTGGGGATGGGAATATGACCTTACAGTCATGTTATATGCTACCTGAAAGGCACAGATGTAAATAAAATAAAATAAAATAAAATAAATAAAATTAAAGTTGGCTGAATGCCATTGAGCTGCTTCACTTTCAGGGTCTTATTGTGCCTGCTGCCTCGCTGTCATGGTTTACTTGGATACTTGAATAGAAATCATCATTATGTTATTTGTAACACCTGCTCTTTTCCTACCCTGACAAGTCCAATGGGATGTGTAATGCAGAGGCCTCAAGCCTTATCACTTAAACATTTAAAACCGGTTCTTGTAGTGTACCAGAATTTTTAGCTTTTGGACTTAGAAGCTCTGTTTCACCCAAACTGGAAGGAATTATGCAAAATTGAACAGGATTGGGAGTGAAAAGTTTTAAAATGTCAATAACAAAAGTCAGTAGGGATCGGCCAAGACAGGAAAAAAGTTTCGCATCCATCAAACTGACAATCTTAAACTGCATGTACATGTTATGATGTACTATATCAAATTCAGAGTGGACTGGAAAGCTTTTTGAAATGTTTATTCGTTCCAGTAAAATGAAAGACACATGTGAGGGGACAAATCCATGTTCAAAAGCAACAAAAAAAACTTAATTCTAACATGTGTGTCCAATAGAACCTAACAATACCAAGGTATTTACAATGAATTTAATAAAAAATAAATAGGTGTAGAAAATGTTTCATGTGTCACCGTCTAACCTTTCCAATGACAACGTATTGACGTATTTTCAACGCATCATAGTGAAGTGTTTCCATAATATGTGCAAACTATTACATCTATATCAGTGTTTCTGAGGCCACGTCACCCTTTTGTCATGTACATCAACATTTAATGTGTAACTCTTCTCTGTATTTTCATTGTAATTATTTATTGTTTGTACAACGTGGTGCAGTTTTGGACAAATTGCCCAGAAAGCTCTTTGGTTGATGGACAATAAAAATAAACAGCTGCAGCTGTTGTTTGTCTACTTGGCAAATAGCTGTGAAATATTCAGCGAAAAGACACAAAATGAAATTGAAACCTGAAAGTTTATTTATTCAGTGTTTATTTAATCAGATGGCAGAATTTTGCTAATAAAGCCAAAATCACAGCTTGTCATTCACAGGTTTTAGTTCTATATCGCTGAAGTCTTTTCTTAATTAAGGTTGTAATATTTTATTATAGAAAGTGATTTCATAAAAACAGGAAAGCAGTAACGCCACATGTATTCCTAAAGGAGCGGATTTCTTTTCCTATCCAGTTTGCATGCTTATGAGTTATAATCAAATAACAGGAAGATACAGTATTTCATTCTGATTTTCAGAACTTTTTCGCTCAGGATTGATGCATTTAAGAGAGTAATTTCACAAAATGATTATATATTTGGTGTTATCTGACACTTTAACAGCTAAATTTTTGTATCCTAAGTGTTATGATTTCTGTAATGACATCAGTATGTGATGTGTGAAAAATGATTCCTTCTCCTGTCTTTCTTTACCTCTTACTTGTTTTCTTTTCCTGTTATTTCTCTCAGTTATTTGTGTTATCTCTGCTTTTAATTTGGTGACCTGGTGACCTTTTTTATTTTTCTTGTTACACTCATTCTAAGTTGCACAGGACAAGAGAGTCATCTAAAGCCGGGCTCAGACTACAGGAGCTCTGGGCCGATTTATCCCTGATTCACCTCCGACAATCGGAGGAGAAATCTGATCTGGGACTTTGGTCGGGTCCGATGTTCGGCCCAGATTATCTGGTAGTGTGAGGGGATTACCCCCCAATAATTTCACACATGTTTGATATTTAGGAGATAAAATCTGGATGATTACATTACTACTTTCCAAGCGAGACCACCGTAGCCAATAAGAGAGACAAGTCTACAAGGAGAGGATGTTAATTGATGTTGCCAAGCAACGGTAAACATTGAGCCCTCGAGGCTAACGTTAGCTAGCATACGACTGTTGAAAGATATTAAAACTGACGGTTAAAATCTCACCTGAATAACAGACAACCTGTGTTGTGTGTGTGTGTTTGTCATCCATACCCGTTCAGCCTTCTGCTTATGTTTTTCCAGTTTTCATTTTTCGTTTACATCTGCTTCCACATGAGATCACGAGAGGTGGTGCATTCCTCTGGCACGATAATCTCAATAATATCCTGTAGTGTGTGATGTGCCATTATTTTCAAATCTTGTAGTGTGTGCATGTTTGAGATTAGAAAAAGAACATCTGTAAAGTTTCTCCTTATGTGCGTGATGCAACCCGATTTCAAAATCGGTTAGGATTTTAAAACTCCTGTAGTCTGAGCCCGGCTTAAATACCTAAAAATGGAAATGTAAATCAGTTTTATGGAAAACTATCTCTGGTCCAAGTGGCAGTCTTCCCACTTACTCGTTCCTGTGTGAGTCTGTTGCTCCAGACTGACAACATCCCTATTGTTTCCTGCTGGATGATGAACTGCACTAATGCAACTGTCAAACACCAGGTGCTGCACTCTTCTTCCCTCTATTTCAGCCTCTCCTCCTCCTCTCACCGTTTGTATCTTTAACCTTCTCTCTGTTGTCTCTGCTGTCTTTGCACATCACACAAGGTCGACACTCCTAAATTCATCTCGTGCATTGAATGCTTTTGTGTACTTGTCCTACGTTTGTCCCACAGTTTGATCTCTGTATGTTGCCTCTTATAGCAGCAGTAGGTAACTTTCTGTCACAAAACGACTGAAGAAATATCTGCAGGTTGTTTATCATCACCAATGACTCAAGGATAATTTTTCCGTGTTGATAATTCTGGCTCTCAGAACTCACTCCCTGGCTCATTCTGCTTTGGAACAAAGCAATATCAAAATGCTTTCCAATCCTCCCCCACCCTCACAAGCTACTCATTATCCTTTTGTCATGCTCAATAGTGAAGGATATTGCAACCAGTGTTGCAACTGTAGAATTGTAGAAAAATAGGATACAGATACATTGATACAGACATCAGTGTCAGTGTCACAACCTGTGTTTCCGGCTGCTCACGAGCAGCTGAAATGTTAAGTTAACATAAAGATGCTACACTGAAAATCAAAGTTAAAGTATAATATAAAATATGTTGCCACAGAGGATTATTACATGACTCTGTTCCCTTCAGCTCTACAGAGCACTTTAGTGTCTTTCAACCTTGCTTCCAGCAGCAGCAGGCAGCTGTTTTCAGCTTAAAAAAAAAAGCTCAGATAAACCCTCAGTACACTGACAGCGCAGTACCAAACAGTAGGTGGTGCTGGGATAGATAAAGTGGAGCATTTAGCTACTAAAGTGGAGAATACCCGGGTGCAGCACTTAAAAGAGTGAAACTTCATTTTGATATCCTTACCCTTGTGGTAAAAAAGTCTTTGTGTATCCATAGAGTAGCTGGTGGTTTTCCCCATCCCTTCAATCCAGTCTGTCCAGTCAACATCTGTTAGGTTTTCATTCACTAGAACTGCATCTTAACACAGTTTTGTAAGGTCTTCATCATTCAACGACTAAAACTAAAACACATGTTCTCAAGCCAAATAAAAGCAACAAAGCAGTGTTATTATTGCTGTGCTACATGTTGATATATCATATTTTTTGTCAGACTTTTCAATTGGACCTCTGTTTAAGTTAAAAAACGTAACGGACTGCGTCGGTGAGGGTGTGTTGCCTCAGGTGCGGTGAGAGGATGAAATACGATCCATGAGACCAGTCTTAGTAATAGATCCATGAGTCTGATGGTTTGTCATATGTCAAAACACTCTACAGCAGTTTATAATACTATGAAACAGGGTTTAAAGTCATCACAGTGACCATCATTGTCTCCACAATCGCAAGGTGAACGGTAGAATTCATATTACAAAGTAAAGAATTGTGTACTTGCATGTGTTTGACTGGCCAAAGCAGTGCATTGCAATCTGATGTTGTAAGTTTTTTTTAAGGAGCACTCTGCCCTGGAGCTCCTACATTTATCATTGAAATGAATGAGTTTCATGTAGAGCTACTGTTGGTCTGAACTTGGCTGTACTCTTCTGCTGTGAAAATGCGATGTTGCATCAAATACAGGAAATGACTGGGACAGGATGGGCGGGGTTCCACAGTGAAGCTGCAGTCAGACTAAAATCCACTGCGGTGGTGTGGCCAAAAGCAGGGGGGGGGACGGTGTAGGTATAGTAGGGTTGTAAACATAAACTGTAGGAGTTAGCATGGCTAGCATGCTAGCAACAACAGTCCTAAAAGTTGTGAATTAAAAGCTTCTAATCAAACATTTACTGGCATAAACTCTGTCTCTGTCCTTACACTCACTGCAGCCAGGCAGCATCTCTCCTCCTCTTCTGTTTGTACTATTTCACTGTTATAAAACAATCTCACCCTGTCTCTCAAACCTCTTAGAATTTGGAGACCTTTGTGATTTTTGGTGTCAAAGTTCAATCAGATTGAACACAAAGAAGCAATCGGAAGCAAATGAATCTCACCCTGTTCCACTTGGATGGGAAGCGGACTATGCTATAAAATGCAGTTGTTGCACGTCCTGCTGGTCACCAGTAGGCGTCACAGATTACTCTAACAGAAGATGATCTGCCAACCAGCCTTCTGACAGCAGGTTTGTGTTGCAGCAAGTTGCTCAGAATAGACGACACAGGCTGCAACAGCTCTGCTGCATGATGGAGAACCTCTGTAATGGATACTCATGCTATTACTATAGTATGACTGTAGACCTTCTGTCCACATGGAGTGTTGCTGTTCCTATGGGGTCATAGTTGGTCTGTAACATTCCAACAGGAAGTCCCACCTCCTCCTCCTCCTCCTCCTTTTGTTTTAATGAAGCCCCTGGGAGGTTCTGGAAAGCCCTGGAACTGAATGCAGTCCATCCCGTCCAAACCGCCGCCTCCTCTTCAGTCCCAGTGAGCTTGGACCAAACCCTGTGCTGCCTCCTGCGCACTGCCCTGTCGCCAATGGCAACTGCAAACAGGACGGGACAGGGTCCTGCTGAAAACGGGGCTATGATTTCAACAGATGTCACGACACAGGCAACAGAAAAGCTCGGCTCTGGTCAGTTTATAGCGTGAGTCTCTGTGGATCTGATCCACAGGCAACACATTTTATATATTATCAGGGCTGGAGCTCCATGTTTGGGTTTCTTTTATGCAGTATGGGTTGTCATTTTTAATGAGGCAAAACACAGAGAGGGCCTCAGCTGGCCTAAGGTGTCACAACATAAAATTCAGGAAATCGACACCACACTGTATAACAACCTATCTAACCCTGTCGTCATAATGAAGGGAGGTTTTGCACCCATACCGCATGCCTCTGTATCCTCCTATTGTCCCGTCCATGCGTCATGTCCACATAGAGCGGGCGGCTAAAACCAGTCTCTTCAGTCTCCTGATTGGGCGACGACATGGGATTGTTCTGGACCACAGTTGGGGGAAATGCTTGGGAACTCCACTTCCCAGCGTGAGAGGAGACGGAGAGCAGAACGGCTCCCCGGAGGCGCAGCCGATGACCCCGCTGAGTGAAAAATATGCAGAGGTCACCGGGTTTCTATTGGGCAAGAGCTAAATCTGACTGACACCGAGCAGCAATAACCCTTGACTCCATGAGCTGCTGGGGAGACACGCTATTTATTTGCAGGCGGATAAATGTCAAGCAAACATTTCTGAATTTCAAACATACCGTCAGTAGAAAACAATCTGTGATGTAAACTGAGGGTAACAAGGAATCTCAGTTTAGCAAGAACAGGGAAGAGCACTGCCATTAGTGCAACAAATGAATGAGTGATACAAAAGCACAAAATGATGGTAAGAAGACTACAGGAACTTTTGTATCAGATCTGATAATTATTTTAAGATATATAAGGGACTCCACATAATTATTAAAGTAACTAATACATTGTGTATCTCTACATACAAACACCATGTGTCTCTACTTGTTGGACACATCCTCTCATGGACACAATAACCTGATAAAGGCCCCGGGTCAAAAATCTACAGTGAACTGTGAAAACTACACGTCGGTTTCATTATTTGTGTCGACATTGAGAAAAATGCCAGTACACAGCACTTCACGCTATGTTTTCTTTTTGAGTCTTAATTAGTTTTAGGCAATTCAGTTCTATTATTTTAGGAGTATGTGCCATGTAAACACAAGATTAATGAATATAATTCAGTCCTCTTAAAGATGGAGTTTGACACAGGGCTCGTTTTAGTAGGCAGGGCCAAAACAAGAAAACAACTCGACTGCTGTGAATTTACTGCTGTGAATTCTTAAACAAGTCATCAACCAACTGACAGTAAACTTGTCGCCCTAGAAGATCAGAGAATAATCCTTTGCATCTTAAACGAATTCATCTCTCAAAGCACTGAGGTCCCGAAAATCTTCTCCAGACCTTTAGGATGGTGCCAAAACTGAAGTGTCATTCAACTAAGACGAGGCTTATCGTCCGACAACAGAGAAATATTGATATATTTCCATTACTTCTGGATTCCACCCCTTGATTACATCTTTACATAAATTATGAGCACCATGTTTCATCGTATTCATTCTGCTTTTCAACTTAAGCAGGAAGCATTTTTGCAGAAAATGAAAAAATGAGAAGTTATATTGATTGACCACCGACTACCTGTGTACATTTTTTCCTTGCGTCTCTATGTTTGAACATGAAATTGTTGTAATTCTGCAGCATATTAAAACATTAGGCAAAGCTGCATCAGTGGGGATCGATGTCGGTACGAATGCAGCTTCACTGCAGCTTTACA
This sequence comes from Thunnus maccoyii, assembly GCF_910596095.1. NCBI lineage: Eukaryota > Metazoa > Chordata > Actinopteri > Scombriformes > Scombridae > Thunnus > Thunnus maccoyii. The sequence goes on from NC_056542.1 coordinate 6,160,614, forward strand.
CACACACACACACACACACACACACACACACACACACACACACACACACACACACACACACCTGTCACCGTCCACCAGTAGAGGTCCCTATTCTCCTGCTGCACACTGCACCTCCTGTGAAGCTGCAGCACTTTTGCGTCGTCGGGTCACAGAGTGGAGGGCTGCAGAAGCAGCAGCAGCAGCAGCAGCAGCAATGATGAATCACTGTGAAGCCCCTGTGTCTGCTGCAACTTCAGAAAACCCAACAAAATCACCCAGTTATACAAGAAACCACCTGTGTATATACACAACACAGGAACATGTCAGTGAGTTATCGCTACTGTGTTGTGTAAATGACTTAATTAGCATTGACAGAGAGATGAAGACAGTAAAATTCAACTGATATATTGTAGCCACAAGCTGGTAGACGTTACTATGTGGAAGCATTCAATACTTTTAGAATTGACAGATACCATGATTTTATTCTCATCAGGTTCGAAAGGAAAGCATCTTGTGTCAATATTTTTAGATTAAAATCATTGACGGAGTGTGCCAATACTCATGATGCTGTTAAATTTTTCCAATCGCTTGTCCAAAAAAGGTTGGCCCTTTTCGAGTTTGTGCTTGTCATGGTGGAAAAGCCTCTCAAATAGCATTTAGACCATCATTACAGTCTACAGCTGCATTTGCATGGTGACATGACATGTTATTTCCACCACCATTCATCACAAAGCACGTCCAAGACCTTTACAAGAAACAAGCTTAACAAGATCTAATCAATCAATCACCAGGCAGAAATTATACTCTAAAGAGAGCAAGAAAAATGACACAGATGGAAAGAAAAAAAAGATTAAGACAGACTGAACTCAAACCTGTAGCTCTAATAAAAAATAAAAAATTATGAAAAATGAAAATTTCCCTGAATTCTATTAATCAGCAGCAACATCTCAGTAAACTTGATTGATTTCTGCTTTGGAAATCACATGAGGAAGGTTGTGGAGACATGTTTGCTTTGGTTGACAATTTTTAGTGATATTTTTCAGTTTTGTGTCCTCATTGCTTTTGTTGTTTGTATTGTATAGGAGTAGTTGTGATAGTAGTACATCATTTGCACATTTGAGAACACAAATACTAAACAAAAAGTGCAGGAGAGAACAGAAAAAAGCAGGTGAGCATATGAGGATTTACCCCAAATCACAGACAGAACATTTAAGTGGAATAACAACAATAATTATTAGTATTAAAGCACTACTAATAGTAGTGATAGTAAGTGTGGTCACGAAAAACCTCCATCAAGTCAGAAGTAGGCGACACAGTCTGGCTAATATTTAATGAAGTTAAATGTCCCGTAAACCCACACAGGTGTTTTCAGTTATTTGATTAGACATCTGCTCAGGTGGAAATTGGGTGAAGCTATGAGGTCATCGAACTCAAGATGCTAATAAAAATGATAAGGGTGTAATGTGTCTCGCCTTAACAGTTACAACAAAACTACCAGGAGAGTGAGGGAACTGTCAATCAGTCACAGTCACGCTGTCTTTTTTTAAAAGGGTCTAATCAGGCAAAAATAAGTGAAAACATCCGTGAAGGTGAACAGTAGGTGTGTAAGGACTGTAAATAAAACCCTAACGAACAACACAGGGATTTACTGACAAGATCTGCAGAATAACCAACAGGTGTAAACGAGAAACTTTGCCAATGGTCTCCGTGGTTACCAAACAACCACTCATAAAGTACACCTGTGCTGTAGCTCTACTTTTTTGGGAATTATCAGCCAGGTTTAAAAGTCAATTTACTGTTCAGATCTGCTTGGATGAAGCTCAAACTGAAATCAAAAAACTGTCACTCTGACCCGTCACGGTACGACTGCGTGACGCTGCCGTGTTAAAATCGAACTGATGGCGCTGAGTCTGAATTAAGTGTTAATGAGATTCACCAGCCCCAACATACTGACTTAACATTAATCAGAAAACAGGCCGGGTCCGTCGTACAGTAACTCAACAGAGCGAATACTTTGGGAATCATCCAGAAACCTCCAGGAACCTAAAGAGAGAAGGAAGCCGTTAAATCATAAAAGGTTGACTTCACTCTTCTGAATGATTTGCCTGATTGGAACAGTATGTTGAAGCTGGACCATCATAGGGACGTTGGAATGATGCAATAAGGCCAGAGCTTCTCCACACATTGGACCGAGCCTGCGACATGTGGGCGTCCGAAACAACTCTTGCTCTGGAGCAGGAAGTTTAGCGTGCGGGTGGGTTTAGTGAGCGGGCAGGCGATCCAACCGACCAAATAAAAGCACTAATGGCCCAGTTCGCTGACTGAGAAGTCTGGACTTGTTCCCCTGCCTGGCACCCATTCCCACTGGAAGGTGCTCGAAGATGGCGAGGAGTGCGAAGGGGGTGAAATGAAGGAGGGCGTTTACAAATTTAGTCTGGGAGGAAACAGGCTTAGCACTGAAGGATAATGTGCACGGCTGCCTGGCTGGCTGGAGCCGGTGCCGCTTTTGGTCTTGGCGGTTGTACCGGGTCCAGATTTAAATGGAGGTTTTAGTGCGGCGACCCCGGGCTGTTTGAGGTGTGGTCTGACTCGGTGCGAGGCCCTGCACAGCATCACACATGTCTACTCAGGCTCCAATGCCTTCAAGCTGGAGGCGGAGGGGAACCATCACACCAGGCAGCTCCAACCGCCCCCATTATAGATGATGATCTCACCCCGGCTGTCCATGGCCATTATAGACACAGAAAATGGCCACCTAAGAGGAGCAAGTGTGTTAAATGACTCTATTAAAGCAGGAAATCACAAACTCTTAACAAAGATATCATCAAAATCAGATGAAAGCTTTTATATCTCTCAAATGTCAACTTTTTAGCAAAGAAATAAACCTTTCTTTGGCATTTTTTAACTCATTAAATATATTTAATTGGTAGAAAAGGTCACTGATTTTTCTGGCTCCATAAGGGAACCAGATTGTCTTTTAATTTAACATAATTTATTACTGCAAGGTTTTCCTGACAGCAGTGTTCAACATTACATTTAAAACTATTCCTGTTATTTATTTACTTTTGAACAATTCACTGAATAAAGGGAACATAACACACAACCAGTGTCTGATAAATTAAGGATTTTATTCCAATAAACATTCTAAACACAAACATTTTGTAGCTGCACAAGCTGCAATTTGAAAAATGAAAAGTTGCCTCACAATCCTAACAATTTATTCTTAATTATCATGCAAACAGCACATAATTTAGTATCATGCAAACTGCAAAAAAAAAAAAAGTTTGCTGCATGAATGGTTTCATCCGTGTCAAGCTACATGAAGCTATCGACGTTTCCCTTTATGCTCCCATGCCGTCACTCCCTTAGAAGACTGCTGTTCTCTTCATGTAATCAAGCTGCAAACTGAGACAACATTTACTGTCTCACTTCATCATATATCACTGACATCCTGCTATCGCTTGTATGGACAATATTTCTGACAACTGCTGTAAATCTGCGGCTGAGGTTTGAGAGGAAACAAGCAGCGACAACCGTTTCCACACCGCCCACAGATGTTCATATCAACACTGGTGCCGTGTCACTGTCTCTGCTCTTTAATTAGTTGCAGGATCAAACCGAGCATATCGTGCAAACTCTCTCTGTGGATGCTGTTTACATATAGATACTGATTTGAGATCGTTTGTTTTAATAAATGAGTTTGGCCACATTTTTAAAATGTCACTTTTAGGGCCCAGATGCAGTTTTGCTGGTGAATATTTAAACAGTTTATCCTGAACTATTATTTCTATTTTATAAAAAAAAAGACATACAGACATTTAAACACATAACCTACATGTAGGAAATGATCTCTGGATGATATTCTCTGTAACTTAATTCTAACTTTCATTGCAGCAATTGTTTTATAAAGGCAGAGTTTTTCAAAAAGGTTGGAAATCTCATATCTGAAGAGAGCCAAACGTTTCCATTAAAATCCAAACTTGTGACAAAAGAAATCTCTGCTGTCTGCTTTTCACTAAAGGCCTAAAATCCTGCAGGTTTCCGTTTATTTACCAGGATGACATTTGTTTTCATGCCAGCCGTCTAATTTTGGATATATTAGGTTTTAACGCTGGTACAAAACACATCAATTCTAATCGTTCTCTACTTGGCAACACGCTTTATATATCAAGAGAGACTCGGTGAATGTTATACACTCTGAAATGTTTCCATATTAGCCGGAGAATTTCAAGAAAAAAAAGGAAAATGTCCAATAATGATTACACACACACTGGGTCTTTTTAAATGCTCATATTATACTCTGACGCCGAGAGCTGCATCAAAGCTTTCTCAGTAAAGCGTATTACACATCCGGGGCTGTTAAATTTAGGAAAGTAGCTGCAGTGATTGGCAATGAAAATAGTTAAAAGGATTAAATTTTATCATATTCGAGTTCTGCTATTGAAGACATAAATAATTGTTGTCGTTAATGTTTTTTACTTTAAGACTTGAGCCTTTGGATTAAAAAAAAAAAAGCAGGTTTTGTTCATATAAAGTCATGTCACTGCTTCTAATTTTAACAGTTTTTATTCTTTTTGTGACTCTAGGGACACATTTCCATCCCATATTATCTTTTGATTAACCTCTGCAAAAGCCAGAACCTCACTGCATATTATATTTCTGCAAAAAAGACAATGGTTGCTTATTTTCCAAAGAAAGCCAAACCTAAACTATACAGTAAATGACCATGTTTACTTTAAATTCATGTAAGAAAAGCACTAAAGTGGTGGTTGCATGTTTGTTTTGGTGACAGTGGCACTGAGCTGTGTTTGCTGTAATCCTTCCTGCCTTGGTGACTGACAGCCACAGGTTGAGCAGCAGGTCTACCTTCGGTTTCTGTCTACTGCGGAGAAACCGTGCCGCCCCCCCCGACCTCGCCACCCCGACACGATTATCAGAAACACATCGACAGCGGCAGCCTCTCCTCTTCACTGACTCCTTTTTTTTTTTTTTTTTTTTTATGACTAACAAGGAAAAAAATAAGAAACTCATCTTTAGAACCTCTTCACCTCTTTTTATTCTCCTCTTCACTTCACATGTCATCACATAATAGAGTTTGACCAATATGTGCTTTCGGAGGCCAATACAGGTAGTTTTAGATTGACATGATTGATGGTTTGTGCCATAATACTCACGATATCTTCACATGGGATCGTTTTCATGCCCAAATAAAATGTTTCCAATTGGATTTTTTATTCAATTCAGATCGGAAAAGCACCTGAAACAGCATTTACACCATCAAGGGACACTAAAAGTCCTCACTGAAGCCAGACTAATGACATTTATTTAGGGTTAGCAGCTCTTAAAGGTGCCACATGTATTCAGTGGTCGACAAAAGATACATGAACAAAAAGAAAAAAATAATTTAAAATTCCATAAATAAAATAAAATGTAATTGATGCATCTTACGTGGAACTCAAATCCAATCTGAAGTGGATAAAATTCCTGTGTAATATTTAATATTTTCACAATAAAAGTATTGGCCCAACATAAGATTACACACACACATACTTATATTCACACAGTGGGAGATTTTGCCTCATAGCCCACGAGGGGCAAAGGCTAGGACTGACTGAAAACACCCATGCCACAGGCCATCACTGCAGAGAGAACAGTGACAGGATTGGAAACACGTGTGTATTAATACCTGCTCAAGCCCCAGAGCGAATATATAGCCCGGGCTAACCTGCTAATAGCCTTAATTTGTAAGGTAAACAGTAGAAGAGTTTGACACTCACTCACCTAAGGTGCCTTTCCTCTGCTGCGCTGCCTCTGCTGCCTTCGGAGGCTTTGGTGGGACTGTGTGTGGGGGGGGGATGGGGGGAGGGGGGAGGAAGGGGGGAGCGACAGCGGCAAAGTTACAGCCTGCCTCAGCCATGCTATCTGTTAAAGTAATTTTCTCTCAAAGAGGAATTAATTTCCTTTCCCAGGCGGCCCACAGCGCCTGTGGCACAGCCTGTGTCGTCCACCCGGATCCCCCGGAGAGTGGAGTTATTGTGACTGTCCGTCTGTAAAATGTGTCTGTGCCCCGAAAACTCTCCAGCAGCTTTTAGTTTGAAATTTATCTTTGGTAATATTTGATTTTAATCCGCACTGTATACACTTGTAATTTATACCATACATTTTTATTATAGGGTAATTCATGTCTTTAATCTGTTTTTATCTGAATAGCATTGCCTCTTTTTTTTTTTTTTTTTTTTTTGTTAGATATTTTTTGTCAAGAGGAATAAAACAAAGCCAGTGAAAGCGTCTTTCTTTCATTCTCGGCAGATCGCTGGCTTTTATTCCAACTTGACTTCTAGAAAATGATACTTTTATTGCCAAACTGATTTAGTGAGAAACTGATGTGATGGCTGATTGAGTGTTTGATGTTGATTGATGTTTGATTTTGAAGTTGGAGGCTGTTGAATTATTATATATTTATATTTTATCATCTTATATAAGCTCAGCTCGTAAACCATTTCCGAGGATTTATTTCTGGTCACTGTCGACTCTAAATACTACGGATGTTATTTTCCGTAATTTTTCATCACTGATAAAAATTGTCACAGGTTTGATTTTTTTTATCATGTCGACTTACTGATAAAGTCTTCTTTCCATTTGTGTTATTTCTATAGTAATTACATGTCATTTTAAAGTTTGTTATTTGTGCCACGGTTTTGAAATGAAAGCTGTAATTTCAACTTCACGACCTCATATCGGGGGGTCAAACTTTTATCAGTATTAATGTGTTCATCGGTTTGATGATGTGTTTCATTACAAAATGAGATTAACACTCTGAGAAAATGGTTGGTTACACTAAATTAACTGTGGTTGTTTTTTAAAGGGTAGGAGGTAACTTGCTTGGATGACAAAATGTTTAAAATGTTAACCCTTATTTAAGACTGGATCCTCTTGCGCGGCAATAAATGTTTTTTTAATTTAAAATTATTATTTTGCAATAAAAAAAAATTCTTTTTAAAGCATAGAGGAGAGTCTGAGCTCTTAACAGTATATCTGTGACAAATCATGAGCATAAGAAAACCATCAGGACTCAACTGGAAACAAAAAGCATCCCTTCTTACTTCCACAAGACTAACAGTATTTAAAGGGGTCAAAACTGACAAAGACAGGGTGACACGCTGAGTTAACCCCTGACTCCTCTCCCCCTATCTCTCCACACTCTTCCTCACCTCCCCTCACGCCCCTACCCTCCCTCCCTCCCTCCACCCCCCACCCTCCCCCCTCCCACCCCCACAGCCCCACCCATGAACCATTAAGGCTGTTTTCTTGGAGGAAAAAAAGATGGCCACCGGAGGTCAGGTCCAAAATAAATTGCCTTCTTTCCTGAGGCTCAGCCATTTTAATAGTACAGATTTATTGTGCTGTGCTTTTTGGAGGGTGATCATATGTATGTGGTCAGTGGCGCGTATGCAGTCTGTGACCCAGCCTCCCTCTCACGTTACACCCTATTTATAACATCCCCTCCGCCGGCTCCCCTCGTTCTGCAGTTCCTAGGAACCTCCTTCTGCTCCCAGCCTCGAGCTCCAGTCCCCTGTTCCTCCTGACATCTGAGAGGCTCTACTGCAGCATATCCTGGGCTAACTGTTTATCCTGTACAGCCTGGCAACTGGCCGCATGCTCCGGATTACCACAGGACACCAATTTCAAAACACACTTTACTTTTCTCTGACTATTTGAATTTTTTTTTAACTGAAGGAAAAAGTTTTGGAATAGTCACGGGAAAAAGAGAGAAGCATCTTGGATATGTGCTTGTGATCTTTTTGTTTTTGGTTGATTTAGTAACTTTACCCTCTTTACTTGCCCTTCTCACCTTTCCTGGAGGGCCGTGTGTGTTTGCACGAAATGGATCACACACTGTTCGGCTGCCTGCGGAGCCCTCACGCCCCGGCACAGGCCCTGCATCCCGCCTTCACCCAGTCTCCCCTGACTCTGCACGGACGCTCGGACCACGTCTCCTACCCTGACCTGGCCTCTTCATCCTCCTCCTCTTCTACTTCCTCACCCTCGCCCTGTATCATCTCCAGCTACCCGGCCGATGACGGCGTGTTCTCCGGGCAGCACCACCACCACCCCCACCGCGGCCACCTGCCCTCCCAGCAGCATCACCACCCGCCTCAGCACCATGCAGCTTGGCATATCCCACAGATGCCATCACCTGGCAGCACGCGCCACAACCTTTGCCACCCGCACTCCCACTCATCCCACGACAGCGGGCCCACACCCCCGGATCTGGGCCACCCTGGTGGGCCCAGCATGTGTGCCAGCACCCCGAGTCTGGTCAGCGGCAGCACCCCTACAGGGGCCTCCTGTGTGCCTGCAGACTTTGGCAGACAGACTCTGTCACCTGCTGAGGCTGAGAAGAGGAACAGCAAGAGGAAAAGTGACAGTTCAGGTAAGAGAAGCAAAGAGATCAGAGTTTCTTTCCTTCAGTTTTTTAAAACAGCTGAGATTTTACCCCTCAGATTTTCTACTATTAATAATAAATAAGTTGTTTTTGACACTTTGTACAAGCAAAGACTTAACGTAAAAGTCTTTGGAAACATTGCCAGCATGTCAGTTTATTTATGTTAGATAAATATCAGCATTATAAAAAATTCCAAGCAGAACTCAAGAATAACAAAAGCATTTGTACTTGTCATTTTAAATATTTCAGCAGCACATAACTGCTTTTCTTTTTTTTTATTCTCGCAGCTCTGATAGAAAAACAAAAAAACTGTCAGGAAAGCACTTTGTAGGTGTCGGCTGACGTGCAGCGTGGCTGTTGCAGTAGGCAGGCTGAAGCGTGGAGCAAAAGGCCACATCATAACTCTGTGGGCACGTCTGACTACTAGCACGTTTTGCTTAAAAATCACATCTGGTTTATTGCGACACTCTTTCAGAGGGTAGAAAATAAGGCAGACAGTAAAGAATTAATGTCACGGACTGTAAATGACTACAGCAGCACCGCATGCCACACTAAACACCCCCGTCAGACGTTGAGGCTTTTCAGGTTGCCAGCAGTGATTTGAGGATTTTGTCTCGGTATCGTAGTTAAAATAAATTACAGTCGATTCTGACAAAATGAAATGGATAAAATAGAAGTAATCAGTGAGTCATGTGTGATGTTATCAGTGCTCAGTTCAAATGTACTGATTGCTGATGTGAATTTCAAAGAATGCAATATTAATTTAATCTGCAATCTTATTTAAATCAACATGAAAGCTCAACACGTAAGTGGAATATTTTATTGTTCTTTTTAAAAAAAATATATTTTAAATCTCAAATAAAAAATGGAATTATTACATGCTGCTCTAAAGTACCAGTCAGACAGATTCATCAAACAGATTCATATTCATATATATACATAATTAACAGAAATACTGTGCTGTACAGTAACGTATACGAGCGCTGTGACCTTCAAAGACACTTTTTTTGTTGTAAGAAAATTTGTGATTTTGTAAAATTTGTCACACAGCACTTCAAAGCGGCTGCAGGAGTCCTGACCTTTACAATTGCTGACCATTTTGCAAAGCCTTTTTTGAGATAATATGAATTGCTCAACTGTATTTAAAGCTTTACATTGTCTCTAAATAGGTGCACAGCCCCTGAATTATACAACCAGCATATTATCAATAACAGATAAAAATGAGACTGAAACTGAGATTTAGAAAAACATCTTTCTTTGCGCATTTATACACAAATCCTTCTTTTAGGACTGTACTCAAATAGGTAACACCTCCCTGATGACCTGCAGAACATTTCCAACCTGCAGTCACCACAATAATCAATCACCGTGTGACAAACTGCCGAGGTCGGGTCGCCAGAGTTCTCGCAGGCAACGTGATATTAGTGAGAGTTCTAAGTTTTCCAGGGAAAGTGTGCTGGCTGTTCTCTGTGTCCATTTGAGGATTGTGGGCCCTCAGCGCCGATCCTGCAGCCTTTTAAAGGCCTCTTTGTATGCACGGAGTATCATCTACACGCGTGTGATTCGTTTTCGCTCAGGATGCTGCTGGTCACTTCAGAGAGCGTCTAGTCCCTCTGACAGGCGACCTGTTTGCAGCCAGTTTAGAGAAGTCAAGTGTGCAAAATATGACATGACTGACTGTAATTAATAGACAGGGAATGCCACTGAAAACATGCATTTGTAATAATTTAGGCTATTATACCAAATACTAGAATCAGCACACACTGATTTAGCAGGAACTTCACGTCATAGTTTTGTGCTGCCACATGGAATATGCCAAATTTTACGTAACATGACCGAGTTTTTCAAGATCCCGGATGGCTTACTTTTCACTTTTACAGTGCTAAACGTCCTGTTATCCACATGCGACACGTTGCAATTGTATATTTAATCCACAAATTCAACAAACCACCTCCTATTTCCTTTCCTCCTTTGTCAAACCATTTGGAAACTGAGCCCCAGCGCCCAAATCCCACTTCCCCTGTAACAATAGTCACTGCATACTCATTACATGTGCCGTGTATTCTCTCCATGCTAACACCAATCACACTGATTATTGGGGCTAACTAGGTTGCTGACTCAATCAGCTGTCTAAATATCACACCACTGCCAGTTGCATGACATAGACGCCTGATTAGGTTTCACCATCTGGACCAGAAATTTGAACGAAACCTGAATTTAGATACAGAAACAAAAACAGAACCTGAGAGCTCATTTCCATGCTAGGTTTACCTTTTTCTCTCAAATATGAAGCATCTCGACTTTCTGTGTCTAATACTCGGTTGTGATTGTTTCCTCAAGGAAGGCCGCAGGGTCGGCTAATGAGATGAGCCAGCTCCTTGGTATTTCGGGTGTCTGGTTTCTGGAGAACCTGTTCATTTTTTTTGTGGGCAAGCCGGAGAGTTTTTGTGACGGTTGGTGCACTTTGCTTGAGTTTCTGGGTTATATTTGCATAGACAAGCTCTGTTAAGGGAGTGGTCTTTCTTTAAAAAAGTTACTAGATTTTCTATGTGGAACAATAAAAGGTGCATGAAGTCTTATTTTGTTGAGGCAGTGTTGTAAAAAGGAGGAGCGAGGTGCCTCTCGCTGGCAGACGCTTTTTTTTCCTTGAAGAAGCTTTAAGAAAAACACTGCGGATGTGTGTTTGTGCATTTGACTTCATTCTTGTGTGTGCTGCTGTAACATTATTTCACCAGAGGAAAATGAAAAAATCACAACTTTCACTGAGGGAAAACAACGAACACACATTTTTCCGTCAAAAAAAAAAAAAAAAAAAAAATCAACATTCCAGCTTTTGAAAAGAAGAAGATATTATTTTTTGAGAGGGTCCCTCCTGACCTGAGCTCAGTTCACTTGGGAACCCTAAACGATGTGCTCCGTCTGGGTGCGTGTATTTTTCTCATATTATTCCTCCTTTTTTGTGGAGAGATGAAAGTTACAGCGGGGACCTAATTGCTGTGGTGTAGTGGCTGTGTCATAAAAGCCTGACGCTCGTTTTAACTCCAGGCCTGCTGGTCTGAAGCAGCTGGTTGTGTTATTCTTTTATTTCTCTTTACACAATGTCTGTGTTTACCAGAGAGAGAGTGGATAAATGCGTCTGAAGGCCCGCTTCAATCAGCCACACACTGTTTGGAGCACTCGGTTTGAAATTACAGGGAGGGAAAGGCAAGGTCAAGGGGGAGCCGGACACAGGCTGTGGGTCAAGCAATGATCTGTTTCATTTCATAAAACTCTTGCAGGACTTCTTGCAGTTTATATATCTATGTTGTTTGTCCTTGGCTCGAAAACTGTGCAAGTGCCATACAAATATAACTTTTGTAGAGCAGTTTCAGTTTACCCCTCATCTTCTCTTTAACCTCTCAAGGGAGTTATTTTGTTCTGCAAAAAAAAATATACACTTAATTAGAAGGAAGATCCTCTTTCTGACAGAAAAAACAGAGCCAACAGGAGTCCCTCTGGAGAGACTCTTAATGTAGGTGAAGAGATAGTTTCTCCTCTGACGTGGCTTCAGGCTTCGCACCCTTTGTGAGTCTGGCTCTGAGCTGCAGGATTTATTTACAGTGTGGCTTGACGCAGGCCTGCTGGATTAACACACACTACAAAACAGGACCGCAGATGAATTAGCATGCAATCACTGCTGCCTTCAAGTGCAATGTGCAACTGAAGCATGTCCAACAGAGAAACCACAAAGGCTGCACACAATAGGAAAGTTTTGGAGGGCAAATTAACCGTACATGTTTGCTTCGGAAAGTTTTGTGGAGATACCACAACAAAAAGTATTTTCTGGGTTGAAGTGGAGATAACACGTTCTGGGGTTTTTTTTATTTTGTATTTTTCACATATGCACTGCATATTCCACATGTTAATCGGTTGCAAAATGCTTGCATTTAACGGTCACAAAAACTATTTTTCCACAGCCTGCTTTGCATGATATTATCAGGTAACCTTTAACTACAATTTTCCAATTTTCAGAAATGTTAATCTTGTGACTTAGCATTCTGGCATTCTTACATCTGCTAAGACATTTTGAATCAAAGGAGACAAAGCTACAATTTTGGGCAGATTATGCCACCAAATGAGGCGATGCCTTTATGCTTTGAAGTCCAAAAAAAAAAGAGAAAATATATTTTATGTATCCTGCAAAAGCTCTTTTGTTCCATATTTAAGAAATAAGATTGTAGAAGTGGATTCCTTTAAGAGTAATACAAATGAAACCCATGTTGACAAAATCAGAGCCAGCCTATTGTAACCGCACAGCTGCCACAGTCTGACACATGTGTAGCTGCGCGTGAGTCTTTCCAGCCACCTAAAGTGTTCATAAACAACGACTGAATAATAAAGAGTGATTGACAGCTCCCATTTTTCTCTTACCTGGCCTCTTTTCTTCCCCCTGGTAGATTTGCACCTGCCGCTTAACATTCATTTCATTTTTATTTTTTGTTAAATATAAATCTGCCCTGAGCAGAAACAGAAACTTGTGTTGTGTTTCGTTTCAGAGTCCCAGGACGGGAATTACAAGTCAGACGTGAGCAGCAAGCCCAGGAAGGAGAGGACGGCGTTCACCAAGGAGCAGATCCGAGAGTTGGAGGCTGAGTTTGCCCACCACAACTACCTAACCAGACTAAGGCGCTACGAGATCGCTGTCAACCTCGACCTCACCGAAAGACAAGTATGTTCCTACCCTGCTGCTGCTGCTCGTTTCCCCCCGGGTTCAGACATTATTGAACCCGCCATTAGCACATTAATGCCATGTTGTGAAAACAGAGGTGGCCTCAGGACGACGAAGAGGCTTTTCAGGCTTGCTACTGTGTTTTTGAAACTTCGGAGCAAGGGCTATTGTGCTCCAGATGTGGCTGTGTGACGGGACTATCATATTCCAGATGTTCCTGTGTATTCTTTCAGGCCGGCCACAGTCAAGGCAGGGAGACGGGTTGAAGGAAGTGCTGTCTAGCAAGTCACTTCCTCTCTCCCACTACCCTTGCAAGCACAAATTGGTCTCTGAGCGTGGGCTGGTTGCTGTAAAATTCAGGCACATGAAATAAATAACAGGAGACAAATGGTTAGGGGGGAAGGAAACAGCGAACAGCCTGTTGTTCTCTGACACCCGTTTGGAAGCTGTAAGTCACACCTAGTTGACACCTTGCCAGTGATATTTTGCAGTGTGAGATTGAATGTATAGAACAGACTGGAGTGAGAAAGGAGTATAGAGTTTTCTGGTGATAGATGGTGAGATCCTGAAGATGTGCATACATGAGCCTTGTGTAGAACGTGTTCGTGAGTATGAGAAGGTTTATGATTCTCACGTCATGCTTCATTAAAAAGTATGAATGATTGCATGAGACAAGTACATGTAAAATAACAAACATCACATTTGCTGATGAGCCTGAGGGCCTAACCTTTCTCATTGTGGACGTTTTGATTTGTCAAAAAATCAGGTGGAACTAATAACATCTGGGCCCTGGATGCTGGTTCACAGCTCACGGCGACACTTAAATGGAACAGAGCCAATATTAAAGACCATCTGTCCTCATGTTTTAAGATATTTAAAATACTCTTTTGAATAATAATTTGTGTCTAATATGGTTTTTCCACAAAATAAAAGTTAAATAAATGCGTTAAAGGACCAGTGTAGGGTTTAGTAGCATCTAGCGGTGAGGTTGCACATTGCCACCAACTGAATATCCTTTCCCCCTCTCCTCCCCCTTCCAAGTGCGTAGGAAAACCTACACAGTGGCAATGAAACTTGCAAAAACTGTGAAAGGCCCTCTCTAGAGCCAGTGTTTGGTTTGTCCGTTCTGGGCTACTGTAGAAACATGGCGGGCTCCGCGGAAGAGGACCCGCTCCCTCTGTAGATATAAAAGGCTCATTCTAAGGTAACAAAAACACAACAAATATTATTTTCAGCTGATTATACACTATTTAAAACATATTTATGAATATTATATTCCATTTCTGCCAAGTCTGTTCCGCTAGATGCCACTAAATTCTACTCACTGCACCTTTAAATCTTAAAAATGACATCTACTTTTTATCCTCCACTGAAAAATCCAGACTCTATGAATATGCACATATTTTTCATTTCAAAAGTTGAACTGCTGGACACAAGATGTCTCCTACTTCACTGAAAAGTCCATTCTCAGTGCATGTGCACTGGAGGCTTCATGTTTCCACGTCACACTTCGATTGGCGCGATTGGCTCCAAACTGGTTGTGATGTCACAGATCATGCTCATGGGTACACAGCTTGATTTAAAGAGAGCACAGAGAATCTTCCCCCCCCCCTTGCAGCAGATGAATGAATGTGAAAACAGCCTTTTAGTGTCAAACTCTGCACAGTGAAGCTCAAACATGCAGCAACAATAAGCAAAACACATTTTTGACTGGACGGGGACTTTAATACTATTAGTTACCTGGTATCACATATTAAAATGTCAGCCAGTGAGAAAGGTCTCCATCAGCAGTGTCTCAGATTGTTGCAAGATTATCACATAAACATTTGATATCAACATGTCATTAATAGCTCTCTGGCTATAGTTTTAGTAGACTGTACATCATTTTGCTGTGGCTCAGTTAGTTGAGAAGAGCAGTAATGTTGTCAGAGTTTGGCGTTCAGTCTCTACCGGTGACACACATGCTAAAAATGTAAAGTATATACACCCGTGGTACTAGGGGTTAGGGGCTTCAGATAAAAGTGTCCATCTAGGGGAATCTGTCTGAAAGCAACTGGAAACTGTGGCACAAAAAGTGACAAATGTATCATAAATTGTCTCACTAACCCTCTGCTTTTCCCTCATATTACAAAGGTGCAGAAAACTTTGAAGGGATAGTTCTTAACAACAGCACGTCAGGCCAAACTTAATTTAACTCCACAGGCCACCAAGCACAGAGTTTGCCACAAAAATTCCACTTCAGCTTTCTCCCAGACTGTTGCAATTAATCTTTTTGAAGCTCCAAGCAGCATAAAATGTGCATGAAATTTCTTCAGCTCATGCAACATAAGTTGTGTGTGACCTCAGTTTTGTCAGGGAAAATATACAGCAGGAGATATTGAGGTAAATATTGGCAATACAATCAGTTGGCCACGGCACTTGATTTATGCTGCGTGAGCTGTTTGGAGAAATTTGATGGATGTTTTATGTCTTTGTAGACCGTGAGACCTGGAATATTTTCAAAGATGGCAGAGGGGGAGTGCAGCTACAGGGCCTACGTTGTTGTAGGTTTGGAGTTCCTGCGTCTTTCAATGAGTTTGTAGCAGAATGAAGGAGAAAAGAAATGGACTGTATTGACATTTTTGGATGAACTTATCACTGTAACCATTCATTTTCACATGTCTAGATTAGAATTGGGCCACATTTTATAGTTTTTTAGTAGGTTAACCCGAATGTTTTATGAAACTTTTTAACTAGCCAAGTTTCAACAATTTAACCACCAAATCAGAGCTCGCTGGGTTCCTTTAAACATGCATTTCATTATCAGAGTTTCTCAGAGAGATCCTAGTTATAGTTCATCCTGTAAAAGTGAAGGTGTCGAACTGCACATTAGTGTTGCATGCATGCTAAATGAGCCAATGTGTCAGCCATTCCTCTGGCATATCAATGCTAAAAATGGACTTTGAGGTCAAAAGCTTTGTCATGTTTTCAGCAAACTGTGAGCGTTTATGACAGAGTAGTGTTGAGGTGGTGCAAGCACAGAGTGGGTGTTTGAGTGTGTGTGTGTGTGCACGTAAGCCCTGGGGATCACATGTTTGGTTTGACATTAAAAGCTTGGCATAAATAAGCGATCCTTTGCAAGAGTTCCCTCCCCTCTCCTGCTCTCAGAAAAAAGTCCCCCAAGGCTTGTAAAGAATCTGAGGTGATACCCAGCACGGCGTATGCCCCTGACGTTTAAGACAAACGTTTGTGCTGTCAACTAACTTCCTGACCATGTGACCGCTCGGTCCCCGCAGAATGACACTCCCCAAAAATAAACTCACCCCGTCCAGCGTGACAGGAGTGAGCCTGGCCTCCCCCCCCTCCTCCCCCTCCCCTCATGTGTCGACACTCAGGAAGCCTTTGCTACTTGACGTGTAAACCGTTTTAAGCAACAGCTTAATCATCAATCTGAGAGACGTAAATACGGTTGAGGCTGTTGAGTCAGGGAAAATTAGGTAGACGCCAAGCAGCAGATGGAACAGTCCATCCACAAGTAATTGCTGCTGTAGGAATAGCTGCCAAACTTTTAGAAAAAGTAGCTGTCAAGCAGTAAGGTATACTAATTGCTTTTTGATTGTTTTTGTGACTGTTCGCTCCCTCCGTATGAGCAATGGATTTGACATTTTTCTGTCTCCCTCGCCCCGTAGGTGAAGGTGTGGTTCCAGAACAGGAGGATGAAGTGGAAAAGAGTGAAAGGAGGCCAGCAGGGGGCCGCAGCTCGAGAGAAAGAACTGGTGAATGTGAAAAAGGGGACATTGCTGCCATCAGAGTTCTCTGGCATCGCAGCGCTCCACCACTCGACGGACTCCTTAGCCAACGAGGACAGTCACGACAGCGACCAGAGCTCCGAGCACGCTCACTTATGATGCACACACAACCATCCCCGCCCCCCTCAGAGTATAGGCCCTGCCTCTGCCTCAGGACCGTCCTTAGAAGGACTGCTGTTTGCTGATTTGCCATCGTCATACAACGATGCTAAATAAGTGTACAAATGTACAGAGGAATGACGTGTGTTAGAGAATGCAGTCATCATGCAGGCAAAAAATGTAAATTTTAAAGAACTGAGCACATAAAGGAAGATGTTGACATATTTCAAAGTGCCATTGGTTAAAAATGTCCTTGATAAAAGCCAAAAAAAAAAAAGAATATTATGACTATTGAAATGTGATGTTTTGGCTACAGAAATTCACTGAATATTGCAGTAAATTTTGGAAATCATAAGTGTTGTAAACATTCCATGTTGTGTGCCTTGAGAGAAGCAGGCTAAGGCTTTGATTTGCACTGTTGAACATACAGTCTGCACCCCTACTGTATAAAATGTACATTATGATGTAATTGAGTTATTGATCAAATCAAGTGCCAGGAAATCAAATTTGCCTAGCTAATATAAATGATCTGTAAATAATCCTCAGTATTTTCTTACCTTAACAGCAATACACTATAATAAACACTGACAATTCGTAAGTCAACACTTTTTTCTGCCTGGAGATGACATTTTGTAAACAAAATCTGAAACCTGAAATAAGTCTTTTATTAAATCTTTTCAGGGACAGTTGCAAATTGAATAAAATTTAACCAGTGGTAAAAGGAACTTCTTATGAACTTCTTTCCATTCATTTGAATGCAGGGTGATGTATGCATGTGTGCTCAGTGAAGTGAAGCTGAAATGAATTAAACATTGCAGGGAGTGTAGAAAGCTGGTGATGGGGGTGCATGCTAAATTCACCTTTGCCTCGGGGCAGGGTCGGGACTCCTGCCAAGACTCTGAGCGAGAACCCGCAAAGGATCGGATTCTGTTACAAAATCCAGTTGAAAATAATTTCATGACTTGATCTCATCTTTCACCACATTGTGATTGTGCATTCTAATTTGTTGAAGAGGCACCTCACACGGCATGTGAGGTTTTCTTTTTTTTTTTTTTTCTTTTCCCACTCAAAAGCAACCCACAGGATGAATGTGATCCAGTTTTATTTTACACTGCAGCTGTAATTCAGTGCAAATTATTCACAAGTATGGAGGACACTCACCTCTTCCACTGGGCCTTGATAATCTACATTGGGCAGAATATCAACAGTATCAGCTCAGTTACCGCTGACTATAAACTTGCTCATATATGAGTCACATCACACTCCGAATGCGGTCTCGCTACTTCACCTGAAGGCAAAAGTCAAACACGCTGCGCTGATATTTAACAGAGCAATGTTTCGCTCTAACAGCGATTTCCGTCAGACATTGTCAAACAGGCGTCACAAAGCGGAGCAACCACAAAACACATTAATCACTCAGATGGTGGTGATCTGCATGATTGAGAGTCAGTCTATTCTCAGATAACCAGTCAGAACAGAGCTGGGTAACATTGTCTGATACTCCCATATAGGGGACAAGACATGCCCCGATGTAAAGGACAAAAATAGAAAAAAAAAACTTAAGACCATATATGATATAATACTAGGGCTGCAACTAATGAGAATGTGGGCATTTTTCTTAAAAAATGTCTCAAAACGATAGTCAATTATCAAAATAGTTGGCGATTAATCTTCTGTTGATCGACTTGTTCATTAATCTTTGCAGCTCTCGGTCAAATGTAAAGCATGAATCACATAAATCATCCTGAGAAAAAACAATTATAAAGACTACTATATGGACAAATTATACATACAGAATAAATATGAAAGTAGAGAATAATAACTGTCATAATTGCCTGTCGTTTTCTGTAAAAAAAACAAAAAACAACAAAAACAAATAAGGAAGCACATTTAGCTTATTATGTCCATTTAAATGGTCCTGCTTTAATTTCACTCCAGAGTCAGTATATGGGCCTGATGTATATAAATACATCAAGCTGAGCTTTAATACATAGGCTGTGCAATCACAAATCATATATAAATATTTATATATATACATATGGGCATTTCCTGTCTTTATTGACAGCTGATAGTTGATAGGGAGACAGGAAAGATGGAAAGATTGTGGGGCATGACATGCAACAAAGGTCCCTGGCCGGAGCTGAACCAGGGGCGTTGTGGTTATGTGGCACGCACTGTAAACCACTCGGCTACCAGGGCTGCCATCATAAATCTACTGAGTCATCTAACAGGTGACATCCATTCTCTAACACTGACCTAATGTACCTTTAAACTCACTGAATCCAATCCAACACACACACACACACACACACATATATATACTATATATATATATATATATATATATATATATATATATATATATATAGCTAGTTTACAGTGCAATAAAAAATAACCACTAAGTGAATATTTTATAAACTAATTGCCTCTCGCCTTGTTTCCTGTCTGCCTCTTCACTAGTCACTGTCAAATAAAGGCAGAAATGTCCCCAACAATCTTAAAAAAAAATAAAATAAAATAAAATAAAAAAATAAATACTTTATTTCAATTTGGTGACTTTTATGTATTCTTTTATTCATTATTTCAGTTGTGAAATAAAATTTTATAAGCATTTAAAGATGAATAAAATGTGAACATTTCAAATAGGCTAATTAAAAAAAGAGAGAAATACAGACCTTATTTTAGTTTCTGGTCAAAATGAGAAAAAAAAAAAAAGTCCTGTGGGTGGTGGACGGGGGCCAGGGGAACTTTCCATTTCTAAAATCCTGCTACGGACCTGTTGAGTAGGCCACTTTATACTCTTTTGACATTAAAGAAGCACGTTTTACATTTAAATGGTTTTAAAAAAATATGAACACTACACAAGCAAAGCCCGATGGATAACCTGACTTTGCTTGCAAGGAAACTCTGCACTCTGCAAATACCTGCAGCATTCCTGAACTGGAGGCGACACGAGCTGCTGCCAAAAGCAGAAACTCTCGCGAGATAAGGGGGACGAATGCGACACCTTGAAGTATCACCCTGACCAAAGGTAAACTTCGCCGTCTATAAATGAGGGATTAGTAGGTAACTGGTCACAGTAACTGTATCCTGCAGCCGGTTACACTGTCACGGACTCGGTTTCCTGTGTGTGAGAAGTTTGCTCATCTGCTGACACGCTCTGCATTTTGCAACTGACCTACTTAACTTGCCACAGAGGAAAAACAAGGGTGTTACTGTGGAAATAAGAGGGATACGGTTCAAAGGAGCGTCCCCTGCGTGAGTGCATTACCTGGGCAGGTAACAGAGAGGTGGTGTCACCATGGCTGCAGCTGTGGAGCCCGGTTCGGTATCCACGGGGGTCCGGTCCTTGTTTTTCATGCTCACACCGAATGAATCATCGTTTGAGACAGTGGAAGATGTTCCTCAGTATGTGGAGCAGGTGGGTACACACTCGCTCACTCGGTCACATTTCATATGTGTGATGGTTTATTACGTGAAGTCAAATGAGTTCACCCTATCTGTCTGAGACACCTCAGGTGACCTTTATAGTGGTGCAATAAAAACTCTGAGGCTCTGCTATAGTAGAACTAATAATACCACATTAGAAACATACAATTATAACATACAAATACAACATACAAGTCAAAAGAGCTTCATTCAAATGTTGACATATAAATAAATAATTGTGAAGAATGTTCAGTATCACGGTGGTATGAAAATGAACATCCTCTCCCATAAAATCATGAGAAAATCTCAAAAACTTGGAGATAAGGGCTGCAACTAATGAATGTTTTCATTATCAATTATAATTTTCTCAATTAATCGATTAGTCGTTTGGTCTATAAGATGTCGATCAGTGTTCGCCAAAGCCCAAGGCGCAACCTCAAATGTCTTGTTTTGTCCCGACCAACAGTCAATAACCTGAAGATATTCAGTTTACTATCAAAGAAAAACAGAAAATATTCATATTTAAGAAGTTGGAACCAGAGAAATGTGGTATTTTTTACTTTAAAAATGACTCAAAGCGTCTGCCAAAGTATTTGGTAGTAAATTTTTGTGGATTTACTAAATGATTAATCAACTAAATGATTATTTTTAGTATCAAAATGTCAAAACATTTAGAAAAAGTGTCCGTCGTTGTTTCCCAACGTGACGTCTCCAATTGCTTATTTTGTCTGACCAACAGTCCAAAACCCAAATATATTGAGTTTACAATAAAATAAAAAAGAGAAAAGCAGCATCATTATGTAATTAGGTCAAAAAAGGGCAGTTTATCCAGAGAAACGGTATTCACCAGCTCTCAGCGTCGGTGCAAGGAGCTTTTTAAGTTTTCTGTCATCTGGCGTCATCGTTATTAGCTTTGAATTTAATTAAGAAAGTGAATTATCCCGGCAACTCAGTTACAGTGGCATACAGTGATGTAACTAATGATTATTTTCATTATCAATGAAGCTACCGTTTATTTCCTTGATTAATTGTTTGGTATTTAAAATGTTAGAGAATAAAGTTCTCAGTGTGATGTCTTGATATGTCTTGTTTTGTTTTGACCAACAGTCCAAAAGATATTCAGTTTAAAATGATTTTTTTTTAAAAAGCATCAAATCTTCAAATTGGAGAAACTGGATCCAGAGAAATATTGAACATTTTTGCTTAAAAAAATGACAATTAATTAATTATCAAATCACCTGATTTGACAGTTATCAGCTTATTGAATAGACGTTATCATCACACATCTGTCCCAAATATACAGACTACAGACAGACTAACCTAGTAATAGGTTCAGGATGCTGTTATCACTCGTTCAGTGAGCCAATGTTGATGGTGCCCAGTAGGTACAGAAGGCCTGTTATCAGGCATGTGATGTCACATGACTGCTGTTTTCTTGCTATGTAAACAAAAAAAAAAAGAAGTCAAAGCCATTCCTCTTATTCTCAGTGGGAAATGCAATATTTTATGTTTTTCTTTCAGGTCTTTCTGTATCTTTTTATATAATCTGTAGATTAAATTTCGTGACTATTTTATGAACTGCCGTGATAATGGGTTGAGCGTCCATAGCAACCACCATAGCAACGATAGAAAGACCTGAAAGAATCTCTGCAATAACTAACAAACTAAACATTATATACATTCAATAAACTAAGATTATGAAAATAAAATGCACATTTTTAACTAGAAATGTTATCAAAACGCATTTTAATGCCAAAACTATCTTATATTGCATTTCCCACAGAGAATAAACGGAATGGCAGCCTTTTTTTTTGCTTACGCAGAAAGAAACTTGACAGTCATGTGACAGCACATGCCTGATAACAGGCCTTCTGTGCCTACTGGGCTCCACCAACATTGGCTTGCTGAAAGAAATGGATGTTAACAACCTCCTGAATCCACTAGTAGGCTAGTAGGCCCAAGCCCCCAGGAGGAGCACCAGGCTTTGTAGCCAATTTGACATAGTGGCCAAACCATGTAATTACATCGTCACGTAACGCTATTGGGCCCAAAAAGACATTTTCCCATAGACTTACAATGTGAAAGAGATGCTTGTAAATCAGCAGATACATTTTTTTGAGTGTCACAACCTCCGGGAAATGACTCGTTTCACTATCAGAATTTGATCCATTCGGTCTGATCACATTACGAAAGTTTGGAAAAGCCGCACGACTGAATCATTAGCCGGAGGGCTAAACCGGAAGTTAGTTTTCTCAGTGATCAAATTACCTACTGAGGAATTTTAGTGATAGAAACAGCTGAGTTTGGTGCCAAAACAAAACTTTTTTTTTTCATCTAACTCTGAGGAATGTAAACATATTTTTCTATGGAAGAATTTTTTCAATTAACAAAAGAAGCCAAATGTCTAAAATGTAAAATGTGGTGTAAACACAATCAGCTGTACAAGAACTTTGGCTAAATTAAATACAGTCGACACGGTCTACATCTGTGATTTAAGTCAACAAATATCAGACAAAGAAAAAGCAAACAAGATTAGGAATCTGAGCACATATTTAACCATTCAATCAGCTTTCAGTACTTTTGATATTCTGCTCTAAGTACCCATATCAATTAGTGTCATAAAAAAAGTTCTACTTATGAATGAAAACACAGTTATGCTAGTGCGTTTAAGTAACTTATAACTTAAGTCATGAGATAATCGTAGCGGCGTAAGACCGCAAAACTATTAAGTACAATACTTAAGTAAATCTAAAAAGTTTGCGGTTTCTTCCACGGCTTGCTGTCACTTTACAATGTCTGAATGGCCTTTTATTATGGGGAATGTCTGGTGCAGGTTTTACAGCACATGTTTGTTATGAGGTTTTTATGGGGCACATCATGGGAGGAGAACAATTACCCTCCCAGCAGGAGTCCTTATAATCCACTACCAAACGTGATTAAACAAATTTGTTATTGCTGCAGGGCTTGATGGTGATAAAAGTTTGCACGGGCGTGTGTGAGAAGTTTGTGACTCAGCACTGTTTACAGTTAGTGATGTGTCATTAATTATTCTGCACAACTGTTATTCTCTGATCCCAACAGGCCAAATTAATTACACAAAACAAAACACAATCTTCTAATTTTGGAGTTGTTTGGAATTATGGGTTTTGTGGGTTGTTGCCAGGTCTCACAGCTATCCAGTGATTTGAAAGGAAACACACAATTTTTTAGACAGTGGGGATAAAAGTGTATTGTCAGGCTGCGTGTTTTTAGCCAACATCAGTCATCCGTGACCTTATAAAAAAAAAGGCTGTTTGGGAAAATGCAGACATCTGGTCCACAAATGTCATGTTCCATGTAAATTCAGAAAAAATAAAATGAAATTATTAGATACCACAACAAACAGTCCGCAAAGGATGTGAGTATGCTTCAGTGAAAAATAGGGTTTCTTTAGTGTGATTTTCAGTTTATTTCTAAAAAGATCGTGTTTTCAGTGCGAGCGAGATCAAAAAGGGACGTTAAAATATCTCTCTGAAACAGAAGAAAAGCAGAGATGGTGGGAAATTACATCAAAATTCAACAATGGAAGAAGGAGCAGAAGAAGAATTTGTTTTTCCCCTGTCTTCTTTCTCGCACAGCATGAGAACTAGCTTGACCTGCTGAATAATTTTGTCCTGGGCTGTCAAGAACGCAGGGCTGCAGAGGTAAAACTATCTGCTAGACAGGAGAGAAAAAAAGGAGGGAAGGTTTTAGGCCGGTGTCCAGAATGATAATCTCTCTCTCAGCGGGGTTGGAGGAGGTCTGCCTGCGCTGCGAGCCCATTTGTTAGCTGCAGCTCTGCAGTCTGCTGCCAGATGTTGGAGCGTTGCGTGTGATCGCAGGTCCCTGGGGGTGCTCTCGCCTCTGCTTGTGCACACACACACACGCACATGCATCACACACCTGCATGCGCAAGTGTGAGCATTCACATGTGGATATGCACACACATGTATGCACGCTCACTCTCACTTCCATCCACACATGAATACAAACACACACACACACACACACACACACACACACTTCCTCCCTCCCCACCTGCAGATGTGCTCCTCTGCGGTCTCGTCACACCCTTCATTCCTCGCTCTTGGCGGGGCCATGTGTCCCGGTTACGACTGCAGTCACTTGGTCAATGAGTGCCTTCAAGCTAAAGCTAACCAGCAGGGCTGACACGCTGCTCAAGTCGCAGTCGTGACCCGTTTGCTAACCCCGTCCCTCACTAATTTGTTCCATGTTTGACAGACCTATTAAGAGGTTATTACATGTTTCCAGCGCAGTTAGAAAATAGAAGCATGGCACTGACTGTTTGGTTAGTGCTTTCCATTTGTTTTGTCATGACTAGTTACAAAATGTAATCCATTCTTTGAAACATTTGGAAAGTATAATTTTAAACGTGTTAATTTTTGTTGGTCCTATTAAAAAGAAATTCTTGTGGCATCTCGTGCAAAAACCAGCTGCTAATTGAGATGAAAAACATCTTTGTTTGTGTTTATGGACCACACATATGTGAGCCATACTGATGCAGCTTGTGTTAGAAGTTGCTATTTGTTATATTTATGGCTGCAACTAGCGGCTCATTTTTTAATAATCGATTTTCTGCAGATTATTTTCTGGATTAATCAATTAATGGTTTTGTCGATAAAATCAGAAAACAGTAAAAATGTCTGTTATAATCTCTTAGTCAAAAGTGACGTCTTTAAATGTCACAAAAACCTAAAGGTATTCAGTTTAATACCATATATGACAAAGAAAAGCATTAAATCATCTCATTTGAGATGGTAAAAGCAGCAAATATTTTGGTATTTTTGCTTAAAAAAATGACTAAAACGATTATTTGATTATCAAAACAGTTGCCGATTAAGTTTCTGTTGATCGACTAATGGATTAATCGACTAATCCTTGCAGCACTAGTTATGTTTAATAAAGAGGAACATCTTCATTTAACAAGGAGAACACAAATTAATTACTAATACAATTACTAAATAAAATCATCCTCCAAATCATCCAGAACTGGTGGTAACCAGTGGTTACTGCATTATTGGGAAATGCTGCTACAGAATGTGCTGAAGCTCGGAGGTCAATTTCTTCTGTATTGTTGTACTCACTATGAAATGGAGCCTCAAGAACTGTTGATTTGCAGCTTTAAATTTCATATTCTCACACATATAATTAGGGATGCACGATATTATCGGCTCGGTATCGGCTGATAAAAGCTCTAAAATGGCGAATTCTGCCGATTATGAGAGGCCGATATGTCGCCTTCCCCTCCGCCGCCTGACTGTGTGTCCCTCGATGGACTGTGTCACCCTCACGGCCCCGGTGCTTCCTACGCAGGCTCCACTTCACCCCTCTGCTTCTTCCCACTTTAACCTGAATAACAAACCAGGGCTCAGTGCTCCGGTTGGATCCACATGGAGAGCCGAGGCTAACGTTAGCTCGGCTAACCCTTCAAATTAAAGACTACGCTTTGTTGAAACCTGAAAATACATTCAGCAGTTTAAATCTGTTGGGGTGAATGATTTTCTAGCCAAACGCAACAAGAGAGCAATCTGAATTTGCTAATTCTGATTCAGGCCTCTGACTGGCTTCCTCTCAATAGCAACAACAGCTGAGGCTCATGGATACTATAGTATTAAGAGCCATATGCCGTTTCAAACTGGCAAAAAAATGGCGGGTAATGCAGGCTAGAAAAGGCTAAGCCGGCCCTAAATTTACTGCTGGCTATTGAGCAGCCTACACTGCATACGGGTCAAGTTAAAATAATGAAGATGCGGTTGAAAAGACAGCAACATGTTATGTAGCCCTGAAGTTAGTGACAAGCTGACCCCCCCCCCACCCCTCCGTTAAGGCCACTTATGAAAAAAAACAAAAAAACAACAATTAAAAACAATTCATTTGTTTCAAAAATGAGAAAAATACCTCAAGAATTGAAAAACCAACAGGCGGAGCCAAAAACCTTCTTGAACAAGTTAGCTAACTGGCAAAGTTGCACAGCAGAAGACCTCTGAGGAAAATATAAAGAGAATATAATTGACAGTCTTTTTTTCTTCTGAGACTTATTCATTCTTGAAAGATCAGCTTACTTTCTTATGTGGTAGCTAAAGGTCAGTATGGCTAGTTTTGGCAGCTAGTTAAGCTAACTGACTTACTGATTATGCCAAGATGTATTTCTGCTAGTTTCTTCCTCTCTTTATTATTGTTTCATTTTGCTTGGCTTTAGCCTGACATCAGTAAAACTCGGTTTGTTAGCTCCACTCACTAACATTTAACTCAGCTAATGAGATGACTTCCACCTCCAGAGCAGATCTGTCGTTGACAAATGCTCTCCAGTCTGCCAGCACATTGTGGCTTTAGTCCTGCTGCTCCAGCCTCGTACAGTGAAACAAACATTATGGATCACAAGACATGAAAGCTCTGCAAGCCTTTAGCTCATCCGCCAAAACAAATATTCATGCTCAACACAACTGCTAAAGGCAACAGTGGACTTGAAACCATCTTGTTTTCTCAGTTTGTAACAGTGCTGAATCATGATTCCTTCTGTGTGTGTGTGTATGTGTGTGTTCGTGTGTGTGTGTGTTTGCAGGCCACTCCTTTCTTTGTAGGGCTGATGGTGCTGGAGCTGGTGGTGGGTGTGCTGAAGACAGGAGCCCCAGTGGTCACCATCAGTGATGGACTCACCTCCATATCTGCTGGAATGATCTCCAGACTCCCGATGTGAGTGTCATAGGTCATACTGGATGATATAATAGGATTATAGTACTGCATGTTTTATTGGAAAAAAACTCTCTCTTTTCGTTACTAGAGATGTTTATCATCATGCATATTATGTTATTAATCTTAACTCCATTTAAAGTGCGCTTTAGTTCAGAGTATCACATCTTGATGGGAAGGGGCAGGCTCATTAAAGTCCCCTTCCACTCAAAAAACTGTTTTGCTTATTGTTCCTTCAGTCAGATGTTTGAGCTTCACTGTGCAGAATGATTTATGTGCAGTTTGTCTTCATCTGCTGATGGGTGGAAGTTTCTCTGTGCTCACCTTAAATCTTAATGTAACACGTGTACCTACGAGCAGGATTTGCTAGTTTGGAGCCAATCGTGGTCCAGTGTGGTACAACTTGATGAAGCCAGTGAAGTAGGAGACATCTTGTGTCCAGCAGTTGAACTTTTGAAATGAAAATAGTTGCATATTCATAGATAGTGGATTTTTACATGAGGGAGAAGGAGTAGATATGTTAAGAATTTTAAAGAGTGAGGTAATTGAACTTTTCTTTGTGGAAAAAAAACATATCAGACACAAATTATTATTTAAATCTTACCACATGTCTGGAGGGGATCTTTAATGGGATAATGTGGTGTGAGCAACAGGAAGTCTGAAGATAACTGAGGAGTGATTAGAGGATCCACAGAAGATGCACCACTCATCATTACCTTTAAAAATCACATGCAGTGGATTTTGGGATTGTTAAGGCCACAAAAGATACAAGGGTTGTGTCCTAAAAAATGGTTAAAAGAAGGCAAAATCTCTCGCGGCACTGCTGACTTCCACAGAAGTAGCCTTTGAAATGGAAAACTAATGTGGTCTCATGACTACGTTTGAGATTCAGTGATGGTTAGAGCATTAAATTTTTATATTTGATCCTATATCCTCATGTGCAGCAAAGATGAACTCCATACTGTACAACACATCTACTGTAACATATTGTATGTACATGGTGATACTGTTCCTCCCTCAGGTTGTTTATGAGAGGCTGTGAGCTGACCGGTTACATGTATGTATGGGACCGGTATCACCTGGTGGAGCTGCCCTGGGACTCTGCCTGGACCTGGTGGCTCACCTTCCTGGGAGTGGACCTCGGCTACTACTGGGTCCACCGCTTCGCTCACGGTACCAACACACGAAACTCACACTGATGTCCGCAGCTCACAGAAAACAAAGGGGTTCAGAGCTATGAAGTGTAGTTTATTAAAGCTTTTTTTTTCACAATGTTCTTGTTTATTTATTTGGCAGTAGTTTTGTTGCTAAGCACTCATTGCTGTGTGGTTTCTGCACTGTGTATTACATAATAACAACTATGCACCTCATGGATCTTTTTTTTTAAGTAAAAGAATAAAAAGAGTGTTCAGAAGAACAATGTTAAAGTTATACTCACCCAAAAACACTCAACTCACTGTAGGCTTAAAAGGTGGATGCAAGAACTTTGCTCGTTCATGGAACAGAGCAGCTGTGGTTTTTGTGGTGGTTACAATGGATTTGAATATTAACCACTTCTCAAACTATGCCTCCAGCATAATTCTGTTCTACCCATATATATACGCTCAGTATGTTTCAAACACACGTCATACTTTCCTAAAAATATGCTCCAGTCTCATTCCTCATGCTCAAATATAATAAAATCAGTTCTAAAACGGATCTAGCCCTCAGTATTGATGCCTCAAAGTTGAGCTTCCTAGCATTCAAACTACAAAAATGATGATGGAGCATGTAGTGTTTTGTTTGTGTTCATAGTATAATGAATGTTAGATTACTTTGCCAATATCATCCAGCTCTGAGAACATATTAAACTTCACTACCTAACTAGCAAACAAACTCCCCTTTCATGTGTCCCTCAGATAACACTAACAAAAAAACCACAAAGTGGTTTTTTTAGTTGCCATCCCTGCAGGGAGGAGTCATGAAGATAGCACACACATCATGCTTTCCTGGACGTTGCGGAGGAAGCAATTATTTTTGAGTTACATCCAGCTGGTTCAGAGCTGTGCAGATGTGAGAGGCCGTGGTCTCCGGAGGGCTGTGGTCTTAACCCGAAGCTGTCATAGCAACAAGCTGTATATAGTCACGGCTCTGAAGCAGCCATGTCCTGCAGCATCACTATAAAAAGCAGACATAAAAAATATATACCGGATACTGTATTTCTACAGTAGTGTAGTGGCTGGACATCCTTAAAAACTTTGCCTCTTTCCATGTGTGTTGGCTCACTGATGCACGTGCCAGATGCTCGGCTACCACACATAGCACACCGGAAAAGAGGTATTTATTTGTGGCCTGAACTGGTGTTTATTTGTGTCAGTGGAACTTTAAGCTTCCCGCCGTCTAGTCCACATAGTTTTTGGATAAAGCTCCATTGCCACTTTGTTGATGTTTGAATCTGGCTTAAACAGAAGCTGTGTTTTCAAACCGTCTGCCGCAGCTCGCCAAAAACTGCCCAACATGATTTTGAGGTGACTGAGAACATCGCCTCAGGACTGTTTTGGTAGAGTTTGACACTGATATTCATTTTGACTGTATTCCAGCATTATGCTTTTAACATGCACCGGAGGTATTTTTACCTCCCACCGCCCAGGCAAAGGATATGTGAAGCATTATTATTGTCATGGCATTTTCTTGTGAACACAATGGGTCACTTTCCTGTCCTAAAACCAAAATCTACTTTTACTTTTGTCTGTGAGCTTTGCTCCATGTCGGCTTTTACAAACTCTCTTAACTCTCTTAACAAGTTTGTGAGATTTCATCCTTAGCATAATCACTGCCTCTAAAAATGCCATACAAGGCTACATTCACAAAAATGCAGTCCATGGCTGATATGAGAGGCGATATATGCCATATGGTCATATGGCAATGACAAAGATAATAATAATAATAACAATAATAATAATAATAATAATAATAATAATAATAATAATAATAATAATAATAAACTTTATTTATAGAGCACATTTCATGACATGAAAATGCAGCTCAAAGTGCTTTACAAAAGAAATGTAAAACATAGATACAGATACAGATATATATATATATGCACAAGCACATAGATACACACACACTTGTACATATATATATACATATACATATGCATGCGTATATATATGCATACATACATAAACATATACATACATATACACACACACATACATATTAAACAGGATAAATATCAGACAAAGTAAAGGAGTAAAAGACAAATTCTAGAGAAGGGTAAAATCATAGGGGTAAAACAAAAGACAAAAAAGAAACAAAAGAAGATATTAGAGGAGAGAATATTATAGCCTACCAGTAGGTGATGTTACACTGATGATGATACTGGACAGAGATCTGCAGAAAGACCCTGAGCAGCTGTTTACAACAAATACTGAAATGTAGAAGTTGCCAAAATATGCCAATAAAAATCATAAAATCTGAAAAATCTCTCGGTAAATTGGCAGCCATGATGATGATAATTTGGTGAACAGAATATTAATTTTGCATTAAGTTTGTTTTAGTTATGTATTTTATTTTAGTCGATTTTTTTATTATCATCATAAATCATTTAAAATTCATAATTCAGATTAAGACATCATAATTCTGAGTCAAACAAGTGTTTTTTCCCCTCGTGACTGTCCAGCTGTTCATGACTTGTGCAACAGGTCTCGACCGCTCGTAAATTTAATTCATACCTAAGAAAAAATTCAAAATAGAAAATTGATGAATGCCACAAATTTTCTTAAATCACTCATATGTGCTTCTTAAGAATAAATCCGTTTGTATGAGTGATTCTTGCACGAGGCCCAGTAACTCAAAAACAGTGCACTAATCATGCATAAGCCTCAGGTATTATCTGCAGAGAAGATGATCTAATCACATTTAGTACTTGTAGCTGTTACACATTAATATATACATATCAGTTTACATACTAATGAGAACATTGTGCGTCTCTTAAATAAGATAAGATTGGACGTTTATATCAGATCTAGCTATTACTCACAGTTCAAGCCAATGATTTCTATAGCTCAATTGGCAAAAAAAAAAAAAAACTTGGCACGTTGCCATGGCAGCAAACTGTGGTGTTTTGTAATCTGCGATTGGAAAAATACCAAGTTAACCCTGCGTGTCCTCAGCCTGACCGTGAATCATGTAAACAAAGCTCCACGCTCGTGTGTTGATCATCTAGGTCAGTGGTTCTCAAACTTCTTCACGTGAAGGACCCCGAAAACTGACACGAATTAGACTACGGACCCCAATTTGCTAAAATTTCCAAAATCCCAGGGTCCCCCATCTGATGCAATTTATGCTTTTAGATGTTTTATTACAGAAAGCGTATGAAACCCATGATCAAAATAGTCATACATTCTGTCATTGTCTTACTTATGGATGGGATTATAGTGCTCTTTTTGTTGGGGACCACTTGGAACCCCCTCGAGGACTCTTTGGGGGACCCCACTTTGAGAACCACCAATCTAGTAAACCAGCTTTATATTTGGAGGGTTGATGATCCATCTGTATGATCTTATTTTTTACCATGGTAATCTATCTGCCGAATAACATTCAGTGAAACCTAAAAGGAGGATTTTATGAAGAGTGTGTTCCCGCCGTTGCCCTCATTGTCTGACGATGCAGAGCAATGACGCTCGCAGTATCACATAACTGCTCGGTTTATTCGGTCGGAATTCTTTTATTTTTGAACTGCAGAATCATTTTTATGTCTCAAAAAAAAAAAAAAAAACAACTTTCCACTTACTCTCATTTCCTCTTCTTCCAGCCAGTTGGGGTTGTTATTATGGAACATTGTGGGGTCACAGATAATTGTCTGGTGCTGAGCAGCCACAGCGCTCGCTCAGGATATAAGCTTTTCCCCTTGTTACCAAGTGGGAAGCTGCTCTCTCCGACCGCAGGATAGGGCCGGCACGGTCCTCAATCCTTACTCTGGTCAGCTGGGGTCATCTCGGTCAACCAAAGTTTGACCTCCAGCTCTTTTCAGAGCAAGTTTCAACCAAAATATTCTTATATGTGGGATAGAAGTTGCCATTAATGAAGCACAGAGGAGTAAGGCAGATGTAGGTCGGCGGTAAAGTGTTTTTCAGCATTAAGAATACAGTTTAATGAGTGTCAAATTGTCATGTAACAATGCTTTAGGAGCCCTGTCTGGTTTTATTACGCTCATATCTTGGAACAGTTTTACAATCTGTTCAATGTATGCTTCAAAACAGACAGACTACAGAACACTATGTCTATAATCCTATTGTGTCAAAACATGTGAGCTATAAATCTTATTGCATAATAATGGAGAGACTACAATAGAAAACAAAAAAAAGCAAAAGTGACATCCTCCACTGGGAAATATGAGCACTTCAGTGTAAAATATCATTTTCAGTTTAACCAGTTTTATGGTCCTTTTTTTTCATAGTTTCCCTCTCATGACTTCCACATAAAAGGACAGCTCAAAGATAATTAAGTGGAAAGTACTTTGAAAGGCAGTCAGTCGTCTGTGCTGATGCCATCTTTACAGAGGAGACATTACTACTTGGCCTCAGTCTTGCCAGACGCTGTGATCTTGGAGATAACAACAGATTGAAAGGAAACTGTGCTGCAGGCATTTAGGCCTGGATGAAATTCAGGATTCTCCATTGACAGAAATTTTTAGCAAAAGCCTGTGACTAGACCGTATTTGTGGCCTTGTGCTTGGCATTTGGTTTGAATCTGCGTAGATAAATACCAACCGTGGTTGAATTTTGAGTGGAGGCGAAACTGGAATTTTAAACATTTGAATGACCTTTGGTGCGCACGCAGACTCAAATGAGGTGCTCGTTTATTTTAACTCTTGATATCAATATTTGCTTTAACTCTTATCACTGGTGCATGGTCCCAGCATCAAAATACTGTAACTTTAGTGAGGCCCGCTCTCAGGATTGTACCGTCCTGTCGCGCTCTTTGTGGTTTTATTTTGCTTTTTAAAGAAGCAAAGATTTCAGATTTCTGCTGCTGATTGATTTCCAGAGAGTGCGACTCCTCTAACCCCTGGAATAACATGACCCTCGCTTTAGATTCAACCACTAGTTTATGTATTAACAGCCACTGAAGCCGCTTTTTCATAAACACATCAGTTCAATAACCTGTTGACTGACAAGTTTAGAAAAAAAAAAATCCATTTCACTCCACATTTTGTCTGCTACTTTCCCCTCCGGCCCTTTTTCACCCTCCTCCGACAGACTATATATGTTCATAACTATTCTATTCTGAACCAGCCTGGAACCAGATGGTTTTGGGTGACTGGGAGGCCAGCTTGGTTCGGATGCGGCCATGTTGTTGACAGGCCTGTTGATTCTGTTTATTCTAACCTTATATCGCAATCGCCACTAATAGCAGCTCTGCTCTCAGGCAGCATCTATATCCAGGCATGCCAGCCAGGCTGAAGCCATTAATCAGCCAGTCAGCTGTCCATACTTTGATTATATGTGAGGTAATGGAGTTACGCTGCAGTTGTCTCACCACACTACAGTAGCTGCTGCTCTGTGATACACTTATAGCTCAGAAACATCAGAGCGTCACTTAAAGGTCTTTTGAAATGGTAACGTGATGTATTTCCTGCTGAAGACTGACAGCGAGGGAATGGTCTTAAATTTAAAGCAATCGGCTGTTAATTTTGGAAAGAAAGACAATTTGATCTGATCGGACAAGTTGGGATTTTTGAGAAATTTGCGATGATTATATCAGATGGACTTTTTAGTTGCACCCACAAGTGCTTGGCTTACTTATTGTACCTATATTGATGATTGAAGACACTGGTTCTTGACCTTTTGTTGTTATTTTTTTGGTGTCTGGGTCAGAACAGCCTGACCATGTAGCGAGAGGAGGACATACAGAGTGCAGCTTTTCCTCAAGGTGTGAAAGTGAACAAATAGTCAAATGTTCAGTGGTGAAAACTGATTGATTCAGTCTTCTACAGGCTACTTGTTAGACCTGTTTTCTCTGTCTGTCTGCAAAGCTGTTATTATGCACATGCATACTTGTAAGAAGCTGATTTGCAAAAGGGTTTTGTGTACGCATGACAAAGAAAATCAGCATTCTTCAGGTGAATCAGGTTTCTCTAGTCCCCCTACCCCTGATTACAGAAACCAGATTTCTTGTTTACATGACAGTAAAGACATCAGCTTACTGGAGAACGCCAGCTGTTACTTAAGCGAATGAAAACACACTGTATGAGACTACTGATGTTTAGAGCTTCGGCGACTAATGACAGGCTACATCAAAACCTCCCACAATGTGACTTCAGCTATGACCCGTGTTTACAAACCAGCCAATTAAAACACAACATGAAATGACACAGGAGACACAGGCGAGCGAACATAATACTACCGCCGCAAAACGTATTTATCTCAAACTCACTTTGCAAAATCAACATTTCACATTGACGTCTTTTCCCTCGCTGCAAATCTTTTGAGGTTCAACCGCTGCGGCCAAAGCTTGTATATCATTTTGTTTTTTTTAAAAACACAAGAGTAGTGCTGATGGTACATTGTAGTGCTGCAATCGACCAGACGTTTATCACACAATTGCCTCAAAACTGATATTATACAGTTTGATACAGATTGCGACCAAGACTTCATTAGACTCCTTACTTGATTGCTTTTATCACAGTCTAAAGTTGCCTTTAATTTCATCCTGTTTGTATATGTCAGCTTGGTTTCTGTTATTCCTCTCCTGCCATTAGTCCTGCACTCTTTAGATTACCTCCTGTGATGCCTGTTTTACCTGTGAATCCTGATTGTTTCATGTGTCACCTTTGGTCCTGACTGAGTCGAGTAAAGTCTCCGTGACATCAGCTGTCTTCAATCTGCGTTTGGGACCTCACCTAGTTTTCCGTCATCTTTGACAAATGTCTTCTAATCCGATCCCCAAACAGACAATGTTTTAAATTAAAAAAGTGTTAAGTGTTTGCCTCGAGCAACATGTCCTCTTGTCACAAAAAAGTAATTTCTCACATCCACAAGCTCAAGCTCAAGAGAGAGAGAGAGAGAGAGACGTAGTGGTGTTTTCAGAAATAAACTATTTGCATGATATTATTAATGTGGTTAAAGTTATTGAGTGTTAGCTGTGAAATGTTCAAATGTTTCCACACCACAGAGGGATTAGTTAGAGATGAAACACGACTGGAAACAGTCAGTAATTTGACAATATGGAAAAGTAATAATGTGGAGGTCAGATAGGCAGGTAGTGTGGATTATTAACTTTGATGACCAGGGTTCAATGACAACCTCAGCCAAGCTCTTAGAGAAGTTTGTTCCACTAGATATTATGTTCATTATTACTAAACTATAACAGCTAATGCGTTTGGCAGGAGATATAATGTTGGCTGAATTAGGTTTTCTGTCAACATAATGAGTAAATGTTGTTGATTAGCATATCTGGCAAGTTGCAGAAATGTTGATACTGAAGGTATCAGTAAAATGTCCAGTGACAACATATTTCATTTTGTCTTCTAGCCTGCAGCTTTATTAATTTTTTATGTTTGTACACTGGCAGCACTTAGTTAATGTCAGGGAAAGATTGTGGTCTCGGTTTGATACAAAAAAAGTCTGCAGTGACTTGAAGCATGAGATATGATGTGTTTAACATTCATCCGAAATCACAAACTTTCACCAACCTTAACCAAAGTGCTTTCGTTGCCTAAACCTAAACACACACAGGATTCAGGATGCAAACCCCCGCTCCCCACTGTCAAGATCCTGCAGCTACATAAATGTCATTCATTCGTGTCATTCATTTGAAAAAAAAACAAAAAAAAAACATCTGTGAACATAATCCAGGCAGCGATTACGTTTGTTAATGCAATGTACTTTGGAAAAATAATTTAGTAATATGTTGTGTTATAGGATGTGAAACGCGGTTGGCGATTTCATTGCTGCCCACTTCACAGTCTGTCACTATTCCATTCACTGCGTCATCAAAAGAGTCGGATTTTCTTTAGTTTTTGTTTTGCTCATTTACAGGCAGTATAAAAACACATGAAAGCACACGCTGAGAGGACGGAGGATGCTGTTGATCCACGGATTGAGGAAACACCGAGGCTGCAAAAATCAGAGTAGACAAAAGGTTTATTGACAGAAATTTTAGATTTTTGCTTTGCTAGCACCTTGTCATCTGTATCTGTTTGCTGATGTGTCCGCACCCCTCCCACTCTTCCAGCCCAGCAGACAGCAGCAGTCGTTAAGACAAACAGATGTGCTCAGCAGATCAGCACTCCTCTGCTCTCCTCCGCTGTCCTCCGTCCCTAAGGAGACCTAGCCGACATGGATGTTATTGTTTAAAGAGGAGCTCCTCCTGGCTGTATGGCAGGGTGGGGAGGAGGTTACCCTGCCCCTGGGCGGCCGGGGCTCCATAAATCTTCACTGTGACGGCGAGTTCCTGGCCTGGTGCAGGTTGCAGGGCCAACAAAAGAATCCGGGCTCCCGCTTGGTTTGCTGGTTCTGCTGGTATGGTTTGATCAGGATGTGGGGGTCTCGCTCACTGCGGTAGAAGAGACCAAGTGAAAGGCCTCATGGGAGGCAGAGATAACATCAGCAGTGATCTATAGGTCACTGTGATCTCACTCTCCGTCTGCTGTGTGTGATGAAAGAGAGAGAAAGAGAGAGACTGTCTACTTAGAGTAGACTACTAGAGAGAAAATCTGGTCCAATGGAACGTAGACATTACAAAGAGATAACCCTCAGCGGGTCTGTATGTACAGCATTCAAACACAGTGCAGAAAAGAGGAGTGTGTTATGATCACTGAGAGGGTCGCTGAGCTTAGCAGAGGCCAGAGTCCGGCTGTCTGCTGCCCTCATGTGCTCCACTCGCTGCACGGACAGATTTCCGTCTGTCAACAGTGTTGACAGATGAGGAGATTTTCACTGTTGACTCTGCTGACGGTAAACCTCACTGATTGGAGGGATGAGGTGTGAAGATGAAGGATGAATATGAGGGTAATGCCTCACATGTGGATTGTTTGACTTTTTTTTTTTTTTGTCAGTCAACTTTTTACTGAGATCTGTAGATGTGGTAACATTTGTATAAAGTCCATCAAGGCAAGAAATTTAAGTCAAATGATCAGAAATTTTGTAAAGAAGTCCTCAGTTTAGCTGAATATCTAACAAGATCGGTCAGATATTAAACATCTTTTCAAAACCGTCTGTCTTCTTCACAGGCGTACAGGCACAGTTCTGGCAGCACTCAGAGCTCCACATACCATCATTGTAGTTACGTGCCAAAAAAGGAAAAAAAAATAGACTTGAAGTGTAAAAATACATTTTAGCTTGCAGTTACACATGTATAACACAAGTGAAACACGAGCTGTTGCGTGGCCTGTGTAGACAGCTGTACTGATTAAAATCGAAGCGCATCTGTTCCGTCAGACACGCGTGTAATGGACGATTGAAAACTGTGGCTGAAACGCCAAGACATTGCAGAGCTGCTTTGAGGTACTGTATGTAATGTTATCTTGCGCACACGTAATAGCTTAGCAATGCGCGGTTATTGTGGATGTTACAGGTGTGAAATTATGCAGAAACTTGAAATTGGAGGTAACTATCTGAAAGATTCTTTACATTCTGGTTCTACGCACTTATTTCTTTGGTGTTTTTGTTGTGCACTTTTCAGCACAACTGTTTACTATGATACCTTTACCAATACCTGATTTATTCTTAAGTATTCCAACATAAACATATATCAAAATTGCCTTAAAACACATGACTTGCAATTAACAATTATTTTTGTTATGGATAAATCTGTAGGCTATATTTTTCTCTTAATATAGTCTATAAAATGTCAAAAAATTGTGAAAAACGTCCATTGCATTACATTTTCAAATTGCTTGATTTTCTAACTAAAATGCAAAGATATTTATTTTCCCATGATAACAGCAAATCTCCATATTTGAGCAACTATAAGATCAAATATAAAATCTTTCATGAACTGCCTACAGATTTAATCAAAGCTTGCAGCGCAGAGCAGTAAAAAAAAAGAGAAAAGTATGAGTGCTTAGGATTTCAGCAAGTTAGAACAGAATTGGGATTATGATCAATTAAAACAGAATGTTAAAATAATAAAATATATAAGGGAAAAGCCATTTTAGCTCATCATCCATAGGTTTTACACCCTGTTTGTAAGAGCTGTAAGTGGGCCTGACCATGGTTAGTGTGTATAGTTTAGTGTGTGTGACCGAGCTGTGTGGACAGCATGAAGTATGGCAGCGGTGGAGGGGAGTTGGCCGACCAAGTCCAGCGCTCGTTGTTTGGGTTGGCACCCCATCCAACAGCCCTCCAATCCAAACACTGGAAGGCTGTTCACAGCCCATTACCCCTGTGATTGACAGGACAACCCACCACTCAGAGGGCTGCACATGAAGGACGTTGCTTGTTCGTGCCAGGAGTTTGTCGCTGAGGGTGATGATTTAGGCAGCTGATTGATGTAAAAGTATTTCATAAGGTTTGAGTGATTAAAGAAGATCGATTTGGATCTCATTCTATGGTTTGTCTTGTCATACTTTCCTTTTATAGTAGCACTATTCAAGGTAGAGGTTGATTATTGGCACGTACAGGCCGCTACTGGAGCTAAATTTATGGAGCTCAATAGGACTTTGGTTCTTGCGTTTATATGACTCCACTTATGTAAGCACGTCCCCTGACAGGGTCGAGGTGGACATAAACAGACTTTGTCAAAGTCTAACTCAGTCACATTACATGAATGATTATGACTTATAGGCCTTGATTACGTGTCATGATGTTATTCAACAGTATACCTTGTAAATTGTAGATTATTACATCACTCTCTGACTCTGTTGTTGTCACATTTTCTCACTTACGTGGATTCAAGCCATGCGTATAGTTTTGTTACTTGTCCAAGTTTTCTGCTGCCCACTCAATACAACAGTGGCGACTAACTATCTTGATGAATTGCCATGAAATTTGAATTACCTACAGATATTTAAGGTCAGTAGCATAATCAGCAGGTCAAGGTTGTCACTTGGTACCAAATGAAGGATGAATGCTAATAGGCTTCTGTGATACCAGCAGGTTGACCTGCTAAACACTTACTACATGCATGCTGTCATGCTGATGTTTTGCTCAAAGCATCACTTACAGAGCTGCTAGTGTAGCTGTAGACTTTTTGTAGTGTCCTCATTAGAAGTGCAATGATTAGTTGATTGATAGATAATTAATCAGCAACTATTTTGATAATCGATTGGAGAATAATCTGCAGATTAATCGATAATGAAAATAATTGTTATTTGCAGCCCTAGTCTTGTCTAAATCCCATTTTTGAATGTGTTGAGCACCAGTGGAAAATTCCATTCACTTCCTTTGTTTTAGGGTGGCAGCAGAAACCTTAGAGACAGATATCTCAGACCTTTGCCAAATTAAACTAAATCTATCCGCATGGCTAAATATTACGATAGGTAAGTAAGAATGTATTTTCAAAATGGATGAATGGCCCTTTAAACTCTGTTTACAGATAGTTTGACCCAGTTAGGTCCTTTTCACAAGTGAGAATTAGCTTAATTGTGCACTGATATAGAATGGTGGGTAAACTGTTGACCTGAACTATATTTGAGGTATCCCGTATTTTGGGATAATATCCTGTATATTCCATGATTGTAATGGTTGATACAGGGGGTAATGGCGCTCTCTGACACAGTCTCTCTTTTCTTCTCTTTGTCTTTTGTGTCACATTTCTTCTCTGGTTCTGTTCCCATTCCCCTGCAGCTTTTCTTCAGACTACCAGGTTCAAAGTGGCTAATGCTATTAATAAGTCCTCTTCCCTCCTCCTGTTAGTTAGGAGATTCAATCAAGGAGATTCATGCAAATATCAAACACATTTAAAATTTTTCTTTTTATCTTTTGTTCTTGGTTACACAAATAATGCTAGTTCCAAGCTCTTTAGCTTAGCCTTACTGTTGCTGTTCTTACCTACAGTTTAATACTGTTGCATTCATTTAGGACGGCAAACAAACACTTCCATCATAGGTTTCTACCTATCTGTCTGGTTACTGAAAGCTTATACACACTTTCCAGCTAATCAGAATTGAGGATTCCCAGTGACCTTGGTATAATGTCGGTTTAATGGACACCTGACAGCTGATGAGAAACCAGTATTTTCTGTGACTAGGGTATAAAGTGTCGTAACTGTCTATCACCTGATTAGCTAGCACTCATCCTTCTTGAGAAATCGTGAGTTGAGGCTCTCTGGAGACCAGATGGAAGTGCTGTCCTCAGCGTTTCTCTGCTCTTGCTGGGAACGCAGGCTCTGTGGCATTGGTTCTCACCATTAACAGGGCTTCCCTCCTGAATAGGCCCTGCCAAACTATGCAGTGTCCCGCCGAGTCCAGAGATGAGGACATGGGCTTGCAGTGAAGCCTAGCAGTTCCTACTTCCTATCAATGACAACGAGCATCAATCTTAGCCGCCCTTAGTCCTGGATCCTGCCAAGCACGACTCCAGTGAGAAGAAAAAAAAACTAAGACTCAGGCTGCTGGAATTAAACAAAGGCTGGATTATCCTCTCAATATGTCTCTTAGCAGGACAGTTCATCTCTGAATCCCCCATGGGTCAGAGCGGAAGAAACGTCATAACTTTTTGCTTGACTGCTGTAGATGCAGCCAGTCTTCCTCCTCTCTCCTCTCTCTCTGATGCCTTGTGTGCAGATTCCTGTCAGTTGCGTTGAGAGGGCAAATAAAGTTTGAAATAAAATCCAATCCTGTTGCTTCCCTTTTGACTGCATCCAAAATACACCCTTTTAATGTTATATGTGACACTTCCAAAAACATTCCCTGTGACATTTATTCACTCACACCTGCTGAAATCCAGCAATAACCCTGTTAAATAAGCGAGGTGTGGAGTATTGCTCGGGAACGGTAGTTTTCTCTCGGAGCTCCTCGGGGTTTCCCCAAAGTTTGAGGAATTCCACCTTTCACTTATTCGAAACGTGTCCGGAAAAAGATCGCGGTGCTCCTCCGTTCATACAGCACACACCTTCAGCAGTGTGTTTGTTCAGGTGCGGCGGACCCTCGACCCATTGGGTTTTATGACTGCCGGCCTCGACAGAATTCACAGGTTTATTAAACAGCAAGAAAGGAGTTTGAGATGTGACTTGTGAATGATTCTCTCAAAACAGAAGGCGGTAATCCCACAGTGTGCAAAGCTGTTATCGCATGTGTGTGTATCCGTGGATACACGTTGCCATGTGATTACATCACCACCTCAATTTTGGTGATTTACACAGTCCTGTATGGATTGAAGGAAAGGCACATGGGCTGATAAATCCCTTAAAATTTTTAGATAAACTACAAAATGCATCATCATCGAGCTAAAAAAAGTTTGTCTTGTCACATCCATGCATGTCATGTGTGATTTTAACCACCCAGATGTGATCACATTCATTCACCCTTAGTACTTCTCTTTAAATTCAAGCTTAATTGTTTTATAATTCATCTCTTAATCACAAGGCTTCCCGTCTTAAACGAGGCTACCACATGAAACTTTAACCTCATTTAATAACTTGGGCTACTTTTATTATAATGAGTACATTACTATAGATAGTCTGTAGGAGACTTTGTGGTTCAGTAATATTTGAAGGTTACTGTTCTCTCTTGTACGGCTGTGAAGCCAAAGTGGACGGGAGGTGCCAAAAAGCACAGACCAGACGGGGTGGTCCGGAAACGGCCCGGAGATCCAGTGAAACTTAACAAGCATGTTCCCTTTGGATGTTAAAATGAAGTGTAACACAGATATTAATGTAGCAAGTATCACAACACAGCAGAGGAATGAAAACTGGAGCACTGGGACATCAGGCTGGACGCTAACCAGCTGCAGCCGAATACCCCCGCCGAACCTGAAACCCCCCCCCCCCGATGGCCAGCTATGCTCAGGCCTCAGCTTTTCATCACGGCTGGCCAGGAGCGGGACAGAAATGGCTCCTTCTGGGGATGAAAGTGTCTAGTTACTCATCTGGGGAAGGAGCAAGGTTGATTTTTGAGATAAATCACTTGTCGTGGTGATGGAAAGGCAGCTGAATGTGTGTGAGGGTTCAAGGCTTGTGAACAAATCTTGTGTGGAAAAGTTACATGACTGGTGTTGGCTTTGTAGGTGTGAGTAGGTCAAGTAGTGATAACCTCATATGAGAAATTCTTCTGGACTCTTGGATTGTTATGTTTAATGTGCTCTACGTGTGTTTGTGTGTGTAATTTCCTTCAGAGGTGGCCATCCTGTGGGCAGCTCACCAGGTTCACCACAGTTCAGAGCACTACAACCTCACCACCGCCCTCAGACAGTCCCTCACCCAGCAGTTCGCATCCTGGGTAAGATCTTATTCATTCCCTTAGAGTACTGTAGAGTGTAGCAAAAGTCTTATACAAGTAATTCCTCTGTGGCGTAGAGCTCCATAGTTGTCCAGAAACTATTAAAAATACACCAATGAGCCACACTGTCGAACCTGGTGACATATTGCTTTATTACCATCAACATGGGCACTGTAGTTTATTTTAAGTCCATCCCACATACATATACATGCCCTGTCACTTACTGGAGCATCAAATCTTCAGCTTAAAATAGTCGCCACCAAATAACCAACAATAATTAGCTTAAAGGGGCAGTGCCAGACATGTTCTTTTTTTTTTATGACTGATATAACGTAGAATATATTTTAAAAAATATGTAAAATATAGTATATGGGCATCCTTACCTTCTGAATATACACTGGGTAGTTGTCAGTTAGCATTTTAGCATTTTTCTGATTACGAGAATTTAAAATTACAATGTGCAGACCAGAGTGAGCACAACTTTAGTGTATATTTATGATTCCTTTTGTAAAGGTGCATGACTTTTGTATGACAGGTTCTATATTATATAATGATAATCTTTACTTATATAGCATGTATAAAATCAGAGAT
Organism: Thunnus maccoyii; assembly: GCF_910596095.1. Lineage (NCBI taxonomy): Eukaryota > Metazoa > Chordata > Actinopteri > Scombriformes > Scombridae > Thunnus > Thunnus maccoyii. Next base: position 6,203,750 of record NC_056542.1, read on the forward strand.
TAAAAAGTGCTTTATAAGGAAAAAAGGCAAAGAGAACATTACGTAAACCAACCGGTGTACATACATAAGGTTAAGGTTATAAAAAAGGCTCACGAAACAACTTCATACATTACCTGATATAAGCAAAATAACTGAATACGTATACAATTTTCCACTAGTTTTCTACTGTGCACATGTACATGATGAGGAGTGATGTAACTCTAGGAGGTGCTATGTTCCATCTGTTGCAAACCAATAAAGTCAATAAAGCGCTTTTAATAGAAAACATAGATGTCAGTTTTTCAACATGTCTGGACTCCATGAGATTGTGCTACGAAGACGTTGCTGGTACTGATTCCCCTCTTCTCCTCTCCTCCTCAGGTCTTCTACCTGCCCATGGCTCTGGCTATACCCCCCTCAGTCTTCGCTGTTCACATACAGTTAAACCTGCTCTACCAGTTCTGGATCCACACCGAAGTAAATATTAAAACATAAGTTATAGATTCTGTAGTCAAATCTGTCTATGGTTGTGGAAAACAAGGTTCAAGGTTCATCTTTATTATCTTTATGCAATATAGGATTACTCAATGAATAGAATAATGCTACAGTCAGAGAAATGGGTAAAAGGTCACGTAATTTAAATTATGATTCAATAAAACTCAAAGGAGGGTTCAAGGTTCATCTTTATTATCTTCCTGCAACATAGTATTGCTCAATGAATAGAATAATGCTTCACTCAGAGAAAAATGGATAAAAGGTCAAATATTTTAAAGTATTATTCAATAAAACTATAAAATAAGCAATAAAATAGAACAATGTACTACCGACTGGGACGACTATAAGATGACCCTCTCTTTTCTAACAAATGGTGTTGGAAAAAGACTTTTTAAAGATATACTTTCACACTCATCCTGTTGGGAAAGTGATATACTATTAATTAGAGGTGCAGCAGATCATAAAACTCATTGTTCAGATCATATCACGGTTTTGAGTCACAGATAAATATAATTTTGCTTTCCATTTATTTTGTAAAACACTTAAAGCAAGAAACATTTGCCCATGGTCTTAAATGAAAACAACATTCAAGATATCCAGTGTTTGAATAAAATCTTAAAATATATAAAATATTCAATACTCAATTGTTAAATTAAAGTGCAATATGAGGCATGATACCTTCCTCCTTTTAAACATGGCAGTGAATGAAACAGCCTGTGTCTGCATCATCAAAACTCCATGATAACTTACAAACATGAACACAAGTCTTTTCCTGCAGCTTAGCTTGTTCAACGAGCCACCAAACAAACATTCACTGGGGAAAAGTGCACCGCTAACATCAGTTAGCAGCTCCATAGCTAATTATCTGCTCAGCTGCAGCACATTAAACGGCGTATAAACAAACCTGCAGATGTCACTTTGGACCCGTTAGATGCTGGTTTGGTTGTTTCTCTTCAAAATCCCTGTTAGTGACACGCTGTCTGTCCATGACTTGAACTCACAGCAGTTTGTTGACTTTATCTCCAATGAGACATAACATTTTGCAGTTAATCCACGGTTCACATCCATATGGATCACGGATCAACTGCGTTCCGTTACACTACTACTATTAATCCGAGGAGAAGAGAGTCATCATCCTTAAAGCATTTTGTCTTGTAAAAGTGAAATACTGCCATTAAAGCAGAACGTGAATCTCACATTTAGCTTGTCTATTAGTCACATACTCACACTCTCTCCTGTCAGCCTCTTGGAAAAGGTCAAAATTATTTTCTTCAGCAGTTAGCATTTTTCTTATTGCCTGTTTGAGCTCCTCATCATCTGTGACAGCAATAATTCTTGGCTGCTTGGCGTGACGATTCAGTCCTCGGTCCATTTTTGCAGTGAAGACGTTGGAGGATGCTTTATACTTGTTTTCACTCATGAGTGACACATCATGAATTTATTTGCTCCACAGCAGAAAAAACGTGTTGCACAAGCCTTCAGAAACTCCTGCAGCTTAGACTGAGCTAACCAAACACTTTTCTGGCTGACTAATGCTAAAAGACTCGCCATAAACAGACTTGAATACACTCGCTAGCCTAGCAACATAAAGGCTATAAACAACACGTAATGCAATACTCTATGTAACTGTCCAGTCCTTAAATATAAGACGACCCCCTACTTTTTCAAATATTATTCCAGGATAAAACATTGTCTTATATTCAGGCCAATACGGTATATTATACTTACATGAAAAGAAAATGTTACAAATCACAAGATTCATGATGTCACGTTTGTTTAGGCACTAAAACGCCTTGCTTAAGTTTAGAGAGAAGTCATGGTTTGGTTTAGTCTCACGATACCAGACAATCAGAGATCTCTGCCTACTGATGTCTGGGGATTTTTAAATGCAAGGTAGTTGCTTAAACGGCCGCTAACAAACCTACACCCCATGCATTTTGTCAAGGACACACCTAACCGGAAATGATGCTTCTCCTCCGTAGCGAACTGCAAAGACTTTGGATTGGTTCTGCCATGTAGGGTTTTTTAATCTTTCTTTGCTTCCACCTAGTTTTAACAAAGAAACCGGGGAGATTGTCTTCAGTCTCTATGAGCGAAGCGTTTAGACACTGACCTGTGAGTCCAGGTTAGAGGACTGTCATCGTCATGGTTACCTGTGTCGTCATGGTAGCGTTTTTTTTTTTTTTCAACCAGCCAGGTTTATACACTATATGAATACTACTGTATGTATGTACTACATGCAGTATATTACAACAATCAAGTATGGAAATGTATGATCAGCCACTGAATGAATTTACTCCTCCATTCATGGTTGCTGTTAAAAGTTAAAAGTTAATCTGACTGAATAAAACATCTGTCGAGTTATCTTTTTCCCTGTGCCAACACAAATCTGTCTGTTAAGTCGAGCCTTTGTAGACTCAGTGTTGCAGTGGAACCTGCATTCAATAAAAAATAATGAGATTTTATGAAATATTCCAAACAGAAGCATGACCACTCTGCCTGCCTTTAAAGTGACTGAGAGTATCACTTTTACAATCCCCACGATCGTTAGAGGGAATGAATGGATTTGGAACGCCTTCCAACTTTTAGTGCACTATTAGTGAAAACAGTCGTAATACTCACAATTTTCTGAAGGGATGTAATTTATGCCTCCTTTATGGGCTTTTTTTGATGTCATGTAATTTATTGGCACGCCATTGCCTGCACCACTTCAGCCTCAGAGCCGAAGTGAAGTGGTGGGGACCCTTTTCATTCAAGATAAAACTCTCACGCTCGGCTGCCAGACGCAGCCATTACATGGAAATAATGAATCACTGAGAAAATCTGTCCAGCCGTGCACAATTCTCCAGACTGAGAAGTCTGTCGTATTGATGCAAAACATCAAAATATCTGAGAGTCGCAACCAAAAGAGAAACATGAACTGTGTGAAATATGCTCTGTGTGACCTCTGTAATCTTTAATGACTCACTGGTGCATCTGTTTGACATCTAAGATGAAAAATGATTCAAGTTTAATATTTCTGTGCACAAAATGTACTCTGCAGACTAGACTACGCTAGATGTGCTTGTTTTTTTGTATGTGTGTGTATAAATGGGTGTAACCATTACTAGCAATGTTGTCTCTTTTCCCACATCTGTAGTTGTTATGCTACCGGCCCATAAATATTGAAGAATTATTGTTATTCAAGCTTGTTAATCAAGAAAAACACAGAATATAAATATTTATGAATGTGAATGAAAGTGATATTGGCAGCACACTTTTTTTTACAGTGTTAACTGTGGCTATAACCTTTCTTTTGGGTTGTTGGCACCTGTGATTGATAATGACTTCATTATTTTCTGAAGATGCATATTTGGTTACATGGAGTTACAGCCGTTGGCTTTCCAATTCGGTCACTGTTGGTAGATTGCCATCCTTTTGAGTTTGATAAGGATACAACAATATATACTGAGATTAGCAGCGTGGAATGATTTTGGCGATTAGATTCCATCGATGTGAAGTGTTTTCATAAAGCATGTGCCCATATGAAGCTCGGGGATAGGGGAAGGATCCCCTGGAGTCTATACGCTAGTGGTGATGGAGTGAAGCCAGCGGATGGTTGATGGTTGAGTCTCTCTGGACATCATGAGATCATGGCGGTGGTGGTGGAGGGGAGGAGGAGGTGGATTGTGCAGTTGTAGCTCTGGCAGAATTTCAGCGATATTTAAAGAACGGCGACTCTGATTGGCTCGATGAATGTGGGCAGAAAGAACATTGGTAAAGAGATATAAGAATTTTAAATGTAGAGATTTTGACAGCGTGGGAAAGTGGAAGTTGGCAGCGAAAAATAGAACAGGAGGAAATAGTGACATTCGCCCAGAGAAAAATAAAGGCAGAATGTGAGGGAAAAGATCTTCCGTGTTGAACTTTCATCAAAGCTTTATTTATATTTGTATATACAAAATGTGATGTTTGTTAGAGCTGTTTGTGCTTGAAGAATATCTGATTGATCGAAGCGTTGCATGGTGACAGTAAATAAAACACGGTGGGAGCAAAGAACATTGTGACCATTCTACTTTTTGCCATGATGTCTCCAGTTTGGTTCAGCATCTGTTAGGTCGTACATACTTGTTTTCTCCCTGGTCTGTCTGTCCAAACAACGCTGCCTGTAAGTCTAGAACAAGTTATCTTGAATACTCTTGACTAGATTGGCTCCAGAATTTCCAGTTGTAAACAAGAAAAATCAAAACCTAATACAAAATTTATTGAACCTTCCATTTTGGACACATGAACTTTCCCCTTTGCATATTTATCAGTCCATAATATCAACTTTGGACACACAATTCCCATGAAATTTGCTGAGCATATTTACGCTCTCAAGAGGATAAACTCTTGATTGGAATGATCCCCATGGCCTTCCCTCTAATGTCACTATCAGTACAAACCCGGCCTTAGATTTAACAGCTTGAATTTTTAATTGGTGTAACCATAGTTTATATATTACATTTTTTATTTAATTACATGTATATAAATGTCAAAGTTTTGCTGTATTTAAAATATTTCGTTCTCCCTTTCAGTTGATCAGAGACCTTGGACCTCTGGAGTGGGTCTTTAATACCCCAAAACATCACAGAGTTCACCACGGTGAGATAAGTTCTGTTTTATATGGGACAATCTAATGTTATTTTATAATGTTTTGCTGATTAATGACTACCAGCACCATCCCCATGAAAAGCAGTATCAAACATGTGTTCAATGCTGAAAGGTTGATCATTAATAATGTCTGATTATGTCTAATTTTGTCTAATCAGGTTATTTTAGCAGGTTTGATGTACCAACTCAGATGTGGGGAAAAATAATGTAATGAAAAGAGGCTTCTGACATCAGAGATGTGGGTTTTAAGACATTTTCTGTGCTAAATTTACAAAATGTTATCTCAACAGGAAGGAACCTTTATTGCATTGACAAGAATTATGGCGGAATTCTGATCATATGGGACCGATTATTCGGTAAGCTTAAGTAATCAGACGTTTACTTCTATTTCTGATCGTCTTTTCAGCGCCTCCTCGGGACAGCTGTTTTAAGAATGAATGTCAGTATTAACACATAGCTAAGTGTGGTGATGATGCTTGGATCAATACCAAAAATGTGTCTATATTGTGATACCTGCATCTTTTTGCAAAATAGCAATCTGTTGTTTATGTTTATTATTCTTCCATTTACCGTTATATTCCAGCATTATCACTACTTACTGGTAGGAGAAAATAAGCCATCAAAGTGCATTTTATACCAAACATGATGCTTAGTTTTACTAGTTGCCTTCTCACAGCAACACATCACACAGACACACTCATTATTGAAAGATTATGGGCTCTTAAGCAAGAATGTGTTAAAGTGAGAGTAGGTGTGGATCCATTTAAAAAGCAGCTCAAGGCCCACATTTTTAGACTTTGAATAGTGTAGTGTTCTTTTTTTAATCTATTTCTATCTCTGTTTTAGTTATTATTGTTATAATGTGTCTCTATTTGCTTTTTTTCCTCTTTTATCTCATATTCTGAACGTCTCTGGGACGTCTGATCTAGAAAGTGCTTTATGAATAAACTTATTTACTATTATGTTATTATCTCCACAGGAAAATGTATTAAGCACCAAAGTAATACACATGAAGTTTTGCACTGTAAAATGTGCTTTTATTCATATATATATTTGCTAGTGTTGTTATCAATGCATTGAATAACTAATAATTCAAAGATTTTTTATGTGTATTAGTGTTTGTGATGTGCGCCCTCTCATTACATATGTATAAGACAGAAACTAAAGTTGTGGTGTCATCTATTACTCCAGTCAGGGAAACAAAATGAAGGGAAAAGGTGACTCTATAAACTGTAGGTTCGCCAATAGCTTTTTAACTTTGGACTGAGTTTTGCATCAACTGTCAGCAAGAGGCAACTGATTAAATTTTGAGGTCTACATTACCCAGAAATCACTTGGGCCAATTTTATCTCTCTGCGGTTGGATTGTTTTAAGAGACTGATCTCACTAAAAGTGATCACAACTTTCCTCCTGCTTCTCACTAGCATGTTTTATATTCTCCTCCTAGGTATATACATCCCGTCTAATGCAGCTTTATCATTTATAGACCAGCTCGTTTTGCACTATTCTTTTTGTAATATCAACAATGGCAAACATGTGTAAGGTATCACATGTACTAATACACCCACAGAGAAATATCACAAACTCTGCAGTTCTCCTCA